>NW_022436950.1:2487476-2667684 GCF_009761245.1 Sapajus apella | reverse complement strand
GTTACCCAGGCTGGAGTGCAATGGCGCGATCTCGGCTCACCGCAACCTCCGCCTCCCGGGTTCAGGCAATTCTCCTGCCTCAGCCTCCTGAGTAGCTGGGACTACAGGCTTGTGCCACCACACCCAGCTAGTTTTTGTATTTTTAGTAGAGACAGGGTTTCGCCATGTTGTCCAGGCTGGTCTCAAACTCCTGACCTCAAGTGATCCATCTGCCTCGGCCTCCAACGTGCTGGGATTACAGATATGAGCCTGCCCAACGAACTATTTTTCAACATATGGAAAATAATGGTAGAAATGAAACAGCTGTGGGACTTCTTTGGCTATTTTTGTACTATGCTAAAATGTTAGCTACTGCCTATGTCGGCACACACCTGAGAGCAGCTGCGATTTAAGGGTTTTTTGTTTTCGCTTTCCCCCCGGGTATGATGTAGCTGCTCCCCCGCCTCATCCAAGTAGACAAGTTCATGGAGGATAAACATGACAGCTGCCGTTTCTTTTGTAGCTGGTTCCAGGGAATATCCACTGAATATAGGAAAGATTGTCAGTCTCCGTGTGCCGCCGGACGTGGGAAATCCCTGGTTCTGGTAGAGCTTTCCGCCTTATTCTCAGAGGAAACCATTTCAATGGTTTTGTGAAACCTTAAAGGTCTGGGGTTTGTAGGACAATCTTGAGCAGAGCAGGTAAAGGTGAAGGGAGTGGAGCCCAGACGTGCTGCCTGGAGGGAAACCTGTCACCTGGAGAGGACACAGCACAGGGGACACCCAGCCGCCCTCACCACTCAGTCCCACACATCCATGTTAGTGGTAGTCATGGCTCTTGTATTTCCAGCATGTTGAGGCTATTGAAGGAAATATGAAGATTCATGCATCTCAGGAAAAGCAAAAAATGTATTAACAGCAAGAGTAGAAATTCACTTGCCTGGAAGATACCATGTAACATATATAGCATATTTATTCCTCAGCGCCACTGTGGGTGGGTAGCAGCTAAGCCCAAGATTGTTGTGAGGTTTGAATAGGTCGATGTGTGAATCATCAATAAAGTAACATCAATCATTTTGTTCCTGATTAATATCTTTTGCCATTTTGGTATGTGAAGTACTTTAAAGAAGCTTATTATTCTGAAAACCAAAGTCTGGAGAGTTCCAGTAGCAAAACAGAGAAAGTCAGTGGCCAATCTCAGTGTACAAATAATTCACCTCTGGCATAAAGACAAAGAATTTCAGAGGGGAAGGAAGCTCTTAAAGATTACGTCTCTTCCTACTTCTATAATGAGGGCTGTTGTTCAAAAATGGAGCAGTTTATCCAGGATCACATAACTGTAGGTGATAGAGCCCAAACTGGAGGCTGTGGCTGAGTCTTCCGACTCCTTTCTGGACAGTCCCCACCTGCATAAACTCAGACCTTTACCAAGAACAGTGCAGCCCCATCTGAAAGAGGCAGTGATCACCCAGCATTTCTTGGACTTGTCTGCCAGGTCCACTGAGTGCAGAAGACAGTGTGCTGGCTCCTGGGGCCTATGGGCCCCACCAGGAGCAGCCTTGTTAGCCAAAGCCTTCTTTGAAGGCTGCCATCTTACTGTAAAATTTCATGATAATTTCACAGTCTACTTCATAATTTGTCTGAGTTAATTTCGATGGAAACATGATGTTTCAAATAACTAGTTAAGCTTTGGCCTCTAACTTTATGCCCTCCCAATCTTCACAGTGTCCTGAGCACCAGACACCCAGACCTGTGCTCTGAATCGTGCCTGGTCTGGTTCATAGAGCATGTCGGAGAGGGGCAGCTCCACGCTAGAGTTCTGAAGCTCTGGATCTCAACCCTGTCTTTTTACAAGTTCCTTAACTTCTTCCTTGCTAACCTGAAATGAAATGCATAGGTGATGAAATCAACCAGTGCACAGAATTTCAGGTCAATATAACATTTCCTTAAAAAATAAAATACAGCCGGGCGCGGTGGCTCAAGCCTGTAATCCCAGCACTTTGGGAGGCCGAGGCGGGTGGATCACGAGGTCAAGAGATCGAGACCATCCTGGTCAACATGGTGAAACCCGTCTCTACTAAAAGTGCAAAACATTAGCTGGGCATGGTGGCGCGTGCCTGTAATCCCAGCTACTTGGGATGCTGAGGCAGGAGAATTGCCTGGACCCTGAAGGCGGAGGTTGCAGTGAGCCAAGATCGTGCCATTGCACTCCAGCCTGGGTAACAAGAGTGAAACTCCTTCTCAAAAAAAATAAAATAAAATAAAATAAAAAATAAAATACAGGTAGTTTCTAGTAACATAGAAAGAATTTTAATATAAAAATGCTCCAGACCAGGTATCCCAGCAGTTGAATGCAGTAGGGAGACTTGCACACACCCATGCCTGATGTCGCAGGGAGGCTGACACAGGTGTATTCACTGAGACCCACACACCACCCTCATGTTGCTGTCTATGATTGTGACATTCTGAAAGGGGGACTAACTCTCAGGAAAGTTCTGAACGAAACCAAGTGTCATGTTCCCTCAATTTCCATGTCGATTGCATTCCTATAATATTTCATGTATATTCGAACTGTATAAAACATATTTGGAGTTTATATGTAAGTTGGAATCAGTTTGTAAATCCAAAAATAAAAAAAAACAGTGTTTTTTCTACCTTCCTGAGTAGGAAAGGGAAAAGCTCTTCCCACTGAGGACCTGTCTGAATGCAGGATGATTGGCAGACCTGGCCCTGCTCCCCACCCCCTGCGATACTCTTAGCTTCTTCCCAATCTTTGTGACATCCCAATCCCCCCAACATTTCCAAAATGCCCCCTAAGTCAACACTCCTGCCACTGCCAGCTGCCACCCCAGAGGTCCCTGTGCCTGGTAACGATGTTTCCCATGGTCATGGCCGCAGGGAAGGCTTCCTTGTGGTTATTGGGGGACTTCCTGAGATTGCCTAGATGAGCATTTCTTTTGGAACTGAGATACAATGCACATGGCCTCTGGGGGACACGGGGCCCTGAGCTTCCCCTGTGTTTCGGAGGGGTAGCCTTTGCTCTCCGCTCTCATCCATGTCTGTGCAGGAGAACATCACCCGGTCCGTTTGGTTGCTGTGAATAACAAACTATTTTTAGAGGCTGCTGCATCTGAGGGTTGGGGGGTTTACATAGAAAGCAAAATTTGGTGGCTGTGGCCACTTCCTGTAGCAAGGCGGCTCAGGAAAGGGATCCCGAGTCACAGCCTGGGAACACCATGGCCCCTCCGGGAGCTTGATTCCTTTTTAGCTCAGGGGAAGAATTGCACAAAGACAGAGGCCCCTGCTTGTTTCTGAACAAACTGGCTTTGTGATCACCTCAGGCTTCGGCTGCATCGTATTCCTGTTAGGTTCACATGCGTGAACTTGAACTCCATCCTTAACACTTGTCCAGAAAGGGTATAAACTAGACTGGTGACATATCATGAGGTCTGGGGAAAAAATGCTGCTGCTTTTTCACTTCTGCTTGATGCTCAAACCTGCAGGCTGAAATGAACGTGTGTAATTAATAGGAGAACTCCCTCCTGCTTGTAGAGTGCTTTACAGCTGGCCAAAGGCTTCTCTCCCTCAACAGCCCCATGGGGCATCATTTCCATCTGACATCGGAGGAGAGCTGCTGTTAATGGCCCAGTCCTCTGTCCGTTGGCCCACTGGGTGTCCCTATTGTGCGCTAACAGACTCCTAGCAAACAGTGGGCAGGGCAGCCTCGAATCTGCTCATGAGCAGTGTGCCCTAGGTCTCCCCGGGCTCTGCAGGGGGAAGGGGAGCGGCCTCCGGCTCACAGGAGGTGCTTTCCAGGCTGCAGGGCTTTCTCAGCCTGGGTGGAAGGAGTGACATCAGAGCATTTCTTAGGAACTGCCTACCCTAAAGCGGTGGCTCATAAACCCCTTCCAGCTTCTGTGTAGAATTCTGGACCCAAGGGTATTACTACAGAGTTTTAAAGCAGAGTAAGAATGTTTCCTGACTTCAGGGTGAGAGGCCCTGGGATCTGTAATTCCACGGTAGGCTGGAATCCCAGGAAAGCTTCAATGCTCAGGAAATACATGAGCAATGCCAGGATCCCCTGAAGGAGTGTGGGGATTTTTAAGCAAGCTGACCAGCCAGACTCCGCTGCACCTGCTGTCCTCTGCCGGCAGTCAGGGCCCCTGCCCCACCAGTGTCAGTTGTGTTTCTGTGCTTTGAAGAAGACCTCCCGGTAGGAGCCACAAGAAGGATACAAATGCCTTTAGCGCCCCCGACGCCGCTGGAATTGGGTTCAGCGTGTTGGGTAGTAACCCCACCGCCTACAACGCCTCCAGCACAGGCTGAGGCCACGTGAGGATGGAAGCACAAGCGGGCCAAGCCAGGAGGGCACGAGGGAGGGCTCGCCAGTCTGCCCTCTGTTGGGGCTTTCTCCTTGTGTCCTGGTCAATAACTTCTCTCTTTGGTTCTCCTGGACCTCTGCCCCCAGCCTGAGCTAGGCTGTCCCTGAGTTCCCTGATCTGGAATCATCTTTGGGTGACTGTCTTCTTGCAGCTGGGAATCTCTGGGGCTCTGAGCAGGAGACCCGTGGGGGGCCCTGGGAGAACAGGCCTGGGTTGGATGGTCCACTTCACTGCCCTGTGTGCCCTGCCCAGTAGAAGCCATTTCTGCTGTGTGGTTCTGTCTAAAACTAGAGCCACTCAGGGCCCTCTGCATGGTGTGGGGACCTGTCACACAGTAACTTCTAACGTGCTTTTATCTGTGGCTCAGGATGGGGATGGTGACTTCTTATGCAGTCTTCTGAAGGCCTCTCCAGCCTGGCTCCCGAGATGTCACACACGGGTCTGTGCAGCCCGGAGAAGACCCTGCAGTGGGAGAAGAGTCACGTTGATTGTCTGTCTCCCCAGCTGGCTTGTGGGGCAGGCACCTGGTAGAGGGGTCCCCCAGGGAGGTGCCCCCATAGACTTGGATTCCACCTGGCATCGAGGATGTGGCTGGGAGAGGCTGGCTGTCTTCTTCTCCATTTGTTTCGGAGGCCCTGGGAGTCATACGCGTGCTTCCTTGTGTATTTTTAGATCTGTCATCACCGTAAGCACCACCTCCATATCAGAGCACTGTCAGATTCACGTACGGCAAAATGAGACGCAAAAGTGCAACTCTGGAGTCCGGGTTTGTCTTTCTAGGATTAGTACAAGGAGGCAGGTTTGATAGGAAGTGGAATCTTTGTTCCCAGCCATCCTCACCCTCAAGGACTATCTTGCTTTAAGACCCAGTTCCTGTAAAACTCTGTCTGTGGGGTCCTGCCCTGAACTGGAATGGCTCTGGACCAACAGTTGTGAGCGTTCCTGAGAAGCCAGGGAGCCTGGATCTTGTCAGGGGAGCTGGGGTCAGCTCCTCCCTCTGCTCCATCTTCACCCCGCAGGCAGCAGCAGGAACTGAGGGGCAGCGCTGTAAAACCCAGCAAGGTCGCCTTCTAGCAGCAGAAAGCATGGGTTTGGGTTTTGGGGCTCTCATTTCCTTCCGCTCTTTCTTTCTTTTTAAATTTTTGCTATTTATTAGGAAACATAGCAACTGTACCCAGCCATGCGTGGCCTGCTGCACAGCAGGGGCCCTTATCTTGAGTGAGCCACATGCTAGGCAAGGAGGGGGCAGGGGGAGGGGCTTGTGGGAACCCAGATCTGGGGTGGGACTGAGCCCCCACCTCCCAGCCTCAACAATTGTTAGCTTGCAGCCATTTACACCTCACCCAGGTTATTTGAAGGAGTCAGAGGGAGATGATTTCACTGCACTTTTAAATGTTTTAGTACCTCGGCGTGTGGGCAGAGGAGGGAGGCTTCAGGGTGTAGGGCCCAGGAGCAGGGAGCACTTGCTCTTTCCCTGTTGGCTCCTGTAGGGAAGGGACAGAGCAGCCCCCAGGGACCCTGGTGAGGGCCATGCCAAGAAGCCACTGGGATCCTGTTCTAATCTAATCAGTGGAGATTTCAGCAAGCCCGGATGTGAGGAAAGAGTGATTCAACCTGCAGGCCTTCTAGGGTACGTGCAGTCCTGTCTCCTGAGTTCTCTGAAGCCCGTGCAGTGTTTGCTTTGTATCCTCAACTCCACGGCACCAGGCTTGATCCGCTGCAGCCCATCCCAACCCCGTCCCCATGCTGGAAGTGGCCTCGCAGCTCGCTCTCCCCACCCCATATCTGCTCCCCGCATTTCAGCCAGAGAGCCCTGCTTCTGAAACAACAGTCAGATTCCTCTGTGTTCTTAAAGCCCTTCGGTGGTTCTGAATTCTTCCAAGATGAGGTTCTAGATATCGAGGCTGAGGGTGAGGGTCTGCACCCCAGACCACCGCACGCCTCGGCACCGGCTCCTGGTCGCAGCCACCCAGGCCCTGACTCTCTCCTTCTGTTTCAGGGTCTGGCTTAGGGCTTTAGTCCTGTGGGGTTAGGTCAAGTTCCCCAGAGCAGCCCCCGCCCCCGCCCCACGTTTCTTCCCTCCGTGTGGTCCTCGTCGCATAGACACTGTCTCCAGGTGCTTTGCCTATGTCCCAGGAGTCTGGGCACCCAACTGCATTGCGGAAATCGCTCCCACTGTCCCAAGCGGTGCTGCTGCATGCATTCCTGTGGCCTCCGCGGGCCATGGACCAGCCCACAGGCTACTCACAGAAAGTGACAGGATGTGTTTGGAAACTCTTCAAGCAGTCCGAATGACCGTGGCCCATCATGAGATTTTATATTTTACAAAAGTGTCAGTTGGTGAAGGATTTGTCCTGCGCCACCGGAGCACGGACCTGAGGCTCCCCAGGCCCCGAGAACCCTGACCGCAGTCAGCACTCTCCCCGGTGACTCCATGGTGATCAAGTCAGCCATCGTCATCTGCTGGGCTCTGTCAGGCTGCTGTGCCGTTCTTAGCAGCGTCTCTGTTTGGAGAATAATTTTGTTGAAACCCTGCAGATTTTCTTTTCTTTTTTTTTTTTTTTCCCCAAGACAGAGTCGCCAGGCTGGAGTGCGGTGGTACAATCTCGGCCCACTGCAACCTCCACCTCCTGGGTTCACACAATTCTCCTGCCTCAGTCACCCAGGTAGCTGGGATTACAGGTGCATGCTAGCTCGCCCGACTAATTTTTTATATTATTAGTAGAGATGGGTTTGACCACGTTGGCCTGGCTGGTCTCAAACTTCTGACCTCATGATCTGCCCGCCTTGGCCCCCCAAAATGCAGGGATTATAGGTGTGAGCCACTGTGCCCAGCCAACTCCATGGATTTTCTTTCAGACATCCCAAGTGAGTGGCAAGAGTTATTCTGTGGCTAAGTGTGTAGTTTTGTGCTCATGAAGATGGTCATGCGTAGGTCTTTTGCCAGTTTAATTGCTGGCTTATATATTTGTGGGTGTTTAGTTAGGCAGATTCCAAGAATTTCCTATAACTAAATTGCCACTTCTGGTACTGCCAGCACTTTGTTTTCCACATGAGTCACGTGAGGATGGTAAGGGGTGTAGGTGTTCTAGAAGGCGGAGGTTGCAAGGATTTGGAATTGTATTCAGTGACAAATGGATCTTCTCTCTGAATTCGAATGCAAGGTGGAGATCGCCACAGTTGGCCTGTCTGGGAGGTGGGCTTGCTTGTGTCCTCATGAGGAATCAATTGTGTAACGTGGTTCATCCACGTGGTCCCTTTATCAACCCAAGCCCATGTGCCCCCCAGCAAAGGTCATTGCTTTTTAGCCTTTTAATGTCATTATCCCCAAGTGAGGGACAGGGTAGACAGACCTGTTAGGCTGAAGGCAGGCCATGATGAGAACCTTTCCTGGGTGGAGGGCAGGCCCCCCGGGCGCAGCAGAGGTCTGACAGGGCATTGTTTTGGAGGCCTGCGAGTCTGGAGCGGGGACACCTGAGAGGGGCCCCCAGGTGGAATACCGCGTGCTCAGTAGGCGAGTTCTGCAAGGACCTTTGGCCCAAGGCCCACAGAGCTAAGCTGTAGTAGGTTGGGAAGCTGGGCAGGC
The DNA here is from genome assembly GCF_009761245.1 of Sapajus apella. Lineage (NCBI taxonomy): Eukaryota > Metazoa > Chordata > Mammalia > Primates > Cebidae > Sapajus > Sapajus apella. Next base: position 2,659,738 of record NW_022436950.1, on the reverse strand, counting down.
AGGTGGGGAAGTGGGTGGGCGTGCCAGTGCTTGGGACCCCCCTCAGCTCACAGAGATACTCGCCCTGTGAGAGCAGGAGTCACCTCAGACCTCCTCTCCTTCTGTTAATTATCTGCTACTTGTGTAATAAATATCTGCAACTCAGTGGCTTAGAATAACACACAGTTATGATCTCACAGTTTCTATGGACAGGAGTCTGGGCACATTGGCCAGGCATACTGGTTCGTGCTGGTAATCCCAGCACTTTGGGAGGCTGAGGCAGGTGGATGGCTTGAACCCAGGAGTTTGAGACCAGCCTGGGCAACATGGCAAAACCCCATCTCTACAAAAGATGCAGAAATTAGCCAGGTGTGGTAACACCCACCCTGTAGTGCCAGGTGCTCGGGAGGCATGAGGTTGAACCTAGGAGGCAGAGGTTGCAGTGAGCTGTGATCACGCTACTGCACTCCAGCCTGGGCAACAGAGGGAGACCCTGTCTCAAAGGGAAAAAAAAAAGGAGGCTGGACTCGGCCTCACTGGGTCCCATGCCCCGGTCTCACAAGGCTACAGCCAAGGTGTCTGCCATTCTGGGGTCTTTCTGGAGTTCAGGCTCCTCTTCTGAGCCACAGGTTTGTTGGAAGAATTCAGTTCCTTGCGGTTTAGGACCGAGGCCTCTGTCCCTGCTGGCGTCAGTCAGCCGAGGGCTGCTCTCAGCTCGCCAAGGCCCCTCCCACCAGGCGGCTGGCTTTCTCGACACCAGCAAGGATGCTCTCCGACTTCTAGACCCCCTTTTAAAGGGCTTGCCTGATTAGGGCAGGCCCATAGGATAATCTGTCTTTTGAGCAAGGCAGTCAACTGATGATCTTTATTTTTTAATACTCTTTGCCATGTAACGCAGCCTAATCACCGTGGTGTCATCCATCATGCCCGCTGTCCCACACTCAGTGGGAGAGGGGTATGCAGGGCGTGGACACCAGTGGTGGGGCCTTGGGGACCAACCAGCTGCACTTGTCTCTTCCTCTGTCCCCCTCTGGTGATCTTCCTTCTCCCAGCCCTTTCTGCCTCCTTGTATCTCACCTCTGCTCCCCTTCTTTTTCCCGCCTGGCCTGGCTTCTCTTTTCCCAGCCCCTCCTTTGTTCCTCCATTGCCCCCACCCCCCAAGCTGGTGGCCTATGGCTGTGATGAAAACTCGGGCCTGCTCTGCACTGGCTTAGAAACTGAGCCAGCGGCACAGAGCCACCTGCCTTCCCAGGAAGGGCTGCACTTGGTGCGGCCTTGGTCACTTTGCTGGCCCATTGGTAGGAGGGCACTCTAATGTCTTTCTTTCTCTGTCTCCTCCTTCTTTGCTAGATCTATAGACCCAAGAGGCCTTTCTTTTATTTGAAATAGGGTTTTGCTCTGTCACCCAGGCTGGAGTGCAGTGACACAGTCACAGCTCACTGCAGCCTCAACTTCCCAGACTCCAGTGATCCTCCCACCTCAGCCTCCGCAGTAGCTGGGACCACAGGTGTTTGCTACCATACCTGGCCAATTTTTGTGTGTTGGTAGAGACAGGGTTTTTCCATGTGGCCCAGGCTGGTCTCAAACTCTTGACCTCAAGAGATCCACCTGCCACAGCCTCCCAAAGTGCTGGGATTCCAGGGCTGAGCTACCATGCTTAGCCTAGCCCCAAAAGAGCCTCCACACCATGTAACATGGTCTTGGAAATTAAAAATGGCAGCAAGGTATCAAGATTCTGATATAGTTGTGATTTTTGACACCCCTTGATTTCAAAAACATGGGGTGGATTGATAAAGGTACCAAGGGAATGGAATAAATTCCTCATAAGGACACAAGCCAGCCAACCTCAAGACAGACCAAGTATGGCCAGTTTTCAACTTAGATTAAAATTGAGAAAGAAAATACCTCTGTAATACAGTGTAAGTCTAGGGTGGGAGAGATGGACATCCCTGTCAGAACACATCTCCAGGCCGGGAGCTTGCTGGCCACCTCGGAAGTCCCATTTTAAGATCACCTAGGAGCCAGGTGTGGTGGTGCAGACCTGTATCCCAGCTACTCGGGAGGCTGAGGCAGGAGGGCTGCTGGAGCCCAGGGGGTCCAGGCTGCAGTGAGCTGGGATCACACCTGTGCACAGACACACACACTGCACGCCAGCCTGGGCGACAGGAAAAGACCCCATCCCCAAAAGAAAAAGAAAAATAATGGAAGAAAAAAGAAAAGGTTACACAAGACAACATCTGAAAACTTTATAGAAACACTGGTGGAAGGATTACAGATGTGTTTGCAAAAAAACTTAAGTAGAAAGAGGGTGGGGTTTGTTTGATACCAGAAAACCTGCTTTCAGTAACACTTATGCCATCGACCTCACTGGGCTGTTGCATCACATGAAACAGTGAATAAGCATGTGGTTTGTAAAATGTCTGGGAAGTCGTTTGCAGAAACAGTTCAGATGCCAGGCTCAATCGCCCTCGTGTCCATTCCTGCTCAAGCATTTGAAGCATTCTCACAGAGCAGAATGTGGCAGAACAGCTACAAGTTGAAAAATACTTGTGTGGAGGCTGAATTTTTAATGCAAGGTAGGACTCCAACAGCTAGAGCCATTCTGCTGTGATCGTCATTGTCTCGGGGAAAGACGGGCTCCCAGCACGGCTGGGTTGAAGGGGAAGCTGAGGGCACGTGTGTGCTGAGAAGCAACTAGGTGGGAGTTTCCTGGGGTTACAGTCCCAACTCCACCTCAGCCAGCCCTGTGACCTCAGACGGGTCTGACAGCTTCTCCAGGCCCCCACTTTCCACTCTCTAAAGCGAGGGGTTGAACTGGAGACCTGGAGTAGCATGTAGCTGTTGTCACTCCGCTCCACACATCTGTCAGAGCTCCAGAGGGAGGCTGACTGCCCGGCCCTGCCACTTGCAGGCTGTGTGACCTCAGGCAAGTCACTTGCCCTCTCTGTGTCTTACTTCCCTCATGTTTAAGCTGGGGACGGTAGCAGTCTCTGCCTAATGAGGCTGTTTTGAGGAGTACATGGCATCGTATCCATAAAGCTCATAGAATAGTGCCTGCCCAGCATGTGGAAAAGGCTTGATAAATGGTAGCAATTCTTATAAGTACAATTTCTATCGCTCCTGACCACCCTTTTACTCTGTGAGTCTGGAATTTATTGCTGTATATCTGTTAAACTCTGAACAAGATTTTCTTTCAGCATCATCACTGCTGACCCTGCACTGGGAAGGTGCCCGCTGCCCTGTCCTCTAATAAGATGTCCTGTCTGTTTCAGGCGGAGGCCCGGCTCGCCGCAAAACGCGCAGCACGTGCGGAGGCTCGAGAGATCCGCATGAAGGAGCTGGAGCGGCAGCAGAAGGAGGTAACGCTTGGGGCTCCTTGTTGGGTCTTTTCACGGTGATTTGCGTTTTGGGTCCAGCGTGCCAATGCAGCCACCTGCTGCTGCAGACGCACCTGGCTGTCTCATGTTGCTCATGGTCGGAGTGCGTTTGCACCTGTGACTTCTGCCCAAGGTCAGGCTGGGAGTGCACATAGCACAGATGCCAGGCGTGCCTGCTCAGACCTGCTGCCTCCTAAAAGGGACTTAGCAGCCTCTTGCCTGCAAAGATCATGCTTTCCAGCTGCAAGGAGCCAAAATGTGCAGGGTCTGAGCTTTAATGTCTAACTGTCGTACTAGAATCTAAATCCTCTGGATTAACATGGAAAAGAAGAACAGATCAATGAGTTTCTAGGCTGGCCAATTTATTTTATTTAAAAATATTTCCCCTGTGGTTTGTACAGTGTTGATCATGCATGGGCTGCAGGTTTCAGGATATCTGGAGCCCGTGTGTGATAGAGAGAGAATGAACATGATGGATGACATAGCCAGGAAGAAACTTGCCCCTGGGAAAATGGCGAGCAATGTGTTGACACACCTGCTCATGGCCTTTGCAGCTTATTTTCATCATCTTGAGCTGGAACCAGGAGTCATTTCTGACAGCATGAGGGCTCTTTAACTCACAGTTATGGTGTGACCTTTTCTGTGAGCTCAGAGGCACAGAAGCCGAGACCCCCTCAGTCTGTGCTCTCCCGTGGGCCATGCCCTACGGGGCCAAGGAACCATCCATCCCGAGCCCACCCCCATGGGCTTTTCTTCTTAAGAAGATTTGATTTGATTTTGCTAGACAGAAGTAACCAGCTGCCTTCCTACACAGGTTCATGTTTGGCTTGCATAGCCAAATTTTAAAAGGCGACCCAGTGTGTAAAACCAGTGCGATTTCAGATAAAAATCTGAATTTCCAGATTCTCTTACGGTGGTTGTAGATTCTGCCATATTCCCAGCAAAGACCAAGCCGGCCACATTCCCTGCAGGGGCGGGGCCCTGCCACCGGTCTGACGTGCTCATTGCCCTCCGCTGCTGGGCGTTAGCCACTCTGGGTAGAGTCTTCAGGCAGAGGCTGGGCAGTGTCACCGAGCCCTGGGAACCATCCTGCAAGCTCACACTCCAGTATCCATAGTGGTTGCTGGAGGCCACTAGAAGGAATAGTGCTTTTATTCTGAACTGGTTTTTGAATATATATATATCTATATTTTGCTGTTGTTGAGATGGAGTCTCGCTCTGTCACCCAGGCTAGAATACAGTGACGTGATCTCTGCTCACTGCAACCTCCGCCTCCCGGGTTCAAGCAATTCTCATGCCTCGGCCTTTCAAGTAGTTGAGATTACAGGTGCACCACACCATGCCTGGTTACTTTTTGTATTTTTAGTAGAGACAGTGTTTCGTCATGTGGGCCAGAGTGGTCTCAAACTCCTGACCTCAAGTGATCCTCCTGCCTTGACCTCCTGTGCTCCCAAAGTGCTGGGATTACAGGCATAAGCCACCACACCTGGCTTAAATATATCTATTTCAAATGACAAAATCTCAAGTGCTTTTTCACACTGCCCAGTGTCAGTTTTTCCGTAGAATGTGTCTGTTCCTATCTCAGTAGACACTTTCCAGTTCCCCGTGGACAGGACACTGCTGGCCCCTTCCATCTGTTTTAGAAACCGAATAGCAGCAGGCCGGTAAGGTGGTTAATTCGACGGGCAGTGGCCACCGGTTCTTGGGACATATCACCGTGTGAGCGGACGGCTGCCTGGTTCTCCAGAGCCAGAAGCCACCCCCTCTGGCTACTGTGTGGCATTCCAAGGCTTATCGGGTTTTAACCCACTTCTCCTGGCTTCCCAATAGGGCCCCAGTCTTTTATTATTATTATTATTAAGGCCATAAAATAGTTGTAAAAAGAATTTCCCGAAGTATTTTGTTTCTCTGCCAGGCTTTGCACGGTTGGTGGGACTGTAAGGCCCCTGCCTGCCCTGTTCATAGCTCCTGTGTCTCGGCTCTGTTGCTACAGCAGAGCCAGGGACTCAGAGGGTGCACTTGGCCGTGAAGCTGTGGGCGGGCCCTGCCCAGCTTTCAGGATGGTGTCTGTCATCATTTCATCATTTTTCTCATGTACAGTAGATATAAGGAAAGTTACTTTCATCAAGAATACAAATGTGGAATATCTACAAAATCAAGGTGAAAAAATAACTATAGTATGTACATAGTACAGACTCTACTATATGTATGTACATACACATCTATCTTCTAAATTAAACATTTAGATGAAAACATATTGACTGTATTCTTCCTTTTTCTTTTTTTTTGAGACAGAATCTTGCTCTGTCACCCAGGCTGGAGTGCAGTGGTGCAATCTTGGCTCACTGCAGCCTCCCTCTCCTGGGTTCAAGCAATTCCCCTGCCTCAGACTCCTGAGTAGCTGGGATTGCAGGTGCCTGCCATCATGCCCAGCTAATTTTTGTATTTTTAGTAGAGACAGGATTTTACCATGTTGGCCAGGTTGGTCTCGAACTCCTGACCTCAGGTGATCTGCCCGTCTTTGTCTCCTAAAATGCTTGGATTCTAGGCGTGAGCCACCGCACCCGGCCCATATTGTATCTTAATTATGGATGGAACTGATTTAAATATATACATATTGATATAAGCAGCTTGTTACAAAGTTGTTCGGCAAAAGTTCTTGATTTAAAAAGTAACTAAGATGAATTAAGGCAAGAAATCATCTATTTGAATGGCCTTCTTTAAAAGCAAAGCATCCCTTTATTCCTTTGAGTCAAAGGTACCCCTCTTCTGTTGCATTTTAGTTGTACAACGTAAGAGCAATCTGCTGCTGGACTCCCGTATCTCTGTTGTAATATTCCAAGCCACACAAAAAGAAAATTAAAAATAATCCGAGTGGTGGCATGTACCTGTAGTCCCAGCTACGCAGGACACTGAGGCAGAAGCATTGCTTAAGCCCAGGAGCTTGGAGTAATGGTGGTGCCTTCATGGTCCCCCTGCATAGCCACTGTACCCCAGCTGGGGCAACATAGTGAGACCCCCATCTCTTTCAAAAAGTCAAAAAATAATAAGTAGTTGCTACTCCAGATAGGAAACCAAGCCTTTGTCATTTTATTTCAGTATCGTAAGAAAGGCATGCGGAGCAGCCCTCATTGGTGCCTCTGATGAGCACGGGCTTTGCAGAGAACATCCAATAAGATCTGGGAAGTCTGATGTAAAATGCTGTGGCTTGTCCTCTTCAGCACGCGTTTAGGTGTCATTTGCTTAGTTGGTCACATTCGAATTTTGAAATTGTTCTCCCTACAGCATGGTTTTATCATAAAGATATTTCAGAGAGTCACAGGAGCCAAAATGTCTCATCCTGTTGCAAATTCCGTGGAACGTTCACCGCCAAGAGTGGTGGTTTTGGTCTGTGCTCTCAGATAGCAGGGACTGGAGAAGGGTGTGGTGTCCCTTGCGGGCAGCACCTTTGGCCATCGTCACCTTTTGCACAGTCCTCTGTGGATCTACAGCCTTGGCTTTCTCATCACTGAGGCCTGCACTTCCACACTCACGTGGCTTGTGGCTGTGACACAAGGGGTATGTCATGGGTGCCACTGCAGACTCCTGCCTGGGGTTGGTCATGGACCAGGACCCAGAGCCACCTGAACTTACCAGGTTGTGCAACAAGAGCCTGGGAAGGTGGGGGATGTGTCGGGAGGGGCAGAGAAATGAACACAGCGAAGACGGTGAGTGGGGACAGCAAGTGAAACAGCTCTACGGGGGGGAAGCCACTCTTTGTGGCAGCAGAGGACGGACGTGGCAGACAGGAAGCTGCCCTGGAAGGCAACAGCCAGACGGGGAAGGGCCGGCCCAGTCAGCCCAACGCAGCGAGTTCCTAACAATGGCAACTGTGCCTTCATGAATTTCAGGTCTTTGCAAGATGACAGCATTGTTGTTTAAAGTTTATGTCTGCTTCTTCTAAAAAGGTATTGAAAGATCTTCAATCAGAGAGAGGTGTATTTTGTGACTAGTCAGAGAAGCCTGCGGGGGGGCGGGGAACATCCCAGAACCCCTGCCATGTGGCAGAGCTGGGCTAGGGGCTGTCACCTGCTGATGGTGATGGGCATCTTCACGAACTTTACAGGTGAGAAAAACAGGACTTAGGGAGATAGTTTTTCCCGAATCTAAGAAAATGACCAAGCCAAGATTCAAACTGGATCTGACCAGATGCAAAGCCTGTGGTCTTCCTAGCACACCCCTCTGTCTCAAAATCAGTCATGTAACCAACACTACAAACAAGGCAGAGGAGGATGGAGTGAATCTGTGGACCATGGGGTTGAAGTTAGCGTCGAGGATGCTGGCACCCACAGCCAGGAGGGAATAGAATGATCCACATAATCCTGGTCACTTTCCAAGTGGAAGCATGCCTTGAAAAAGAAAGTTGTCCTTGGTGCTGTATTTGAGGCACAGTAACATGAAACATAAAATAGACAATTTTGTTAGAATTGTCTATAAATACAGAAGCAGTAGCTGTTCATCTAGCTGTGCCTTTATTTGACCCAAAAGGTGGGATAGAGGCTAGGAGGATTGTACACGTGTGTATATGGGTTTATGTGCATGTGTGTGTGTGTGTGCATGTGTGTGTATATGTGTGTACATGTGCATGCATGTGTGTGCACATGTATGTGGGTCTGTGTGTGTGCATGTGCGTGTGTGTGTGCACACATGTGTGTGTGGGTTCATGTGTGTGCATGTGCATGTGTGCAGGTTTGTGTGTGTGCATGTGCATGTGCCCATGTGCGGGTTCGTGTGTGCATATGCGTGTGTGTGTGTGTGCGGGTTCGTGTGTGTGCATGCGCGTATGTACATGTGCAGGTTTGTGCGTGCATGTGCGTGTGTACGTGTGCAGGTTCGTGTGTGTGCATGTGCGTGTGCAAGTGTGCAGGCTCGTGTGTGTGCATGCACGTGTGTATGTGTGTGGGTTCATGTGTGTGCATGGGTGTGTGCACATGAGCATGTGCATATGCATCCAGAGGGAAGAGAGTCCAGCTGGTGGGGTCTGAGCTTTCAGGTCTTCAGCCCATGCCTGGAGGATTTAGGAAGGTGCACCCACCACCTCCCTCACAGTCTTCTTTGCATATCACAGCACTGGGCCTGGCTATTATTAGAACCAGTGAACACAATTTGAGGTTATACCATCTGGTAGCTTGGGGCACTGACATTTTAAATTGTTGATTAAGGGGAAATGAATACGTTTTGGAAGACCAGTGTTTAAAGTGTAGGGTTGATATTTTGGTGTAAAACTTGAGAAACCTGATCCCTGTTTTCATCTGGGTCACAAGCCATCCCATTTGCATGCAGGCGTTTCTGAGCAGGCTGAGGGTTTTCTTGAAGGGGCTGCTCTGAGCACACTGAGAAGGGCAGGAAGTTGACCAGGGTTTGTGTTCCCCAACGTAAGCATGGAGCGTGTAGAGAGGGGAGGTGGCAAGGAGACACCAGTGGCAGGGGCAGCCCTGTCACCACGGCATTCTCAGACCTCCAGGCCAGCTCCCGCCCCCTGGAATGGCTCTCTTCAGCACACAGACAGCGAGAGCCCACTACAGCGTACACTAGCTGTGTTCCAGGGACTGGTTGAAAGGATATGAGCTCCTTTTTAATGGATTTGTTAAGGGAGAATAGTGGACATGTTCTTGGGAAATTCAAGTAAACCTTGAACTTCGTAGGGAGAACCTACACTGATAGAAAAACAATGGTGATCGGGGTATCCCTTTTCTTGCTGCTGACTGGATAAACATTTTGGTTAGAGATGCTGTTTCTTACAGTCATAATGTTGGATATATTCACGTGTTCCCCATGTAAGACTAGAAATGCCAGCTTCCTGGTCTTGCAGCTTTGGCAGTACTTTGAAGAATGCCTGATATGATCAATGTTTTAATAAATGAATGAATAAATATGAGTAGCTGTCTCAGTTTTATCTCGTGAGTACTGCAAAGTTAAGAGAAACCTCCGAAGCAAATGAATATGTCAATGTATCATAATGACCTCCTTTAGGAATATTTCTGTTATATTCTAATGATCACAGAATTTGGCTGGAATGTTCCTGGTATTCTGTATGTGTCTCTATGAATCAAAACATCAAAGCCTCTTTCTTCATTATTTGTGAATTTGAACAGTTAACTTTCCAATTAAGTTTCTGTACTTTTTGGTTATACTTTTATTACTGCAAAATGAATTTTGAATTAAAGATGAAGGAAGTACTTTTTCTCATTGATGGCAATGGGTTATACAGACTTCTGTATTGGAATAATAGCAGTATTTTTGGTAGAGATTCGTGTGGGTGTACCCCTGTTTCACCAATGTATCTGAAATGGAACGTAAAGTAAGTGATAAAATTACAAACTCTTGTCAGTGGGACCTCACGTTTCCTTATTCACATTTTACTGGTATTCGGTGTTTCTTTCCCAGAATGGCTTTGATTCATATGTCTAGTTACTTACAGAACCTTTCATTCTGATGTTACTGTTTCTGTAATTGGATTTTATATTTCTTTTTTCTTTTGTCCTTCTCTATAGATCTATCAGGTCCAAAAGGTAGGCTCTTCCTTCTTTATTTCCTAACTTGCATGGACTGTTTTTTCCTTACCAAGGGCCTGGTCACCTTTCAGAAATAACACCTTGCATTGAAGATAGCACAGAAGTTCTTACTGTTTATTTTACTACTTTGTGTATGAATTTGTTTGAACAGGAATGACTAGATCCTCATCCTACCCCACTCAAAGCAGCAGTCAGACACATTTCTGTGTACTGAATGCTTTTCTCATCTGCATTTTTCTCTGGAAATTTAAAAAATTGTTTCTTTGAGAAGAAAAGTAATTCTAAGGCAAGAAAAAATTATATTTCCAAATTTGGATAGCCTTCTGAAATTATGTATTGAAAGGAAAAGACAATTTTATTAGAAAACTTCAAAAAATATCCATGAAAATCACCACATATCAAGAGATTATTAGACACGGACTTAAAAATCTGAGTAAAAAGACGATGATATGAGATGAACCTGCCGTTCATCCCTAATGCTCAGAGATCATAAAATAACACACCTCTCTGTTTCCTAGTATTTTGTAGAAGCAGCTGAGCTTTAGAAGTAAATACACTGGGTATGCCAGACACAGAAAATAAAGACAACCACGTCAGTGATTCAAGATCTAGCAAAAATGATATCAGAAGTGAGCGAGTTCCAGGTATTTATGGAATTTGTATACAAGGGAGTCTTTCCCATAAATGAATTTAGTTTGATATTTACAACATCTGTGATAGTTTCCTTTTATAAATTTATTTAGTTTCTAGATGAACAACAACTGTATTTTTCTCTTAGAATGGATAAGAAAATCAGAATAAGATCACTTAATGTTAGAGATTAGAGCACACAGGCCCCCAGAACGCAGGGGCGGTAAATTTAAGAGCCTGTTGTGTTAGATTCCTGAGCCCGATGACGAATCGCCTTCCCCGCGGGTGCCCTGCACCCTGCATAGCTGATGTCCCCAGAAGTGCAAAGAAATTTGTTAAGTAGATGCCAGAATGTGTTGTGCTTGACTAGTGTTTCTAGGGCCCAAGTATAGAAATCGTATTGCAGCTGGAGTTCCTCATCATCCTCAGAGAGCCTCGGGAAGAACTGGACAGTGAAAGGTCAGGCGGGAGCCCTCCCTGTGACTGCCACAGCAGGAGGCTCCCTTCCAATGCCTGGAAGAGGGGCTCTGCCTGGTCATTTCCACTTGTATTCATGCCTTTCTTGTGCTATGTCACATTATTTTCTTTTTACTAAAGAGCCAGGTATACATTGTGAGAACTTTGTCAGAACGTGAATTTGTTTAGAAGGTGAAGCTGGAGGGGGCCCCGGAAGTCCGCAGCAGAAGAGCAGAGGCACAGTTTTATAGTAAAGGTGTGCCAGGGGAAGGGAAGGCTTTCCTCACGGCGGAGATGTCTGGGGAGGAGAGGAGGCGGTGATCGCTCCTCCGGCCCAGCCAGCTGCCCAGTGGAACAGTTTCTCTAGAATCAAAGCTATTTCTGAAAGTCAAGCCCCTTCTGCAGTAGAGTGGCTCCTGCGTCCCGCTGCATGGCTTCACAGGCTCTGGCTCATGGTGGTGATTTACATTTGAAATGTTTGCCCTTCCTGGACTTGTGCTGGTGCTGCTGGCTAACCCGGGAACTGCTAGTTAATCACACTTGCTGTTACTAGGGGCGTTCTCTCCCCTGGGAGTGACACGGAAATGCAGCTGCAGTGGCTACTTATGAGGCCCCCCATGAGCGAGGTGAATGATTTTCAATCCTGGTTCTTTATCATGAGAAGAGCAAGATAGAGTGTGTGGATGTAATGGGACCAAAAAAAATCTGTGAAAACAGAAAAACTGACAATACAGATTTCTTTTGGAATTTAAATAATTTTATTGTGAACGTATATAGCCCCCATCCTTCTACAAACATTGTTCTTCCATCATTTTAGTTAATCCAAGAGATAAGTGAGGGGTGATGGCATCATATTTTACTTGCGGAAAATCTAGAACTTGACAGGTGCTAACATTAATTGAATGCAAAATAACTTTAAGCTGATACATTTCCCTGACGTTAAAGATAAAACATGACTTTGGAATATGTTTGCTTTTATTTCCTTTCTGAATTTATATTCCAAGGGAACAGCTTAGAGAAAAAGATATGATTATGGTTTTTTTTTTTGTACTAGAGTTCCGTATTATTTATTTTTAAAAACATTGTTAAATCTCCCTCCTAATTTTTACTCTTCGAATTTTCTATTTACCACCATCTCTAAGAGAAAGAGGTAAGACCATCTGAGAGCTGAGTATTTTCAAACCTGACCACCCTTCAAAATGAAACTGAACCAACCATAGCAACAGCATGTTAGTTATTGTAAAACAATTTCATAAATGCTCTTGTATTTCTAACATCTGATTTTTTCTCCTCATTTTAAGACTTTAATGTATAAAGAGAAAACTCACATCTGCGTTATAATAATATCGAAGTTTGGTTAGTTGTTTCTTGATTTTCTTACTGGAAATTAAATACAAAGGAGAAAAGCAAAACCCTGTTATTTGAGCCCATGAGCCGGGTTCCCCCTACCTTTGGGATTCCCAGATTCAGGGACAGCAGTAGCTGTTGTGAGTCTGCTTTTCTCATTCTAACTTGGACCGCTGAACAAGATAAAAACATGAAGGTATGGGAACAAGCAAGCTTGTCCAACCCGCGGGCCGCAGGCAGCTCAGGACAGCTGTGAATGCAGCTGAACTTTCAAATTCGTAAACTTTCTGAAAACACTATGAAATTTTTTTGCAATTTTTTTAAGCTCATCACCTATTGTTTGTGTTAATGTATTTTACGTGTGGCCCAAGACACTCCTCCTTCTTCCGGTGTAGTCCAGGGAAGCCAAAAGATTGGACACCCCTGAGCTAACATAATCTCCAGACATACGTAACCTGCAGGTCTACATAATTTTCTTCCCGTGTGAAGACCTCTTCTGTAGGTGTCTGCCAGTCATCACTCCACCCACGCTACAAAGACATCAAAGTCGGTGAATTCCCACAGGCCTAGACTCAGCATAGACATCAGGCAGCTGGAATAAGTATCAGGACTCAGTTTCTCCCCTTGTCCTCTCAGTTTCCCTGATGTCCCAACACAGGAATGGCTCTGAGCTGTTGCTTCTCTTAGAAGGTGTTTTATTCTTCCATCGCCTTTGCTTTGAAGGCACCAGCAGCCTGTCAGAGGGGCGTGAAGGCTGCTGGGCCGGCTTTACCGCCCTGCTCTCCGCTGAGGCCCTTCACCCAGGGAAGCTTCGTCCTGGGCTCTCTTGCCTTGCTGGGGTGGAGTGGGCGGGGAGGGTCTCTGTTCACAGCTCACAGCCTGCACGACTGCACGGTGGCGGCTCCGTGTGCAGGAGCCAAGCGTGTTGCTGACTGCTTGGCCTTGGCATGTTCCCTTCACCACACGGCTGGATGGCAGTTTGGAAATGCATGTCAGAACTGTGCCTTAGACAATTGCCTTTTTTAAAAATTTCACTTCTTGCCTAATTTTCTTTCCCTTCTGTCTGTAGAAATATTATGGGCTGGATACAAAATGGGGTGACATCGAACAGTGGATGGTAGGCCTTGAATATAATTTTGTTTTTACCCTTCTCTCCCCCTTTCAATACAATGTTAAGACTTAAATGGTTTATAATGTAATTCTTATGCAGTTTAATTATGTAGATAGATTCCTATTGCACCATAATTTAATACTGAGAGATTTTCTTCCGGGAGTTTCTGCATCTGGTCTCTGTTTACATCCCCAAATGCAGCCTGCTTAGAAACGGTCGTGACCAGGCGTCTGGTCCTGCCTGTTTAGTAGCCACTGACTGCTGCTGTCTCCTGGCCTGCAGTCCGGGGAGGTCTCCACCCCACGACCACAGCCACCCTGATCTCCTCAGGCACAGGGCTCTCCACCAGGACTCAGGCTGGGCATGCGCGCCTGGCTTGAGAACTTTCCAGAGAACATTCCCACTGGCATCGCAGCTCCCCAGGCTCTGGTTGGAACCTCAGAGGTACATTATGCTCCATTTCCTTCACTCATGATTGCGACCAGCTGCCCCGTCACCCTCATTAGACTTTCTCTGCATTTGCTGTCTTCATCTTATCCGCTGTGCCTGCTGAAACCGCTGGTCTTCGGTAAGAAAATTCCTTTACCTTCTCCACCTGCTTCCTAGAGCAGCCCCTCTGCCTTCCGGGGAATGGAGAGCTAGCTCGCCCCTGTTGATACCCCTGTCCTTCTGGCCTTCTCAAGAAGCTGCGGCGCCCACAGAGGGAGGCTGCGGAAGGGGGACAATCTGTGTGCTTTCCGCTGGTCCCAAGAGAGCGTGGCCTGACCCTTCTCATTAGTTCATCTACCTGAGTCCTTCCACCTCTTCCTGTCCCTTTTGCTTTATTGCCTGGCCCTGTGGACATCATCACATGCTTTTAGCAGTTGAGAACCTGGCCAGGATGGAAATGTCCTATTAAACGTTCCTGATACGTAAAATAATCTAAGGAAGATCCAAGATTATCTCCTAACATCTTACGTACGGGGTATAAAAGAGGTTCATTCTTCAAATATAAAGAGCACACACTTACCCTAGTGAGAAAATGATTGCATTCAGCCTAGGAAAACCATCATTTTAGGCTTACATGACATAAATGTATTTTTATCAAATCTTAAGACATTTCTATCCACAGGTATGATGATATAGGAAAGAGAAAAAAAAGAAAAATTTTTTAAATCTTGTCATTGTTTAAAATTGTATCATTGTTTTATATACCACTGAGAAAGAAAAAATGCTAATTATAACTGAGCAACTGAGATTATAAGCTATACCCCAGCTTCAGAGATGTCGAGGTATGGAAAAACTGTGCAAATCCACAATATATAGTAGAAAGAGTGACATCCTTTTTGGATATTTTATGGAAATGATTTATCTTCTGATTCCCGAAGAGAGTAAGGTTCTGAAAGTAAGGGTGAAGGTAGATTGATTTAAACGGACCAGATGATAGAGGTTAGAAAAAAGTGGGACCCAGCTTCTGCCCCAAACACACTGTTTTTACAACAAAAATGAAGTATGCCAGTTTGTGCGCTTAAGAACCTCCCACCCCAGAAGAAAACGTTTTTGCCCACGGGTTTAATTGAAGCCTTTAAACGAATGCAAAGAAAATACGGATTTGACATTTGGATCAGAACTGCTATTATGTTGCAATGGGACTACCTAAGCCTTTTTAAAACACTTCTCCTGTGTCCGTCTGTCTCTAACCTTCTCATACTGTTTCCTCCATTGCTTTGGTAGGAAGACAGTGAGCGCTACTCTCGTAGATCCAGAAGAAGCACCTCGGTTAGTACCGTGTTCATTCGTTACTTAGGCACTTTGATTGAATTCTGCTTTGTACTTGCATTGGCTAAAGTATATATAATGCATATAATCTCTTAATGATGCTATCATCTCTTAAAGAAATTAACTAATACTGTTAATAATAGAATACTGATATTATTACCTAAGTAAAGACTATGAACTCAGTTTTTGGCATTTTGACTCAAATTTGGTAAGGAGAGTATGTCTGAGAAATGTTTGAGTATTAATGTATTCACGGCAGTTGTAGTGCTTTTTATGCCATTGAACAACCATAAATAATTTGCATAGTAATATACACCAATGCTGTGTATTTATATTCCCTGTGAGATAAGACTGCTTGGATGAAATTACTTTTTATTTTTTTTTGAGATAGAGTCTTGCTCTGTCACCCAGGCTGGAGTGCAGTGGCACAATTTTGGCTCACTGAAACTGGTGCCTCCCGGGTTCAACAATTCTTATGCCTCAGCCTCCCAAGTAGCTGGGCTTACAGACACGTACCACCATACCCGACTGATTTTTGTATTTTTAGTAGAGGTGGAGTTTCCCCATGTTGCCCAATCTGGTCTCGAACCCCTGGGCTCAAGCGATCCTCCTGCCTTGGCCTCCCAAAGTGCTGGGATTACAGGCATGAGCCACCATGCTTGGCCCTGAAATTACTTGTTTTTTTGAGACGGTGTCTTGGTCTGTCACCCAGGCTGGAGTGTAGTGGTGCAATCTCAGCTCACTGCAAACCCTATGTCGTGGGTTCAAGTGATTCTCCTGCCTCAGCCTCCTGAGTACCTGGGATTACAGGCATGCACCATGACACCTGGCTAATTTTTGTATTTTCAGTAGAGACTGAGTTTTGCCATGGTGGCCAGGCTGGTCTTGAACTCCTAACCTCAAGTGATTGGCCCACCCTGGCCTCCTAAAGTGCTAGGATTACAGGCATGAGCCACCTCGCTTGGCCCTGAAATTACTTTAAATCCATACTGCCCATAAGCAGACAGAGATGCACAAAGCCCGTGTTGTGGGGGACCTAGTCTTGTATCCGCTGAGATGTCCAGGGGCGGCTGTCCCCTCACTGCTGTTGGGTGGGGTCAGTCACCAGCATCCCCCCGAGCATGAGCACTGGTTCTTCAAGTGTGTTATGTGATCACTTCACGGTTGTTCTCGTCCTTTCTTTTAATAGGCTTCTGATGAAGACGAGCGCATGTCAGTGGGTAGTCGTGGAAGCCTGAGGGTCAGTAACCAGAATGACCGAGTTTGCATGGCACGGTTTATAGTCCAAGCCCTTTACTTCCTCATCCCACATTCAGACTTCTTCTCCATTATCCCCATAGTCTACTAGTCAATCTTTAACTGATGGGATGCTTACTTAGAGTAAGATCAATGGGGGATGTTTCTTTGTTGCCATAGAGAGATTATTAAGATGTGTAGGCACGTTGGTTGGTTGTTTCTTTCTTCTGAGATGAAGTCGCCTTTTTCCAATACCCATCCCCATCACAGAGCTCCCAAGCCTTGATTAGCACAGTCGTCTCAGCAAAAGGTGCACCCACCCTTCAGTAAGTCTGTAGCCACTGACGCACGCTCCTGGTAACGTCGGAAGCTCTGTGAAAGGAGCTGTGAGTTAATTATTCAGCAATGTTTTCGCATAGCCACTCCAGACTTCCGGGTGGAAATTATTCAGCAATGTTTTCGCATAGCCACTGCAGACTTCCGGGTGGAAACCTGGACCAGCACTAGATCTGGAAGACCTGCCTTCTGCTGCTTTTCCTTGTATCAATTATAATTAGATCTCTTCATCACTGCCAGGCTTAATGGTTAATCAACACAAATATGGACTTTTCCTTAAACATTCCAGAAACCTTAATAATTAGACTCGAAAAAAGTTTGAGCTTTGAGGGAAGTAAAATAGAAAAACTATGTTTTTCTCAGTTTCTGAGCATGTCAGGTTTTTTTTTACCACAGGATGGAAATGACGTCTCACCACTGGTAATAAATAAGTCTCAAAGCAGCCACTCCGTTTTAGTAATTCTTAGGGACCACATAGAGCTAAAGGCTTGTTTTTCGCCACTGTGACAATTAAATCCTATTACTTCTTGACTTATTATACATGCACTGAGTGTGTGTAATCGGCCATTTACAGTGATAAAATGCCGAGGTGAAACGCAGTCGCTGAGATGTGAAGCGACCCTGTCCTTGTCACTGTCCTTGCAGTACCAAAAGCAGATCTGTAGTGATTTTGCCCGAAAAGCTGCGCTTCAAATGTAAGGCCCATGTGAATGCTTCCTTGCTGTTTGGACCTTCTCCTGAGACTTAGCCTCAGTGGTGCTGTCATAACCTCCTAAGTACCCTCCGACACCACTCACCCCAGAAGAGGGAGGATTTATGGACCCAAAATATAATAAATGCAAAGCTCAGTTAACAAAATCTGTAGACAAGGCACAGACATCACAGCTGTTGAGCAGGCCCAGGAGAAGCTTCAGTCCTTGAAACCAGTGAAGAAAATACCGTTTCAAGGATGGGGTGGGGGCTGACCGAGGGAGGAGGAAGCTTAGACTTAGAAGCATAGAGGATGTCAGCGACTTTGATAGGAGAACTTTTGATGGAAACATTGAGGGCAAAACCTGATTAAGATGGGTTCAAGAGAGAACAGAGGAGAGAGACACAGAATCCCAAACTCTCTGTCAAAATGCATCGTTTTCAGAGCCACGCCCTCTGGAAATTATAGGAAGTCTGTTGTGCGCACTTACATTTTCCTAGGAAAAGGATGTTCACTTTCTTAAGATTCTCAGAGGGTCTCCTGATCCTAGAGAATTGAAAACAATTGCAACATGAATGAGCATTATGACGCTGTGTTAGCATTCGTTTCATTTTCAATGATTTTTAACCAGAAATGAGTTACATCTTTCTGCTGGACACCATCCTTTGCCAAGATATCAAGTATATTTGTTTTAAGAGCTGAAATTTCACATAGGAGGTTCACCATTCGGACACTAAATAAGAGGGGTGAAAGTGGATGGGATTTTCGTTTTCAGCCACATGACGCTTTCCCATCATGTACCTTATCCAAAGAAATAGATTCCTCAGAACTTAAGAACTTGGATTCTGGAGGTGAGAGTCAGACCTCCTAATGTTTATAGGCACCAAACAAGCCCGGAGCGGTAGAGAGGTCTGCTTGGGGTCACAGTTCTTAAGAACAAGGCCAGTGCCTGCTGCTCAGGTGCACTGGGTGCCCTGGGCTCTGTGCCTGCTTCTCGGTACCACGGAGCAGGGCACCCCCTGGAATGAGGACTCGCATTTCACTCTATTTCTATCCAAGTTGATTTCTACTGTTTTTATGTATTTTAATATTATGAACTTTTTACATTGATGAGTTCTGTTATGAGATAATATCTTTTATTTATTGACTCTGAAAACACAGGCCTTTTCATTTAACTGGCAAAGATGAAAAACCCTAGAAAAGGTGGGGAGGTGACTTATACTATCCTGTCGTTTGCATGGATGGCTCCCCAGAAAAATCTAGATTTGGGATATCAAAAGTTTTTAATTTTCCTTTTTGAAAAAAATTGATGATGATACATCTTTTAACCTTTTCCTTTATATAACTAAAATATATTATGTAGAGGAGGAAATAAGATTTACCAAACTGTTTCAGACTTCATGAATTACAGCCGCCTTTGCCATGGAAGTATATTTAATGCTCCTGGATTCTGTGGTAGCTACCGTTCTGCCATCATTCTTTTTGTAAATACACATCAGATCCTAGAGATTATGGAAAAATGCATTTTTGCTAAGATTTTAAAGATTGCTTGTATTTGCGTTTTACTGAGCTTTTTGAATTGACTTTTGGCAACTCTCTTTTCTGTTGTTTTCCTCTGCCATCTTTATTCTGACAGTCGCAGCCTGACTTGGAGTATGGGGGTCCCTACGCCTGGGTGAGATGGTCGGATATACTTTGCTGTGTGAGCTTAACTGTGTGGTGTGACAGATCATAACCTGTGGTTTTCCCACTAATCTCATGGGTGCTTTTCTAAAAAGCCAAGGACATCTTTGTCTACCAGTTTTTGCCTTGGGGCTATGAAATCAGGAGGGGAGGCTCCCCCTACGGAGTGAGCAGTCTTCCTCCTGGGGGTGCAGCCCTGATCCTGGCGTGAGGGAGGAACCCAGGCATCCGTGCATGAACACTCCCTCACCAGATGGCCTTTGAGCACCAGCTGTTTGCCACGCCTTGTGTTAGCAACTGGGCATACCAAGATGCAAAAGATAGTGTCTGCCTTCAGGGAACTCAAATCAGATCAAGAATTCCCAAAGCCTCTAAGTTTCCTTTAAAAGATTAAATGCAAACTCATTTTACCTATGAAAAATCCATTATTTTCCAATCTGTATCCATTCAAATTGAATGTACAATCTGACATTTTGGCCAGAAGGTATTTTTTGAGAAAGATCCCACTTCCAGTAACAAACACTAAGCCTTTAGACTTAAACTCAGAATTACTCTTATATCTCTCTGACAGTTTCTGTGCCTTATGCTTTCTAAAATTCTGTCAACGTTACACTTCAAGGAAGAAAAAATTCTCCCCAGAAAAGCACAGCTCAGCATTGAAGTGACTTGATATTAAAGTTATTATGGTACATTATATACTATTTCTCTAGAAGGACTTTACCTAAAAGCATTTGTGCTTCATTTATTCCAGCGCATTTCACAATTATTTAGTAAACTCCTGTTTTAGAAACATATTTTTGTGTCTGCAATGATAGTGAGTAAATGGGAGCATACATCTGCAGAGCATGTTTCGCGCCCTGAGCCTCCTGTGGAACTGCCGTTCTCCTCTTAGCAGATAGAAGAGCAGAGGCCAGAGTGAGTAGCTCGGGGTCAGGACAGGAGGAAGAAAGACAGGTGATTAGATTCAGAAAGTGCTCTTCACTGAGAGTCTGTTACTTACCAGCTCTTCACGCCGCTCTGGTCAGTGAGAGCATTTCTGTGGCACTGTAACTCCAGCACCTCTCCTGTTTTTTAAGGAATTCAGTGTATTAACAACGTATCTCTAGATTATTACTCTTTTTATATTAAATTCAAAGTACATTTTGTTTAAGAGCTAGCCCCCAGTACGATAAATGTATATGTTAGCACTGGTCAGGAAGGCATTTTGGATTTTTTTCAGTCTTAATTCTTTTTTAAAATTAAATATAATGCATCAGGGATTGAACTCAAGAGTTTTGACGTTGCCTTCCTTGTGTCTAGTGTCCTTTACATGTGCTCTGTGTTTTGACTCATGTGGAAAAGACATCTAACATTACTAATCCAAAAAGTTGGTAAGGACTTTGCATGGTCACATGGGAGGATCACAGACGCTTTGATGCCACTGCATGATAGTTATTAGCATTCGGACCAGTCACAAGTTACCACTTCCATAGGGCATTTACCCTTGTATCTTATTTATGCTATATTAGGAAATACTAACTTAGGTATGTCCTCTTTATTTTGTTCTCTCTTATGGCAGTGTTTCTGGAGAGCTTGTTAAAATGCATGTTCCTGGGCCCTCCCTCTAGGTATCCTGATTCCCCATGCAGGGGCCCATGCTCGTGAGAAGCATGTCGGGTGGCGGTGAAGCAGGGGGTCTGCAGACTCACCTCTGAGACCCAGCCTTGGAGCATGGAACCAGCAAAGTGAACAAGCATGTGTACTGTTTAAACCACACAGTAGAGGGCTGGGAAAAGAATCCTACAGAGCGAAGCTTGTTGAACCTCAGAGGCCTGACTTAAGATGAAGTTAATATGCTGTCTATAGACATTTTGTTCTAATATTGTTCAGTTAATTGTCAACGCCCCTTACCCTCTTATGCCACGTAAAAATAGCCCCACCCATCTAAATACAACATGAAAAACACCATCCAAGAGGAGAAAGTAAGCGGTGTTTTTTAAGAAGGTCAAAGTACTTTTCACTATGGAGATAGAGTCCACAAGATCCTATAGATTTTGGAATACATTCTGGGAACATAGCCGAGGAACAGACGCCTATTATAGAATTCCATTACCACAGACCTGCTCATGGAAATTGCTTTGCAGGATTTCCTGCAAAGTAACTGTTTTTCCTGTGTTTTTGGGGAAGGCTGTGAGTGGAAGGGTGACAAATGAGAGGATGTGTCATGCTTCCAGCTCCCCACCTTCTGCTCTGTGGCTGTAGACTGAGCTAGAGAAAGAGGGTGCACAGGACGGGGTTCCTCCACAACGGGGTGTATTTCATAAGCAGTGGTGGCAAGCTAGAGGGCTTATGTAATGCATTTCTCTTCCTCATTTACTAGTAAAGTCAAAGTCATCTAAAATTGATCTACGTTAGCCTTCATTACTATGTTAATCTAGTTTCTGAAGAGATAAGGGATTGAGATCTAAAATTTGCAAGTCCTTGACGTGCATTTTCATGTCAGATAATCTTGTTGGTGAAGACATGAAAGGAAATTAGTCTGAGTAAAACTCTTGCTAATCTCCAAAGATTTTTACTATTAAATTTATTTCAGAAATGTTTTAATGTTACTCATAGAATTCTCAAATTTAACATGGAAGGACTTTACTCCTTTTGTTTCAAAACTTCCAGTTGATTTCTTGATTTGTTTTGTGTTGTAGCAAAGATAAATATTTAGTGTTATAGTCAATGTTTCATGAATCTGGATTTATAATCTATCTGGAAATTCAGTTATTTTTTTATATTTTAATTCATGGCTTCAGAATATGTGCTATACAGCACCCAGCCCCCAAATAAGGAACCATGTTGAGCACCTCCCATGAGCCAGGCCCCTTCCATGTGGATTCACGTATCCGCCCAGTAAGCACATGCTTCATGAAGGCACTGTTCTAGGTGCTTATGATACTCATTTTCATCTCGTTCAGTCCTCACGATGACTTTGTAATGCATTTATTATTATGCACATTTTCACGGCTGGAAAAGTAGATGTTCAAGTGGATTAAATAATTATTTAAGGTCACATGACGGAGCTTCTGTTTGGAATTTGGACTCATGCCCAGGACCCAGTGGCGTCTCCTTTGATTTTTACCAGTTGTGTAGACTGCTCCTCCTTTTTCTGTCGCGAGAGCTGGTTTTGTCTCTGACGCTTCACAGCTGTTATTTTGAATCAGCAGAGATTTCCTTATAGATGAATTAAGGGACTTTTAGAAAGCCCATGCTTGGACTTAAGGGAAATTGGGCTGGGAACTGAGAAGAGAGGGAAGATAGGCAGACACTTAATAGAACTGTTCTCCTTTATTCTGGAGGACACATTAGGAAATTATTAAATATGTGTTCAGATTTCATTTTGAAAAATAAAGTAGGAAGGCTGGATGGATGAAAAACTACTGTACAGGATATACCTCACAGTGAACTTTTCCGTTTAATTATAGATTGACTAGACATGATTTCTGAACCTTCTGAATCATGCCCATAGTGTCACAATGTGCCGTAATCTTCAAGGACTCTCCCTGAACCAGGAACTGAAAGCTCATTGACTCAGGCCAGATCACTACCCACCAGCCTGGCCTGTGGCTTCTTGCAAGCAGAATGTCCACAGTGTCACCATAAAACTAGAAACAGAGATGAGGAAACGGCCACACCAAGCCCAAGTGCTCCACCCATGGAAGGACTTGGTACCACTTTAAGACCAAGAGTGACATGTGACCTGAAGTCTGCTGACTTCGTTAGCTTGACTGTGCTGTTCTCTCCTGAGCTGCGGGGTAGTGGACAGGGGACAGGGAGGCAGTCTGGGGCTGCTAGGACTTGTACTGTCCTGGGCTGGTCATTCATCCGTTCCACCGACAAAGCTAACCTTATACTTGGCTGGCTTGTCCCTGCTGATTTGTACCTGTGAATAAATTTGGGTACTGATGTCAGTTTTTCTCTTTTCTTCATTGAAACAGACAAATGGTTATGATGGAGAGTTCTATGGATCACAGTCCCTGAATAGAAGATCTGGCAGGGTTAGTATAGTAAGTGTGCATGGCTCGAAATTCAAACAGGTTGTTTTAAAGCTTCTAAAACTAAAAACTAATTGCTAAATTTAAATTTAGCTTCTTTGCTGTTTTTAAATGTTATAATGGTTCTTTTTTTTCCTAGCACATGATGGAATGAAAGATAATGTTTTTCAACTACCAAACATTCTGAGAATGTTAGCCTTCCAATGTTCTGATTGTTAGTGTAAGGGATAGATATTGATAAGAATCTCTAAGTTTAAAAAAAACTGAAATTAAAGATTAGCTCTTTCATTATTGCATTGCCCTGGGTGTGTGTATAATGTGTATATTAAGTGTACTCAGCTTTCAAAGATATTAAATCGATATTTTCGCAGTTCTCACAGCTCTCATTTGTAGTTTAAATGTTTACCTTAAAGGCTTGTGTACCAGAGCCTGTGTTTTTCTGGAGAGGAAAAGGAGAAGAAAACAATGCAGATGCTTGGAAGGTTCACAGTTATGGGGTGGGAGGCAGGAAAGGAGCTGGTGGAAGGAAAGGGTGATGCCGGCGGGGGAGAGAGCGAGAGAGCGGTGCCCGTGCCGGAGCACTGGGGAGGCGGGCAGGGGTTGGTAGGGCTTCGGATTTATCAGTGTTCTTACTGCTTCATTTTTTTCTTTTAGCAACATTCCTAATTATGTAAAATAGTATTTCTTTTCATTTATCCTAATTATGTTATATGAAGATATCACTATATGCTTAAATTATACTTTTGGGCTTCAAATGAGTGACCCCACCCTTACCTCCCTCCCTCTCCCCAGCCAAACCAGCGTTTAGCTTTCTGAAACCAGCTGATCGAGTGGTCTTTGCCTATTTAGCATTGCATGCACTTTATTTATTTGTTTGTTTATTTATTTAGAGATAAGAGTCTTGCTCTGTCACCCAGGCTGGAGTGCAGTGGTGCGATCTCTGCTCACTGCAACCTCTGCCTCCCAGGTTCAAGTGATTCTCCTGCCTCCGCCTCCCAAGTAGCTGGGATTACAGGTGCCAACCATCATACCTGGCTAATTTTTTTGTATTTTTTAGTAGAGACGGGGTTTCACCATGTTGGCCAGGCTGGTCTCAAACTCCTGACCTCAGGTGATCCACCTGGCTCAGCCTCTCAGAGTGCTGGGATTGCAGGCGTGAGCCACTGCACCTAGCTGGATGTGACATTTTAAAAATATACACTCAAGACACGTAAAGATGGCCTGCAGGGCATTTTCCCTCTGTGGATAAGGGTTCTCAGCTGGACGGGTGGGAGCCGCTCCACCTGCCTTTCTAGCACTTCAGGGCTGAGCTATAGCCCTCAGGTATGCTGGGCTGAAGAAAAATGGAAAATTTTGCAATAAATGGAATTTTACTTAGCTAAGAAGTTAAGTAAGAAGGATAGTTGAGACTAGGAGGTTACTGACCACACGGCATGAAACTCAGTAACCACGAACCGTCCTTGAGATGTGAGACTGTGAAAACAGTACTAGATACACCCGTGGCATCACCAAGACAGAAACACTGAAATAGAAAATGCAGCTCGGCATCTCTGTTGTTAAGAATCTCTGCTGTACTGTTTGTGTCCCGCTTCGTTGGCTAAACCAGCATTCCTGGGGTCCCAGCGTTAGCTCGTGGTGCTGTTTCACGTTTGCCTTTTGAATGGGATGGCGGGTGCTTTTGGAGTCCTAAGCAAGTGCTTGTCACTTAAACATGTTTTCTTCTTTGGTGCTCAGAATTCCAGCTACAGCGGTGACAGCAGATTCTCCACATTGTCGTCATCCAGGGAGGGGAAGCTGGTTGGTTTCCATTTAAATCTTTCACATCCTCTCTTCAGAAACCGCAGGTTTTGTAGCATGCAGTCCGTGTGTGTGGATTCAGCTGACTTTTCTCTTCCAGTGTCTGTTTGACAGGTTTTTGTTTGGGGAGCTGTTTTGCTGGCGTGAGAGGCAGGAGTTAACACGCGCTCCCCCACTCGGATGCACTCCCCGCTGCTGCGTTGGACCACGCCAGCCTGAATGTGAATTGTGGCATTCAGCCGGCTGCCATGAAGGGATGAGTTTTTGTATATATTCTCTAATTAGAATTAATCAAAAGGAAAAAAATAAGAAGAATGCTCTTGAACTCTTGAGAGTTTCTGGAAACAGAACTACTTTGAAGTGGACATGCAACCTTTGTGGTAGTTTCTTGGGCATGAACTAGACTTGGAATGAAAACCCAGTCCCGTCCAAATCCAGATGTTTACACAACAGAGTTCCTGCCTATTCTCTACAAACATGCACCGGTCTTGATTAACATAATTTCTAAATTGTTGAAGAGCCCTCAAATAGCTAAGGGTTGTGGTGTTTGTTTAGGTTCAGATTCACTCAGCCAAATTAGGGGACTAGTTTAGGTAGGAAAATTGAGCAGGCCCTGGAATCACAAAGGTAAGCAGGGGAGGGAGGCACCCTCCAGGCACTGACTTCTAGAACAAAAGCCACCCCCACCGGACACCAGTACAGTAGTGAACAGATGAGCAAACAGAATCAGAGGGAGACACTGGTTTCACCAGGAAATATCACAACAAAGGATGTGAACTGAACCTTAAAAAATAAATAGGAAGGGTCACACACCATGGCTCACACCTGTAATCCCAGCACTTTCAGAGGCCGGGGTGAGCGGATCACCTGAGGTTGGGAGTTTGAGACCAGCCTGACCAACATGGAGAAACCCCATGTCTACTCAAAAAACAAAATTAGCCGGCAGTCGTGACAGATGCCTGTAATCCCAGCTAACTCAGGAGGCTGAGACAGGAGAATCACTTGAACCCGGGAGGCGGAGGTTGTGGTAAGCCAAGATCGCACCACTGTACTCCGCCTGGGTTGTGACAAGAGAGAAACTCCATCTCAAAATAAATAAATAGGAAGCGCAAATGAAAAGAATAGGAACTAACCAGGTAGAGCCTGGAGGGAAAGCGCTTCAAGGTAAGGAGCCACCTGAGCAGAATAGAGACCGAGCAGAACAGTGAGAACCCGGGAGACGCTCTGTGCGACTGAGCACAGGGTGCTGCTGTTGGGGACTTTCTGTGGACCTGGTGACTGCAGGAGCAGCTCCCCAGCTGAAATCAGAAAGTGAAATCTATGCATTTCCTCTGCAGTTTCCTTTACCCACTCCCCTGTAGTCACTGACCTCATCAAAATGCTTCTAGAAGAAATAGCTCGGACCCTTCCCCGCCCCTCCCTTACCTTCCAGCCCCTATTTCCATTTCCCTTCGTGGGGGCTCTTTTTCTTGCCAGGGCACTTCTTCCTCGCCTCTGTCAGCCCTTGTCCACCCCCTTCGTGCCCAGGGAGGCTGCAAAAGCTGCTGGCAGCTCCATGGCCCCTGCAGCTTGCCAGCTTTCTAAACCCTTCCCATTGCCCCCCGGTCTATAATAAATCCCCCCCCAACTGGAAGCTGATGGCCCTTCTGTCCCCCAGTAGGTGAGTTTTAACTCAGCATGTGATCAGCTGTGAACACCAAAGCACTAGTGGGTTTAACACCTGGAAAAGGGCTTTCTGTATTTTCTTAATTCAAGGGGAGATTTTGCTGTTGCAGAGAGCACTTGTTCGTTAAGAAAACTTTATTTCCTATGCATTTTTGATAAGCCGAGTTACTTGCTCTAAAATAAAGATGGCGGTAAAGATCTCATCCTTAGATATGAACAATTAACCCAAGTTCAGCCTGCATCTAATTCACTTCAATCCACTTAAGAGAAATAACCCACATCCAAAGGGCTACACATCAGGATGAGAGCTCATCCATTCAATCAGGGCCACATCAGACCTCGACCTGTGGCCCTGTGTGCCCATCATTTGCTGCCCGAGAACTCCTGAATTCACCCGCCCTCAGAACCTTCCTGGGAATCGTGCTGTGTAGACATCTATTCCTGCCCAATACATGGCGCGTTTAATTTTATTTAAATATCATAACGGAAAAGTATCAGTGTAGAATTGATGACTCTTCCTAACATCAATTAAAATTCATTTCAGCATTTAATATAAATTAAAATTAATTATTTTTTTCTGTGTGAAAACTCAAAAGTCCTAATTTAACCCCCTGTCCTAGCTTGTCAGTTGCCTGGCCCAGCCACCCTACTTCCTTCTGACCCTCGCTCTTTCCCTCCCCGAGAGTGCGTGCTCGTTATGTTTTGCTTGCATGAGGTCATCGTCTCTGAACTCACTGGACTGATGTACCTTTGCGATGCGGCGAGGGTGTGAGCCTCCCTCCCCTCTCTGCTGCCCATTTGCTCTGATTACAGGGACTCTCCAGCTCCAACCTTGGCCTTCCCGGTGGTGGCCCGGCTCACACGCCCCTGTCTGCCACAAATGGAAACTGGGTCTGTCTCCTTTTCATGCCACTTTGTCCCTCCTTCCTTTTCCTTCTGCTAATTGCTGTAATTGCTGATTAAATCTCATGGACACTTCAGCCTCCTCTATACAATGTCACAGAGCAAAGCTTAGCACGTGTTTTAATTGGCTCAACTAGTTTGCTAAGACTTTTCTCAGTCTTTTAGAAACATGCCTGTCAAATAATTTGGAAGCTAATATAGAAAAGGAGACTTAAGGAAAAGGAGGGTTTTTTTAAATGCATATTTTTGAAAACTGGAGTCCAAAAAATCGGTCTCTTGGGTCACTCCTCCTTTTCCATCAGTTGTTCCCCATTTGAGGTTTCATTTGTTTTTTAAAAAGTTTTTTCTCTTGTAAATGTGTCCAGGAAGCAATTTGGAAGGTTTTTGTGCATTATCTGCCTCCTTGGTCTCTGAGAAGTGGACAGAACAGTGCTATTTCTCTGGCTCGGTGTCCCCGCTGTTTCCTGTTTTTACAAGGTTGGATCAGGTCTGGCCCTGGGGTTTTTGGCCTGTGAGATATAGGCATCGAATCTTGCTCTAATCCAAGGAAGTCGGTGTCAGGGGTGAAATTCCAGGTCCTATTTGGAGGTTGAGCTGTCCTCTCCCTTGCATGTCGGCTGGAGCTGCTGAGTATTCACTGCCTGGCCGTCGTGCACCTTGCCTGACTTATTCAGGTGTGCCCTGTGAGTCTGGAATCTGTTCCGTGCTGCAGTCTCTGCACACTGTGAGCTGCCTTTGTGTCCCAGCCCGTCCCCTCACCAGCACTGCCTCGCCCTGACGTGTGTGCTAGGCAGGATTCTCCTTTGACTGACAGGGCTAGATAGCTGGTGCCTCCCAGACCAGCTGAGGCAGCCTTGCGGCTACTCCCTGTGTATCTTGAAGACTATCACCGGGCCCCTCGGATAGAAATAAACACGCTTCCTGCCCCTGTCTTCACGTGTGGACATTTACATGTTGAACACTGCCAAGTGTGTCATTAACCTTGGATTCTGAGCTGTGGGTTTTGTTGCTGTTGGTGTGTTGACCTTGTCACCATTCTGTCTCATCCCCCAACCCTCCTTCCAGGCATGCCTGAAAAGACTAGAAATGACCAGATTTCAAAGATGCTGGGAAGTGTACTGTTTTAAAGTCAAAAATCATCTCATTTATCCTTCTTGTAAATGTTGGATTTGCATCTATGAAATTGACAGAAAACACGGGGCCTCAATCAGTCGGCTTTTCCTGTGTAACCATGGTGATAGCTGACACTGTCACGATGGCTGTTCGCTATTGTTTGTTGCTGTTTTTTCAAGGCTTTGAAAACCTGCCATTTGCTTTCATCCTCCAGCCCTCCTGTCTGTACAGAGCTGCCCGGCCTTCTGGGAGTCACTGGGTGCGTGCAGCACCCACCCCGCTGCCCTGCGCCCCCTCCCACTGTGCATGCACCACCCCCCGCCCCAGAGCTGTGGAAGTGCCTGCTTGCAGCCCCTGGGGGAAGGTGCACCTTCATGTGGAGCTTACATGTGCCCGTAGGGATTGCCTGTCCCCTTTGCCCAG
Source organism: Sapajus apella (assembly GCF_009761245.1). Lineage (NCBI taxonomy): Eukaryota > Metazoa > Chordata > Mammalia > Primates > Cebidae > Sapajus > Sapajus apella. The sequence goes on along the minus strand of NW_022436950.1, from coordinate 2,630,660 downwards.
ATCTGGGTTTTCTCCCCCCAACCCCTGACTGCTGACTGTAGCTGCCTGCCTTCTCCATCTCCAGGAAGCCTTGTGTTTGCTGGGATTGTTAGGCAGGAATGGAACAACAGCAGTGTTTACTTTACCGATTGGCAGAAAGAAAGGTGGCTTTTTAATGCTTTGGTAACCTGGACAGATACTAATCCATGTTACTATATTACTTTGGAAATTTCCAGTTTTAAATATAAGTACTTATGCTATGTAAGAAACTTAAAGTAAATAATCAAAGTAGCTATACTGATAACTTTTTTTTTTTGGAGGCAGTCTCCCTCTGTTGCCCAGGTTAGAGTGCAATGGCATGAGATCTCTGCTCACTGCAACCTCTGCCTCCCAGGTTCGAGTGATTCTCCTGCCTCAGCCTCCCAAGTAGCTGGGATTACAGGCATGCACCACCATGCCTGGCTAATTTTTGTATTTTTAGTAGAGACAGGTTTCACCATGTTGGCCAGGCTGGTCTCAAACTCCCGACCTCAGGTGGTCCACCTGCCTCGGCTTCCCAAAGTGCTGGGATTACAAGTGTGGGCCACTACACCCGGCCATTAATAACTTTCTGAATTTCCATCAGATTGCATACTTATAAATTAGATACATTAATAAATGGCTGAGGAAACCAGTATGTGCCCAAGGGAAAATAGGGAGAAAAAAGTTCCTTTACACCGAGCAAAGTTTGACGTCGCCATTTGTGGCATTGTAAGCTCCTGTTTACCCACGCTGATTAATTAAGTAGCATTTTTCCAGTTAAACAATTATTCTTCCTTCTACCTACTAACTTTTAAAGGGTTATAAAATATTTAGTATTAAAACTGTAATTAATGTAATTTGACATTTTATTCCAAAGTCACTTCACATAAAAGTAATTTTCTCAGCATCAAGTATGAGAATGCCATGACAAAATTGAGGCTGTTAGAATTATCTGCTCATTTTAATCTGGATTAACATGTTTACTTAGCATGGGGTGTTTTCCAAAACAATAGACTGGTCTATTGGCGAGTCCACTGCACGCCGCTTGGTAGTGACTAAAACCTCTCTCTCCTGAGTTCTGCACCTGCCGCACTCCGCAGCCCTTTGAGGAGCTGGAAAGGTGGTTCTGAGCCTCCCCTGCATGTTTTCAGGCCACGTTCCTGGCGCGTGTCAGTTTTTCACAGCTTACATTTTCCGTGCTGTCTGGGCACTCTTGGAGAAAGGAAGAGCGCTCCATCCTGACCGTCTCTTTTGGTTGCAGGCGTCTGTGTTGGATGAAGGCAGCCTCGGTGGGGCTCGACGGGGCAGCGCCTGCGGCTCCCGTGCTGTAAGGCGCTTTTGGTGATACCCCCTTTCCCCACTGCCTGCTGCATGGCCTGGGGATGCGTGCTGGGCAGGGTCCAGCTGTGGGGGGTGACTGGCCGTCCTCAGGAGGAAGCACCGGTTCACTGGGTTCACCGCCGCCTTCCATCGTAATGAAGGTCACGAATAACGTGAATCGGGAAACCTCTGGTTGTCAGTTTCATGTCCGTACTCATCGGGGGACTAACCTGTGTAGACTTTCACCTGCTCTCTTTGCAGCACGCCAACAACACTAACAGGCCGTGAAGTGGTCTTAACTTAATAAAAGGAGAAAAAGGGCAGTGTGACAGGCCACACCTCACTTTCGTCTCTGAATAATTGAGGAAGAGGAACAAATTTTAAAACTTAGAATGTCACACATATTTAATTCCCTGTTTTTATTTTGTTGCCTTTCTACCCCTTTCTTCAATTTGAAATGGTAGACTCAGCTATGAGAGTAAAGGTGGAGTAGGTGCACAATAAACACTTGTGAATGAATGAATGAATGAGAAAAGCAACGAGGTGGAAAAATGAGATGGAGTCCGTGGAAGTGGGAAGATGCATGGGCCTGTCACATGGACCTGTGGAAATGGAGCGCTCAGTACCCATCAGTGCTTCCTGGCGGGGGATGCGTCTGTATTCAGAGGCTCCTCCCCAGTCCTATAAAAATGCCTTCAAGCCCTCCAGGAAATAGAATGATTTACTAAGAAATACTTGAAATGCTTTTCTAATTTTGCTTTTGAAGTTAATCAGCTACTCACTTGACTAAATCTGGTTTTATGGCTCACTACACATTTGTCCAGACATCATGGATATTCATGAATTCTTAAGATTGTAAGCCAGACTAACCTACAGTTTTCTTTAAAATATCATTTATACATATTAAATCTAATAGTTGACATAGCATTAGTTTTTGTCTACAACTAATTACGCATTTATCAATTTTCATATTGGGTAAGTTTTCAGTATTTTGCAGCCCACTGGATTACATATTTTTCCTAGTTTGTAAACATTTTCATAGGCCATTAGAAAGCTCATACACCATGCATGAAGACTGAAATAGCCCTGCCTATGATACGGTGAATAACGCACAGCTAAATGATTTTCTTTTCTCAGAAAAGAGGGGGCATACCAATTCTTTAAATTTTCCCCAAGCACCAGGTGACTTTCTGGTGGCCTCAGCAGAGATTGTAAGATCTGGCAGGACAGAGGCTTCTCATGTCTCTAGATGCCACTGTGTCACCTTTGAGATGGCTTTGGGGTCGTCAGCCCTGGATCCTCGGCCCTCATTGCTCTTTGACGAACAGAGATTTCTGTGCTTTTAGCCCCTGCAGGAATTTCCTGGGAGTCATGGCCTGAGAGAGTTAAGAAAACAGAAGGTCATCTTGGCAGCACAACTGCCTAAATGGGCAGCAAATTAGCATTGTGAGGAGGAGGGAAGGGACAAGGAAGTTCCTGAGCTCCCAACCTCTCCCGTCTTTTGGTGGGACCCTCACATTTCCCCTGCAAGTGGATACTCCGTTCCTTATGCTTACAGGCAGGACTTGGGAGAGAGCACCCCAGCTCTCAGTCCAGCGTGTAGGGAGGTTGCAGCCCAGGTACAGTGTCCAGAGCAGCCCCAGCGCCCAGGCCTGAGGTCACGGCCCCACGTGGCCGTGACCTCAGGGTCCAGGCTGCCCCCAGGACTGCATAGTCAGCCCTGGTCCTGCTATGGAGGACTCGCCCTGCCCCTGGAGGACCAGGAATTGCCCCCACACAGCCCCTGAGTATGAGGTGACTTTCTTCAGTGTTGTGACACAGCTGGGACATAGTCATCACCAGCAGCGTCATCTCATCCAAGAGCTGAGGAAGTTGTTTGTGGCAGAAAGTGAAAACAGAGAAGAAGCCCAGCACACCCTCCCTTTCTTAGTCTCAGCTCCTCTGTGGGGTCCATGTCCTTACTTTCATGTCACAGACAACAGGCTAAGGAACTTCCACAGCCACGGGGCCAATGAGAGACCGAGCCACGATTCAAACTTAAAGCTTTCTGACTTACATTAGCTGCATGTTAGCACAGAACCCTAAACATCAGGTGCACGTGGACCATGGCGATACAGGCTTTGACGTTATTCTTTTCTGCATGATGAGGTGGAGTCGGAGGGTTTGCGAGCTGTTTTTGCCTAGGGAACCTGGGATGGGCAGTAAGCGCTATTCACAACAATTCGCTGTATGTTTGCACCGTAAAGCAGGGCATGAATGGCATAGAATGGAGTAGGGCTTGTCTGCAGGATGAAGCTTTCCTCCCTCGCACATCAGTCAACCCTCAGACAAAGTCCTTCTGCTTTTAAGTGCTGACATAAAGTGTTTTCCTTTGTTTTCAATGATAAAGCCAAAAAGTGAGACTAGCAGTACTGGTGATTTTCTTATATAACTCGAATGTGGCATTGATGTTTATATGTGGTGTATACACAGCAGTATTATCTGTGTATCTTAAATGACGTCTTACACCTGAGTGTAAGTATATAGTAAACATTTATCAAAGAAAATAGAGGTAAGATGGGTCTGGGGAACTTGCCCATCTTGTAAAATATTTAATGCCTTCTGTTGACACTTGATGGTTATTTTAGTCTACAGTTGAAATCATTCATTCATTCTACAAGTATTTCTTGAGTTTGCCAGGCCTCATGTGGTCACTAGCCCTGGTGAGGAAGCAAACTAAGAAATGGTATTTGAGATGAGATCATGAACACCTCTGAAGATCTGCGCTTCTTTATAATTCACAAGCCAGGCACTCCCCGCAGGTTCCCAGCAGAGCATGTGAGGCCAGCAGAGTGGTCTGTGCCCGGCACAGTCCAGGGTGTCCAGAGGCTGGAGTGGAGGGGCCTTCACCAGTGGTGGGGCTCTCTGCAGGGTGCTGCATGGGTCTTTCTCGAAGATGCTCCTCAGGATGTGTTGGGATCCTAAATAGTGTTCAAATCCTGCTCCTGCCCCAACATGCCTTGCTCAAAAATATGAGAATGTTTGTGATAACATGAAAATGTATCTAAGACTAGCAAATATGAGTACAAATCAAAGTTCAGAGGGCATAGCTTCCAGATAACCCAGTTGCTGGTGTTTTCCTTCACCAGAAGTGAGAAAGTTCAGAAAAATGGATAGACAGATGTGTACGTAACAACCACCCAGGTGGAAGGCAATCTGGCCATTTAAAAACCTGTACATGATTTTGTGTTAGCCCTACGTCTCATTTTGCTTCCACTTGGGAAGACAGTGGAGAAGCAAAACTGTTCCCATGCTGAAGTGCTGAGCGCCCTGTCCGAGTTTTCCGCTTCTGTGCCGGAAGGCCGCTTAAACTCTCAAAACTGTCATTTCCATATCCACCAGGCGGCTTTCTGTGTCTGCACTAGGTGTGACTGCACACCTAATTGAATGGGCGCTTTGTGTGATTTTCCTCTTCCTAACTGAGAAATTCTGTGTTCCTCTGCTAAAGTGATGGATTTTTTTATTCTTGCAGGCATTGATTTGAATATGTGTTTGCTGTCTAACCCTAACTCTCTTTGCCTTGCCGTGCGTGGCTAACCCCCACCGCTCCCTGCAGCATGCTTTCTGTCGGCCTCTATCCTCCTTACTCCTCTGCTGACCCTGTTCCTTTGTTTCTGGCTGCGTGTCCTGGCGGCGGCTGTGTGGGCAGCCCTCGGAGTACAGCGGCCACCTCAACTCCAGCTCCCGCGCCTCCTCCAGGGCCAGCTCGGCCCGGGCCAGCCCTGTGGTAAGTCGGCCTCTTGGCCTTGCTCCTGCTCAGCATCGCCCTCCCTCCCCCTTCCCTTCACCGTCCTCTTCCAACGTCTCCAAATTTAGAATATTACTCTGCAGTGATATTATTAGGAATACATTGCTCAACTTTTCAAGACCATAAAAGAAATTGTTAGCTGCGCTTAGAGATGGGGATCTTAGAGGAGGGAAACTTTATACAGTGGGAGAAAAAATAGAGCCCTGTGCATGGATGTGCAGGGTTTATGTGATTCAAAGATGTGATGTATTGACTGTTCATGTTTTGCCTGAAGTGTTATCTGTGATCAGACCCAGAATGTGTTTAAGGTAAAATATGACCTGTAGCTGCCGGGACGCTCCCTGTTCTGCCCCGATCATTCGTTACCCTGCTGGTTCTCAGATCCCTCGAAATGTGCAGATGTACAGCCCCGCATCCTGTTTGTCACTCAGCATGGCCCAAGTTTTGTTTCAGAAAGTAAGGGCCCTATGAGATCGCCCCCAGCTTGTGAGGCTCATGTGTATTTTTCCCAGGGTCGTTGGAATTTTAGACACAGTTTTACCCGATCTGATGCTTTAAGGTGACTATCACTCTTTTTAAAAGAAGATTTTGCAGGACAGTTTTGGCCCGGGGGGTGTGGAAATGGAGGAGGGGAGGTGGGCACGTGGCTGGGGAAGGGGCTCCAGGCTGCATGACCAGACCAGGTTCCCACCCTCAGGAGCCAGCAGGAAACCCTGGGGAGAAAAAGCAAAGACAGGCGAGGCTTCTCTGCCTCCACTCACATCAAAATTTCCAGCCTGAGCTGAGCATGGTGACTCACACCTGTCATCCCAGCTACTCGGGAGGCTGAGGCAGGAGAATCACTTGAATCCGGGAGGCAGAGGTTGCAGCGAGCTGAGATCGCACCACTACACTCCAGCCTTGGTGACAAGACTCTGACTCAAAAAAAAAGAAAAGAAAAAGCAAATATAAGTATCTACAATTGACAGAGAATGTTGTAGCTTTACTTTCAGTGAATCTCAGACACCCTTAATACCCTCTGCCTTGTGTGATTCAAGTGAGACACAGCAACTGCATTTTGTTAAATATTGTCTTTATTCAAGCCTATGATGAAGTCACAGCGCTCTGCGTAGCCCCTTAGAGATCGAAATGACACAGATTTCTTTGTCATATGAAATTGAAGAGATTGAAATAACACAGATTTCTTTGTCAAATTACTCGCAGGTTTAGGAGATGATCATAAACAGAAAGATGTGGGTTCCGCCTTCCTGGGCGTCCTGGGGCCTGATGGGGGGGGGTGTGATCTCCTTGTATCTGCTCTTCCTTCCTTGAATCAATTGCTAAGCTAACAAAGGTCAGTTGCCCATGGGGCGGTTGGCACACTTAGGGAATGAAGGTCAGAATGCCACAGTGAGGGATGGGGCTGTCCTCCATCTCATCCCTCATCCTGGGTGCCTCATCATGGCTGGGGACCCCACATCTGATGAAACCTCCTGTATGTGGTTCTTAGAATACAGAGGGGTCTCTGGAGAGTGCAGGGCAGTTCCCTAGGGGATGTGGTTACAGTATTCCTTGATTGATCACGTCAAGGACAGAAGGACGGCAAGCACAGGCAGCATCCCTGGTATCTGAAGGGAGCCTGGGAGACAGAACTAAGCTAGCTTGTTTCCACAATTTCCAAAATTCATGGTCCTCTTACACTGAATTAACTCCATTTCTGTTTTCCTTCTTGGGACACTTATGCCATTGCTGTGTATTTTGGACCTCCTGGTACAACAGGAAGCATTGGTGGACGTATTTGCCTTGTTGACAGGAAGAAGCCAGGAGGTCCTGGATGGAACTCCCTGATCCTTCCTCCTGGGAGGGAGGAGCAGCAGGTCTTGGGCAGGGCCTGGGGTGAGCATGGGGGCAAAGGCAAATGACCCTCCAATGTGGCCTTCCTCAGGGTCACATGGAGCAGGAAGTGCTTTAAGGCAAGGTGTTTCAGAACCCAGGTTCAAATGTCACAGCTCTCATTCCTGGCTTGGGACATCTAGCTGGCACATAAGCTTCCTGTGCTTGCCCTGGAAACAGGGGTTATGACACCCTTATATAGCAAAAACAGGCCAGGCGTGGCCGCTCACGCCTGTAACCCTGGCACTTTGGGAGGCCGAGGAGGGCGGATCATGAGGAGTTTGAGGCTAGCCTGACCAACATAGTGAAACCCCGTCTCTACTAAAAATATAAAAATTAGCCAGGGATGGTGGTGCACACCTGTAATCCCAGTTACTCAGGAGGCTGAGGCAGGAGACTCTCTTGAACCTGCGAGGCGGAGCCTGCAGCGAGCCAAGATCATGCCATTGTACTCCAGCCTGGACAACACAGTGAGACTGTCTCAAAAAAAAAAAAAAAAAAAAAAAGCAAAAACAACCAAACAAAAAGAGGCGTGGTTACTCTGTTTCTCCGTGGCTGGGGTTAGCCAGGGATGGGTTACAGTCGTTCTAGCCAGCAGCTCATGGAACATGCTCCCAGGCCGGGGACTTCATCGGGAACACGTATCCAGGGCCAGTTTGAGTGAGGACAGAGGACAAGGAAAATGTGAAGTCAGGCAGGGGCCGCCCTGCAGGCTCTACAGGAAGCCCCGCCCCGTGTTTGGGGGATGCAGGTGTACAGGTGAACTTGTCACACCTGTCAGAGGGGAGGGAGGGCTGGTGCCCCCTGTGGGGTGGCAGGAGGGCAGTGGTATTAAAGGGCAGTAGTAACCAGAACGGAGTGGCCACTTGTCCCACTTCAAGAAAATAAAATGCTTCAGTGTCCAGAGACCACCACCAGGGTCAAGACCTAAAGTTTTTTCTACTCACTTGGTCCTCCCAGGGTCCTTGGGAAAGCAGAGGGTATCAGCCCCATCTCAGAGGGACACAGAATACTGTTCACCTCATGCACATCTTCTCCCATGCTGTAGATGAGCTGTGTTTTCTTTCTCTCCAGCATGGCCAGGATCTTCTCCTTGAGGACGTTGTGTTTCATTCATTCATTCAGTGTTTACTGAGTGCCTAGAATGTTCCAGAAACAGGGCCCTTGTATGAGCAGACAGACCCGCCCCAGCCCTCATGGGACACACAGACAGGGGCAGACAGATGCTCACTGGGTGATCACACGTGGTGTGAAGCCCAGCAGCGTGGGTGTGCGGGGAGGCAAAGGTGCCTGGAGAGCTGGAATCCGGAGGTTTCACGGCCCAGACTTGGGCCACTTCCAAGCAGAGCGGCTCTACGTGGTGAAGCTGACAGGTCCAGGTCATCCAGGCCCCGGAATCCCACTGGGAACCTGGCAAAGCCACCACGTTTCTGAAACATCCAAAAGGAATATCCCAAGGAAAAACCGGGTCCGTATCTTACCTTGTGTGTTCAGAGAAGACAGGAGCGATGGACTCAGGTCTCTGCCCCTTTGAACTAGAAAAACAACACTGTTTTGACTCCTGGTTTTCATTGCACACAGAGGCAGGGGCAGGGACCAGGTGGAAAACCAGTTCTTGAATTATAAACACCAGAGTTCAAATATTAGTCATTCAGGCTAAAGTAAATATTATTGGATTTAAAACCAAAAACGGTCACTCTAATGGTAGATTCTGCTATCATTGAAATCTGAAGGAAAATGACCCTTAAAATGGGTGTTTTCTGAGCAGTGTTTGCTGTTAGTTTGTGTCTGGAGAGGGACCTCGCAAGGATGTGGCTTCAGTGATCCTGTTTTCCACCTGGGTCTGGTGTTGTCTGGCTGGGCATTGGGGACAGCCTCCTTTTTGTACCTGGGCCCTTGAATAGGGTCCCTCTGGGTCCGTGAACAGGTCCACATAATCTGTCTCTAGGAAACATGGAAAACCTAGTGCCGAAGCCTCACCAGGCATGGTGCATACAGGAACCTAAGTAGTAAACTTTAGACACAATGTTAGAAGGTTGAATTAATAAAATATTTAATGTGCTCCTTTTGAAGCATTTGCTTTTAAAAGGAAAATTGACATAAACTAATTCCGCAGACGTGTTTTAGAAGTGACTATTTCCAGATTTTCAGCGATGTCTTTGTATACACTCAGCTGTGACTATAAAATACAACACACATCCTTTATCAACCTGTTCGTGTGAAGCTTCACCCTGACCTGCAGTGTTTAGGATGGCTCGGAATACGGGAGTGTGGCGCTGACAGGCTGCTCTGTACGCGGTGGCCTGGCCCTTCCCGTGCTGGAGGCCGCTTCTGCAGCGTTCGGGGCTTGGCCGTCCTGGGCTGGGGTGGGCGGGCAGGGCAGCCTGCACCGCCTGCGGCCACTGTGCCCTCTGCCCACCTCCTCCAGGCCTCCACACCAGGCCATGCCGTGGCCAGGACAGTGTTTAAAATCCTGGCATGTGTTCCATCTCTTCGTCATTTTAGAGAGGAATTGCGTGCTTTGTGTGAAGATGACACACACCATCTGATTCCTTGCCCAGCTCTGCGAGGGCTTAGGAAAGGGGGCTTGGTTAAGGTGGGCACCACTGCCCGCGGCCTCTGGCCGGGCCTGGCCCCTGCAGCGGCGACACACCGCCATCTGGTGGACGCCCTTGGGGCTGCGTGGCTCTCCACCGGGCTGCACTGCCTTCCCGTATTTCAGGAAATTTGGGGGGCAAATCCCTTTTCATTCGGACGACACACAAAATGAAATTTATTATGTAAAATAGAGAGAGGTTGCACGTACATTTGCCATCAGCTTTCATCAAGAGCTTAATTTTTAGTTTTCTTCTCCATGGTCTCTACTTTAAAATATGCCCAGATTTTCTTTTGAGTCCGCTATGTTTTTCAGAGCACGGACTTTTGAAAAAAATGATAGAAACAGCAAACTATGGTTTTTGGGAGTTTTTTCCCCTTATTTGATGTTTTACAAATTATAAAAACGGTAGATGTATACGGTTACAAGTAAAACCGTGCAGGACAAAGATGTGGTAACGCCCTGCCCCCCAAAATCAAGGTTTATAGGACCAGTGTGTATTCTTTCTCAACTCTCTTGCAAGAAATATCAAAAAAAAAAAAAAAGACTTGGTGGGCCCTTCTTTTACGGACACAGCTGTCTTTGTAAATAGACGGACACATACCTGGAGCTTCATTTATTTGTACACAATATTGACCCATTGCTGACGAGCAGCCAGAAAACATACATTTTACACCATGGAGCCAAAATGCCACTGGCTTTTCAGGGGTAACTTGGCAGTCTATTAAACTGGATTTTTTTTTTTTTTTTTTTTTTTTTTTTTTTGAGATGGAGTCTTGCTCTGTAGCCCAGGCTGGAGTGCAGTGGCGTGATCTCAGCTCACTGCAACCTCTGCCTCCTGGGTCCAGGTTCAAGCAATTCTCCTACCTCAGCCTCCCAAGTTAACTGGGATTATAGGCACAAGCCACCATACCCAGCTAATTTTTCTAATTTTTCGTAGAGATGAGATTTCACCATATTGGCCAGTCTGGTCTTGGAACTACTGACCTCGTGATCTGCCCACCTCAGCCTCCCAAAGTGCTGGGATTACAGGCATAAGCCACCATGCCCAGCCTAAACTGGATTTTCATATCCCATCAAGTGTTAAACTACCCTCTTTATTTTCATCTTATTAATATTTGTTTCGCAAACTAATTTATTCTAAGGAATAAAGGCTTTGGGCCAGGAGATTTAATGAATTGATTCTCCAGCAAACTACGTGCTAGATAGTTCACATTTCCTTGTTATTTGAAATCCTGTTTTATTGTATTTTATTGAGACAGGGTTATACTCTGTCACCCACCCTGGACTGCAATGGCACAATCTCAGCTCACTGCAACCTCCGCCTCCTGGGTTCAAGAGAGTCATCTGCTTCAGCCTCCTGAGTAGCTGTTATTACAGGCACATGACACCACACCCAGCTAATAGTTGTGATTTTAATAGAGACAGGGTTTTGCCACGTTGGCCAGGTTGGTCTTGAACTCCTGACCTCAAGCAATCTGCCTGCCTCGGGCTAAAGTACTGGGATTACAGGCGTGAGCCACCACGCCTGGGCCTTGAAATTTAGATTGAAAAATATTTCAGGAATATTTTTATTTCCGTGTGAAGAGAAGAACCATATTTGAACTGTTTCAATCATCCTCATAACTCAGGACATGGCTGCAGGGCTTCTGCGGCTCCGCTAGATGAGATGGTACCCATCTGATCAGAGTCTGTCTTCATACGCATCTGATCGGAGTCTGCCTTGGTGCCTCTGAATACATAATTAGGCTGATGTGGCATGCACATCTGAAAAAGTAACTCTAGATGTGCATTTTTACACATCAGCAAATGCAGGAGACTGGTTGGAGGAGAGTAGAAAGTTTATTTTGAAGACCCGGATGCAGGGTGGGTGGGTGAGACCGTGTGATGGCTTTGGGAGCCGGGCCACAGGGTTTAGCTTGGATATGTTGAGTAGCAGACCCTTAAACGTGGCCACCCTGAGCTAAGAGCTGGTCTTGGATTTTGCTTTCTTTTGGATTAACCGAGTATTTATGGGACTCCATTTGGTCCCCTTAACTGGCTGCCCAGCTGTAACTCCTGGTTACGTTGTTTCCGTGGTTGCCCCAGGTGTCCCTGGAGGAGGAGTTGAAGGTGCAAGGAGTTTGCAGGAGGGAAGGTGGCAGTTAGTGACCCTCCCTGGTCGGGCTGGATGGTGAGGGCGGTGGCAGTTAGTGACCCTCCCTGGTCGGGCTGGATGGTGAGGGCAGGGGCATCTGGCCATAAGATGGGAAGCGGTCATTTGGAGATCACCATCTCCCTGGCACCCTGACCGTAGCACCTGCACCCCTGTGCTGAGCTGCTGGTCCCCGGCACCAGCGTCTGTGCGGTTCAAGTGTCGGTGAGCCATGGACTCGGCAGGGCTCCATCGGGATTCTCAAGCTTCACTCTGAATGGTCTCTGTGTGAGCTCATGAGGGTGACTGCAGAGTCCCAGGTCACCTCTCAGATCTGCTGAATCAAAGACGTGGTCTACAGTTGCCATGTATGTCTTTGGCTGATTTTCTGGTGGTCAAAGTAAAGAAGCTCTGAGCTATGGGAAGCTGGGTTGAAGACATGACAGGGAAGACATGATCAGTTGACAGCTTTTCCCAGAGAGTTTGGAGACAAACTCAACTTTGGTAACCTTCCCAGTGGGCTTATGATAAGAACCTTCAGTGTGCTAAAAGAAAAAAAAAAAAAGAGGAGCATTCCAGGTAGTTAATCTTTGTTTAAACAAGCCCCTCTCCCCTAGAAAGAAAAAAAACAAAAACAGGAAAGAGAAGAAAAGAAACCTGTCTTTTGTTGGATGCTGAGCCAAGAAAGAAGTAACGGCTCTGCCAGCCTCGGCCACTTGTCCCGAGACACCCTCATGGTTCAGGGCTCTCTCCAGGGTCTGTTCCTCATGTGCACCCCCTCTTGTAGTTCTACAGGCTGTCGTGGGTCCCACTGAGACTCCTACCTGAGGACGGAGAAGAGGGGGCCCCAGGGACGTCCAAATAGGAGAGGTGTGAAAAGCCAAATTTGGAGGGTCCCACTTTTCTGCTTCTAAATTACAAAGGAAGGGCCTGTTTTGTTTGGTTCTGTTTGGTTTTTTCATCATTCTTAGCCCCTATCTTCATGTTATCCATTTAATGCTTATTTTGTCCATTTTCCTCTACAGGTAGAAGAGAGACCAGAAAAAGATTTTACTGAGAAGGTAAGGAATTGTTCATAAACCTAGAGGGTCCCAAAAGTTATGGATGAAATTGATAAGAAAATATGTTGCTTGGTCTTGGTCTTTTTCATAAAGATGTTCTTCAGTGAGGGAACAGGACTAGAAAGCGCCCCACCCAACCTGGCATCACTTCCCTGTAGGGAGGCCCTGGGGAGTCCTGTCTAGTGTGTGTTAGACCCTGCAGAGCTGGGAGGCATTTGTGATGGGCCCAACCGTAGAGCTTAGGGTTAATTCAGCCAATCACAGAGCACAGGAGGTGCCTGGAAATGATCCTCTCCTTAAGCTTCCATAAGTCCATGCAGAGTTTCCAGTTTGGAGATGGAGCTAAAGTAACAGTCCTGTGATATTAGGTTTATATGCAGTTTTGGTTTTGTCTAAAATTGTATCTGTGTTAGTCCGTTCTTACACTGCCATAAAGAATTTCCCTGAGACTGGGTAATTTACAAAGAAAAGAGCTTTCATTGATTCACAGTTCCGCCTGACTGGGGAGACCTCAGCAAAGCCACAATCACAGTGAAAAGGGAAGCAGGCACCTTCTTCACAAGGCGACAGGAGAGAGAATGTGTGAGGGAGGAACTGTCAAACACATAAACCCTCAGATCTCCTGAGAACTCACTCACTATCGCAAGAACAGCATGGGAAAAACCACCCTCCTCATGAGGCAGTCACCTCCCACAAGGCCCCTCCCTCGACATGTAGGGATTATGGAAATTACAATTCCACATGAGATTTAGGTGTGGACACAGAGACAAATCATATCAGCATCTGATCCTCTCAACGTTCCAGGGGTCTCGTAACATGCCAGGCCTGTCTGCAGCCACGCTGGCCTCTCTGGGTGGGACTTCCTCTCGGAGAGGCAGCGGAGACACCTCCATCTCCATCGACACCGAGGCATCCATCAGGGAAATCAAGGTGAGACACTCTCTTGGTACTCATGACTTGAGAGAACCTTTTGTAAAAATCAGACTTTAGATTTTAAAACAGTGACTTAATTCACAACGTGCTGCATCTTTCTTCCTGGTCCTGTCTGCCTCACCTCCCCTAAAATATGGTGTTCTCCTAATATCAAGACCCAGCTCAGATAGTGTCTCCTGCGGGAGGCTGATCCTACCCACCAATCCCCCAGCAGGGCGGAGGTGTGCTGGCCCCCCTCGCCCCTCAGCACCCGGGGCGTACCTTAGTGAGAGTCCTTACCGCATTGCGTTGATGAGCCTGGTCATCTCTGTATGGTTGGTCTGTGTAGACATTCAGTCTACGTGTTTGGACACCAGATGGCTCTACCTACTTTCACACAACCTTCCTGGCTAAGTATCTTCCCCTTCAGCCTAGAACATGCCCTTCCCTTTCTCTTTGTAATGTGCCTTTAGTAGACCTCATCTTTGTATTTTAATGATTTTTTTCCTCCCACTATAATGTAGGTATTCTCTGCTCTATCCTCGGCACCCAGGGCAGTGCCAGGCGTTTGGTAGCATTTCGTGTGTGTGAGAGAGAAACAGTGCTATTTGTTAAAGTAACCAGGGACAGTGTGCCTGAAAACCTAAAAACTGGAAGGGAAGCTGAAGTGACTGGATCTTGTGTCCTCCCGGGAGCAGAACCAAGACAGAAGGAGCTGAAAGCAGCCATAATTGACTCTGTTTCTGAATTTTCTAGTACTTTAAACTAGGTTTAAAAGGGAAGCAGTTCCCACTGGGGATGTCTGAGCAGCTGGACGGCCGTTTGCCAGGGAAGACAGAGAGAGATTTCAGCATCCGCCAGAAGTTGGCCAGGGTCACGTTGAAGATGCTTCCAACGCCTTTGCTTTATAAGCTTTCAAAACCAGAAGAGCTATTTCCCATGTGCCACCCAGGGCCACCTGCAGCTCCTTGCCGCCTCCCTTTCTATAGCAGAGTTGGAGGCAGTCCTCATGTGTCTCTGCCTTTAGGTTGCAAGTACTTACTGAGAGGCTGGCTTATGCCAGATGCTGTCCCAGGCACCAGGAATTTGGCAGAGTAGAGACTCGGAGCTCCATAGATGCAGGGCAAAGTGTTGCTGATTCCTGCCTCCAGCATCTTACCGTGCCTTGCACAGAGCAGGAACTCAAAGTGCTTGAACGAACTAACTAAATAGGAGTGAAACAACCTGTAACGTTTTCAGATGCTCTTTTGCCTGTTTTTTAAAACTATGTAAAGTTATATGAGATACACCAAAATTGCATGAAATCATGTGAAATGTCATATGGGATACACCAGAATTTTAATCGTTAAATACTGAAATTTATTTTATTTCCTTTAATACTTAATAAAAGAAAAGTGGGTGCTCAGATTATCCAAATAGAAACCACTCTGAAGTATGAAAGATTTAGGGAATCACCTCTTTTCCCTTGACATCATCTGCCTTTTTTGCCATTTCCCCCAGGAACTCAATGAGTTAAAGGACCAGATTCAGGATGTAGAAGGCAAATACATGCAGGGATTGAAAGAAATGAAGGTACCGAACACAGAAATATGGCCTCATGATATTAACCCAACTTAACCTTAAAAAAAAAACCCTAAAGAAGAAATTCAAAGTGCATGCTTGCTGTGAAGAGTCTCTGTGCTGTGAAAGAACTCAAAATGGCAGGAATGCTGGCATGGGCACACACTCACCATTGTCCCAAATGCATTGTTTGAACCAAGACTTGCAAATGTAACTCCCCAGTAGAAAAGGTTGCTAACATACTCCCTGACACATGTCTTGTATCGTCATCCTTCCTCCAGACTTAAAACCAGTCTCTCATTTCCCATCAATGTGCACCAGACGTTTAAAGAAGGTTTTTGGTTTTCTTCACTTTTTGTAGTAGTTGAATACAAAAATGCTTCAATTGATTTGCGTCTCAGAATATCTGACGTCTACTAATAAGGCCATCCTAACACGCCATGCTTCTGAAACATGCCAATTATTTGCCTCCTATAAAATGTTACTAAGTGAAGCAAAGCCTGACTGTGTCGCACTGGCTTTCTGGAGCATGTGCACACTGCTTTTAGAGTGTGGAGTGACTCTTGCAGCAGCGAGATGTGGTTGCCCTGTTCCTTGACAGTAAGGTGAGCAGTCACTGACCATCTTCATGGGCAGCAACAGATCATGGATCTGGAAGTAGCTGCCAAATCTGTTACTTCCTTTTCAGCCCCCTAGAAAGTACATGAGAGATGTCTGAATTTAATATCAAAGGTCACCAGACAGAAGAGGTGACAACAATCACGACTAATTCATTATCTTCATATCTGCTATCTTTCCCGAAAGGGGGAAAAATAAGACTCTGACTTTCAATTCATGTGAAAAAGGGAGCCACTTGGCCGGGCGCAGTGGTTCACACCTGTAATTCCAACACTTTGGGAGGCCAAGGCAGGTGGATCACCTGAGGTCAGGAATTTGAGACCAGCCTAGCCAACATGGCGAAACCTTGTCTCTACTAAAAATACAAAAATTAGCCGGGTGTGGTGGTAGATGCCTGTAATCCCAGCTATTCAGGAGGTTGAGGCAGGAGAATCACTTGAACCTGGGAGATAGAGGCTGCAGTGAGCCAAGATCATGCCACTGCACTCCAGCCTTGCTAGACTCTGTCTGAAAAAAAAAAAAGATGAGGGGAGCCACTGAACCAACCAGAGACCCGCTGGCCTCACCGGATACCGCCGCTGGTGTGGAGGTACAGAGCTAGACCAGCACTGGTCCCTGCGGCCCCTCATAGCCGCTGCTGCACCTGAGCAGGCAGCTCCTGCCTCTGCCTTCAGCTCCGCATGTGTGCGCCCTGACAGTTCTGCTCTTTCTGTTCTGGAATCGCCTTCCCCTTCTTCTGTTTGAGGACCTGCGAGGGTGTGAGACATGTGAGGGCATTGCCATGAATATTTTACAGGCCTCTTTCTCTGGACTGTCCTTCAAAGGGAATAACTTCGTCTTTCCAGGACCTACCCAGTGGGACCTGCGTGCCTTTTTCCTATAGGTTGAAAATCGGTAATCACTACTGCCCCTTTCCTGGTTCATAGCTGGAGCAGGACTGGTTGGCAGTCACTGTGGCCTGTGGCCCTGTGTAATTATCTCAGCTGTCACACGCCGGCTCTTTCCCAGGGGCCGGTCACACCGCTCGAGTGATCCTTCAGAAACCTGTCGAACAGCCTGACCCCCAGCCCTAAGACACCACTCTGGGAGGATTCCCCAGCTACTGAGTGGGACCAGAGACCCCGCTGCCTCTGTGGCCACCTCCCTTTCCACACTGGTGTCTCCTTTGTTCTAATGAGTGTGCACATTGCTTTTAATAGTAAATTTTCTGAGCAATGAGAATTTGATCAAACTGAAAAGGGAGGATTTCCATGTATTTCAAGTTGCCATGTGTTTCTTCTGATCCATTTGCTCTAAGAAATACAATGTAAATTTAGGGCTGAGGTTTTTTTTTAACAGAATACTGAATGATTCATTGTTTTGATTTTTTTTATTGCACTTTCAAAAATATTACCTGCTTTCCACAGGACTCTCTAGCAGAAGTTGAAGAGAAATATAAGAAGGCCATGGTTTCCAACGCTCAGCTAGACAATGAAAAGACAAACTTCATGTACCAGGTCGATACCCTAAAAGATATGTTGCTGGAGCTTGAAGAACAGCTGGCTGAATCTAGGCGGCAGTACGAAGAGAAAAGCAAAGTAAGCGTTAGTATGACACAGAATCGTAGAATAGGCAGGGTGCAGTGGCCGCTGCCTGTAATCCCAGGACTTGGGGAAGCCAACATGGGAGGGTCACTTGAGCCCAGGAGTTCAATACCAGCCTGGGCAATATGGCGAGACATCATTTCTATAAAAATTTTAAAAGCCATTAGCCAGGCATGGTAGTACATGCCTGAAGTCCCAGCTACTTGGGAGGCTGAGGTGGGAGGATCACTTGAGCCTGGAAGGTTGAGGCTGCAGTGAGCTGTGTTGACACCACTGCACTCCAGCTTGGGCAACAGAGAAAAGCCTGTCTCAAAAAAAAAAAAAACAGAATGGTAGGTGGCGTGTGTGTGTGTGTGTGTGTGTGTGTGTGGTGTTTATATGTATGTGTGTCTGTATATATAACATATAATTTACATTGTGTATTTTTATATTTTTAAACAATGGTTCTCCACTTTTCCAGGAAATCCAGACATCTGAGAATAAAAGTACCACACTCTGCTATGCAACTTGAAATATTGATACGTAATTTCAGCATGTAAACTAGAGACAGTTTTTCTAGGAGAACATGTAAGCTAAACTCATAACCATGAAAAAACATGCCTATGAAAGATAAGGTGTGATCAGATGCTTCAAGATTTTCCGGTTAATATATATTTTCTGACTTTTATTTTGTTCTCTCTTAACACGAAATAGTTATGAGTTTCAAAGATTTTAAGAAAATTATATTATTTTCTGCCAATTGGGAAAAGACACAGTTACTCCATTTAAGAATTAAATACACCATTAAGCTCAGAGAGTCTTACTTGCACTTTCATTAAGAACCACTGGAACTAGCTTGTTCATAGCTGATATCAGATACAATTTCTAGTCATATATTAAGATCTCAAGCATGAGTCATATATTAAGATAAGTAATGACAGCAGACTGATTCCATGAAGACTGGGCTTGGATGTCCTTCATGACATAGAAAGCAAAGAATACTCTTTTTATATTTTTAGGAATTGTCCAATTTTTCAGAGATTCTGAGAGAAACAGAAAATGTGTGAGTGTTGTTGTTTTATTGTTTGTTTGTTTGTTTGAGATGGAGTCTCACTCTGTCCCCCAGGCTGGAGTGCAGTGGCATGATCTCGGCTCACTGCAGTCTCCGCCTCCCAGGCTCAAGTGATTCTCCTGCCTCAGCCTCCCGAGCAGCTGGGACTACAGGCACGTGCCACTACACTCGGGCAATTTTTTTTTTTTTTTTTAACTAGAGACGGGGTTTCACCATGTTAGCCAGGATGGTCTTGATCTCCTGACCTCGTGATCCACCCACCTCAGCCTCCCAACGTGCAGGGATTACAGGCATGAGCCACCACGCCCGGCCTGTTGTTGTTTTTAACTGGCTTATATCCTCTAAATCCAAAGAGTTAAAACCAAGGTATCCTTGGCGACCTGCAGGCCTGCATCTTTGCTGCAGAATTGAGTTAGAAGCTAAAGAAGATTTTACTCCCAAGGTTCCTGGTAGCTGAACTCTGAAAGAGAGGAGAGGCTTTTCACAAGACCAGTGTCATGTGGGAACGGAGGGGTGGAGAGCACATCCCAACCCCTGCTTGGTGGGGGCCTGTAGTGCATTTGCACTCCTCCTGAAACACTGTCGTTAGACATCATTCAGTGGACTGAGAACTCCCAAGTCTCACTCCAGAGAAGCTGGATGGTGGTAGAATGCTATCCCAACATGGATTCAGGAGCCATTGCAAAGCCCCACAGGAAGGCCCTTGTCATAGCCAGGAGGGCATTAGCCACCCTCAAGCTAAGGGAAGTAGGTGAACAGAGGTA
Source organism: Sapajus apella (assembly GCF_009761245.1). Taxonomy (NCBI): domain Eukaryota; kingdom Metazoa; phylum Chordata; class Mammalia; order Primates; family Cebidae; genus Sapajus; species Sapajus apella. Next base: position 2,611,402 of record NW_022436950.1, on the reverse strand, counting down.
CCAGGGAGAGCAGAAGCCCAGGCCAGATCCATCTCAGATCACTCGACTGATGGGTCTAGGGAAGGGGTGCCCTGCAGGCCCGTAAGCTGTCAGCAAAGTGAGCTGGGCCCCTGGCCATCACCAGGGGTTGCGCTGCTGTGACTGGGCAGGGAAACAGCAGAGCGGAGCTGCCAGCTTCCTGGGCTGAGCCTTGGGAGGGAAGGCCAGGCCTGAGGAGCAGCTCGGCTTTGCAGGCTCTTCACTTCTCCCCCAAACTCTCTTGATTTTGTTCCTTAAGGGGCAGCCCCGAAGCACAGAGCTGGCTACCAGCTGGTCATGAGAGATGCGTAAGGAGGCCGTATGTATCTCTTCATCCCAAAGAGTCTTCCTTGTCATATTTCAGCAGGTGCCTTGCAGGACACCCTCACCCAGCTTCTTAGCACAGTGCTGTGGAAGGCACCAGGCTCCCTGGGCGGGGGGCCTTCCTCAGCTCTTGCTTCACTGTAGATAAGAAATCAGGAAATCCTTGTTGATTGCATCAACTCCTCAGGTTAACTTTACAGTAAGTCATCAGGCATCATCTACAAAGTCCAGAGGAATCTGTTTGTGTTGTTTAAAAGGCCTTGAAGGTGGTTCACACCAGTAATCCCAGCACTTTGATAGGCTGGGGCAGGTGGATCGCTTGAGGTCAGGAGTTCAAGACCAGTTTGGCCAACATGGTGAAACCCTGTCTCTACCAAAAAAAACAAAAATTAGCTGGGTGTGGTGGTGGGAATTTATAATCCCAGCTACTCGGGGAGCTGAGGCAGAAAAATCTTTGAGCCCAGGAGGCAGAGGCTGCAGTGAGCTGAAATCATGCCACTGCATTCCAGCCTAGGTGACAGAGTGAGACTGTCTCAAAAAATATATAAATATAAAATAAAATAGAAGACCTTGAAGGTTGTGATGACGTCTAGCAGATGATTTGTTCCACAGGAACTGTAAATCATGAGAACCTGAACTGGCATGCCAGGAACATGAGATTCCACCGCTTTAGTGCTGTGTTTCTCCTTTACAGGACTTTGAAAGGGAAAAACACGCCCATAGTATACTGCAGTTTCAGTTTGCCGAAGTCAAGGAGGCCCTGAAGCAAAGAGAGGAAATGCTTGAGGTAGGCCACATTCTCCCGTTTTGCTTCTCCTTTTCTCTTTTGGAGCATTTTGCCAGGCCACGACTATCTTACCTTAGGCTGCAGTAATAAAATACCATACACTGTGCGGCTTAAACAACAGAAATTAATTTTCTCACAATTCTAGGGGCTGGCAGTCCAAGATCAAGGTTGGGTTCTGGTGAGGCCTCTCTTCCTGGCATGCGGACAGCCGCCTTCTTGCTGTGTCCCTCCTCAAATGGTGGAGAAAAACAATCTCTCTGGTGTCTCTTCTTATAAGGACACTAGTCCTATTTGATCAGGACCCCACTCTTATGACCTCATTTTACCTTAATTACTTCATAAAAACCCTATCCCCAAATACAGTCACATTGGGCATTAAGGCATCAACAGATGAATTTAGAAGGACACAACTCATTCCATGGTAATTACTAACGTTTTCAGTTTTCTTAAAACTGAGTTTAGGCTAACTCTCCATCCCTAGATTAAGGAAACAGTGCCTCTCATTGGTGAAGATCCCTGTTCTTTGGTGATCTTGTATTTGTTTTGGGAGGTGTGGTAGACAGAATAACGGCCCCTCAAAGTTGTCCACATCAGAATCCCCGGAAATTGTAAATGTGAAACCTTACATGGTCAAAGGGCCCCTGCAGTTGTGATTAAATTAAAGACCTTGAGAGAAGGGATTATCCTGGATTATTTTGGTGGAACAAGGGTCCTTCTAAGAGGAAGGAAAGTCAAAGGCAAAAATAGAAGATGTGACACAGGAAGCTGAGGTTGGAGTGATACAAGGAAGGGGCCATGAGCCAAGGAATGTAGCTCAGTTTCAGAAGCTGGAAAAGACAGGGAAGCAGATTCTCCCAGCAGCCTCCAGAAAGGCTTGGTTTTAGCCCATAAGACTCACTTTGGACTTCTGACCTCTAGAATTGCAAGAAAATAAATTTGTGTTTTAAGCTGCTGAATTTATGATGATTCATTACAGTAGCAATGGGAAACTAATACAGGGTTGGTTTTTAATTTTTTTACTTAATCTGCACTTTACTGCCCTGAAGTGAGAACTTCACCCAAAGCAGGTTTTCTTCCTGCACTTCTTGAAGCCAGGAGTAGGACAAGGGAAAAAACCCTGGAATGCTGGCAATGAATTCAGGGGTGATGAGGTAAAAGGGTGCTTGTGGCTTCACTCACTGTCCCAGCCTCAGGTTATCTCGGGCTGGGGTTTTTCTTCCTCTTTAACCCTTTGTCTGCTTTCTATCTGTTCCTTTCCTCAGGAAATCCGACAGCTACAGCAGAAACAGGCGAGTTCTATCAGGGAGATTTCTGATCTTCAGGAAACAATAGAGTGGAAAGACAAAAAGTTAGGGGTAGGATTCTCAAGTCTTTGAAAATCTACCCTCACGGGCAGGCTACTTAGCAAATAGAGTTTTTCCAGAGTCTTTGGTTTGCAAAACCGCTTGTCTGAGTATGCATGCAACTCCCATGTGACACAAAGTTGTATTAATTTATTTAATTTTATTAAGTAGTGAAGACTCTAACTTGTCCAAATTGATAAGAACTTGGAAGGTAACATGGACTCTCCATGGAGGGTCTGGTGAATGCATAGCCATACTCTCTGCCTGCCCCATGGGTGGTTGTTGAAACACCTGGAGTGAGGAGGGCACTGTGGGGAGGTCTGATGTGTGCAGGGCCAGGCTTCTTGGGATTCTCTGCCTGGTTGTGCTTTGAGAAAAAAAAAATCTAAGCAGCACCAGGCAGAGTATTCCCACCTTGAAATCTTCCCCAGGGGAAGCCTCCCCCAAACTCTTCTCCCTCCATGAGAAGAGAAGAGGCAGTTCTGCACTTAGAATTGAAGAATGGGGAATAGAATCCCACAAAGTAACTGTTATGATTCATAATGACAAATGGTTTCCCCAGATTAGCGACTCATACGCATAGCTCTCATAATGACCCCAAGATGTCCGCACATGGACTCAACAAGCCACGCTGTGTTTCCACTGTCATGCTTATCAGCATTTAGGATTGTGTGTGTGTGTTTGTGCACGTGCACACACACACTTTAGGACCACTTTGTTTATCTGAGACGATGGATACCAAAAATCAATGTATAAAAATAGTCTAAATGGCTACAACAGCCTTCCTGGGGGGTGCCTAGCAGTGCTTCTTTTTCTTTATTGATTCTTCATTCCAATGGAGACTCTGCTTAACTCTACTGCTAACGCAGCTGTGAACTTGCAAAGCTAGAAAGCGATGCAAATACAGTAACCTCCGGGGCCTGTGCTGTGTGTGTGCTTCAAAATGTGCATGTCTTTCGGCGAGTATGAATAGCAACACTTCTTGGACTCTGTGTACTAAATGAAAAGCTTAATACTTGGATTTTGTTAGTATCTTTAGGCAGAGTCTCTTTAATGTCTAGAGTCGACTAGTGTTTTAGACGGTAGAAGCCTCCTTCTGGTTCCTGCTTCTGAAGTAACCTGCTCATCTGTGCACATCTTCTTTCTCTTGGCTCTGCCGCACACTCAGGCATTAGAGAGGCAGAAAGAGTTCTTTGATTCCATAAGGAGTGAACGGGATGATCTTAGAGAAGAAGTAGTCATGCTCAAAGAGGAATTAAAGGTATGAAGCCAAAGTACAGTTCTGTAAAAACCCAGGTGACAACAGCAAATTCTGGGATTCTGTGAATATGTGTGTACATAATTAACTTTATGTCACTGATTTTAGTTCTGTTAATGATCCGTATCCTAGGTTAACTGACACTGACGAGATGTAAAATAAACGTAGATTCAGTGGGTTGTGCTCAAGGCCTTTTGACATTAATAAACATAGCTGATCTTGAACGCAAGAATTTTTTGATGTATTATCTAAATTTTTTCATACTCATTAGTAAATTCTCCAAGATATTACTCAGACTTAGAGAATGTATTTGCGTCTTTATATTAAAGCCCCCAATTTAAGGACTTCTCAATTTAAGTCACTTAGATGAACAGTGACTTGGGTAAGTGGTTTGGGCAAGGATCCCGCTAATTAGACTTTGAGACCTACTAGATTACAGGTGGAAGAAGGTTCCCTGTTCTTTGTGGGCCATGCCAAGGCGTCTTCAGCTGCTGCTCGACGCAGGTGAAGCGCCAATGGCAGCATTCTGGGTGGGCGGGTTCCTGAAGTGCCACCATCTGCTCTTGGCCTCCAGGGTCAAAGCCAGATCAGTGAGCCAGCAGCTACAGGCTTAGAGCTAAGATGTGTGCTTCTGCTCCTCAAAGAGGTGATGAGACAGGGGAGTTCCTCACACACGAGGGAGAGAGCCGTGGGTGGCAGGAGGGGGCGGGTGAGTGATGTCTGGAGTGGTGAAGTCAGCTGTTTTCAGTGAGCTATCTTTCTTTTGAATGTACTGGACTTTCTAGCCACCTCTTAATTTCTTCTTTAACATAAGTTTCATCCGTCCCTTTCAGAACACATACATCTTTCTTTCTATATCTGGCTCCTCTTTTTAAAGAATGCAACCAGGGTTTTACAATGAAAGGTTGCTTGACAGTGACTTGCCGCTCCACCTGCTGGCAGCCCACAGGCTACTCCTTCTAGTTCAAAAGGATGCCTGGTGGAAGTATCTTGTCACCAGCAAATTAAGGCATGGATTGGAGCATCTGAGAAAGCAGTAGCCTTTGGAGGACGATATCCCAGATTTGTATGTGTTGACCAAGCATTTACGAGTGCCGCACCTTCGCATTTCTCTGTCTCTGTGGAGTTACCCTGCACTTCAGGAAAAATGGCTTTCTTTTTTATTAGTTGTGTTAAAACAGAGTTTAACCGAATATCACCGAGCAGATATTATGATGAGCCTATTTTTGTTCCCAGAAACATGGAATAATCCTAAATTCAGAAATAGCTACCAATGGAGAGACTTCCGACACTCTTAATAATGTTGGATACCAAGGTCCCACCAGGTTGACAAAAGAAGAGTTAAATGCCCTCAAGTTGACAGGGGATGGGACTCTAGGTAAGTAACTGCTTTCCTTCGGTTCCCCCACCTTTCCAATCAGCATTTGCTCACCCTCCATGTGCTGCTGGGGTTGGAGCCATTGTCACTGATGGATTAACAGTCACCGGCATGCCATTTGTTTCATCACTTCATGGTAACGTCCTTGCCACCCGGTGTGGTCACCCACGCGTTGTCTGGCATGCATCTCTGTGTAGTGCTCACCGTCAATGGCTCAGGTATACCTTCCTTTTGCTGCTCAAAGCTACCAAGCAAGACTGCGAATGCAAGGAAAATAGTCTCAAAATTAAGTAACAATGTGGAGAGTACTATTTGGTTTTCCTCAGATACATCTGTATCTGTACACATAAAGTGTGGCTTTTTAAATCGATTCTATGACAGAATTATCAAACGATCAGAATAGTTGAACCCATCAAGTCAGTTAGTTGGCCATGTTTGCAAGCCAGCATCGACATGCTGGGCAGTGTTCAGCATTCTGAGGGTGCCTGTGGACAGCAGGTCTGTCTGCATTGCCATTTTCAAGCCACCACTTGAGGTGGGCAGGCGCTGTGGTAGGGGATGTGGCAGTGCTGAGAGTCTGAATATGCCCACTTTTGTCAGAGGGGATCCTCCTTTGTATGCCACGTGTTCGCATCTGAAAGAATCTAAAATTGGGGAATCCAGTAGATGGGAGGAATATTTACCATTTTCAGTGACCTGATGGTATTTGTCATAATAGTTGGCTTTGGGAAAAACCTTCAGATTCTGGCGTGCCGCCTGAAGTTGCAGCATGCAAGTGAGGCCTCCTCTGTGTCTGGTCACCCTCTACGTTCCAGTTTTTTACAAGGAGGCTGGAATAAGGTCGGGGTCCATGACTTTTCATTTTAATTTAGAAGCTTTCATCTTATTTCTTTATATTTATGGAAATGTAGACACCTCCAGGCCCCATCTTCTCAGCACTTGCGCCCCAGGGAGGTACACATTCATTATCTCTATGACTATTAAAGAAACACAGCTCTTGGCCAGGTGCGGTGGCTCACGCCTATAATCCCAGCACTTTGGGAGCCCAAGGCGGACAGATCACCAGGTCAGGAAGCTGAGACCATCCTGGCCAACATCGTGAAACCCTGTCTCTACTAAAAATACAAAAATTAGCTGGACTTGGTGGCACATGCCTGTAATACCAGCTATACGGGAGGCTGAGGCAGGAGAACTGCTTGAACCCGGGAGGCGGAGGTTGCAGTGAGCCGAGATCATGCCACTGCAGTCCAGCCTGGCAACAGAGCAAGACTCCATCTCAAAAATAAATAAATAAATAAGAAACACGGCTCTTTTACATTGTGTAAAAAAAAAGTTATGGCCGAGGGCAGTGGCTCACATTTCTAATCCCAACACTTCGGGTGGCCAAGGCTAGAGGATCACTTGAGGCCAAGAATTCCAGACCAGCCTGGAAACATAGCAAGATTCCATCTCTAGATATGTATATTATATCTATATACCATTGTTCAAAAAAGATACATAAATTAATTTCCATCATACCTTTATATGAGCTACCCAAACAGCTAGGAATTTGATTATGTTGCTCTTACTCAAATATACATTTTATAAATCCTTGATAACCATTGAGAAATGTTTAAGGAACCGGAAATGTCAGTTTTGAAAATGGTCTTCAAATGACTTTTGATCACATATTCCATCAGTAAAGAATTGTAGAAACTTCCCAATATATATGTTTATTTTAAGTCTATATATGCATACTATTTCATTAATATAAAATGTACATTATAAAACATATCCAAACTTATATGAAGAAGTTTTAGAGTAAAACTCTAACCAGAAGTCCTAATAGTTCCCCCATTTTTCCTGGGATATGGGCACCCCACCATGGAGACCACTGGGTTATAAAATTATCCAGCTTTGACTTTCAGTAACATAGCACTTTATCTAATCTCCTGGGGTTTTGTTTGATAATCCAAAAGTTCCAAAACAGTTTGATGTTCCTCAGCCGACGGATAGTTTATCATTTAATTTAGTGGTCCTCTTGATCTCAAGCATTTGCCTCCTGCTGGTTCTCTCTCCCTAGTCCCTTAGGGAGTGAACAGAGGTACCAGGGCACGGACACAAGGTGTGTTCTCAGGAAGACAGTGGTTGAGTCATGGAAGATAAATTTCTTTCCACCATATGAGCTATTTCAAAAGTATCTTCCTTGAGATTGACCTTGAGGCTACATTTCTAAAAGTGCACTGACTATTCTTTTAAAAAACTACTTACAAGCTGCTTTTAGGGCTGTGTGACATGCAGCGCAGTTGGACAGCTAAAAAATACAAGCTGTCAAGTTGTGCATTGAGAAATGAGCATGGGGACTATGAACCGTTTCCAAACCCATCATTGTGGATTGTTTGGCTGCCTGATCCAGAGCTTTCAATTTGTTGAAACTTAACTTCACCTTAAAAAATCTGACCACACAAGATGGCACCAGCAGCCACTCTGGCCTTTGATGTGGTGGCAGTGGTCCTCGCTGACCCCAGATTTACTAATGCAACTGCTACTTTGCCGCTCAGAACTGGCAAAGGTTTCTGTTTCTCATGACCCTTAGATGACTCTCTCTCTTTAGGAACAGGGGTGGGTGGGATTTAGAACATGTATTTACATTCTAATGTAAGTTATGTGGCCACCACATCATGGGGTCCCTTCAATTTTCTCAATGGTCTTTTAGGCAGAGCCAGTGAAGTGGAGGTGAAAAATGAAATCGTGGCGAATGTGGGGAAAAGAGAAATCTTGCACAGTACTGAGAAAGAACAACACACAGAGGACACAGTGAAGGACTGTGTGGACATAGAGGTATTCCATGCTGCTGAGAATACCAAGGACCAGAAATCCTCTGAAGACACTGCCCCATTCCTAGGAAGCTTAGCAGGTGCTACCTATGAGAAACAGGTTCAAAGCCAAATTCTAGGGAGCACATCTCTCCCTGAAAACACAGCACAGGCTGAGTCAAATGAGGTCATGAGTGCACCAGATGACAGAACCAGAACTCCCCTTGAGCCACCCAACTGTTGGAGTGACTTAGCTGCTGGCAGTCATGCAGAGAATGTGGGAGAGGCAGCGGTAACTCAGGTTGGAGAGCAGGCAGGCACAGTGGCCTCATGTCCTTCAGGGCGTAGTGATGACACCGTTTATCATGATGAAAAATGTGTGGTAGAGGTCCCCCAAGAGTTAGAGGCAAGCACAGGGAATAGTCTAGAGAAAGAACTCACCAACCAGGAAGCAGCTGAGCCCACGGAGGTCCCAATTCAGAGCACAGAAGAAGAGGGTGAAGGGACAGGATTAAGGGATGAGAAACCAACCAAGACAGAGGTTCCTGGTTCTCTAGCAGGAACCAAGAGCAATGGTCAGGAAGCAACAGGCCCAAGTACAGTAGATATTCAAAGTGAACCCTTAGATATGAAAGACCCTGGTGAAGAAAAGAATGACCAACAGGGAGAGGCATTGGACTCACCGCAGAAGAAGACAAAGAGCAAGAAAAAGAAAAACAAGAAGAAAAAATCCCCAGTACCCGTAGAAACCCTTAAAGATGCTAAAAAAGAGTTAACTTACCAGAACACAGATTTAAGTGAAATGAAGGAAGAAGAGCAGGTAAAATCTTCTGACAGAAAGTCAGTAGTGGAAGCCCAAAACGAGGTGACCGAAAATCCAAAACAGAAAATTGTAGCAGAAAGCAGTGAAAATGTTGATTGTCTGGAGAATCCTGAAATGAAGTTGGATGGGAAACTTGACCAAGAAGGTGATGATGTAAAAACAGCAGCCGGGGAGGTACCAGCTGATGGAGACACGTTAGATTTTGAGGATGGCACAGTCCAATCATCAGGCACGAGGGCTAGTGGTGAAGAATTAGATGAAGGTGTTGCAAAAGGTAATGCTGAAATAGATGGTGCCACTCAGAGCAGCCTTGTAGAACCAGAAAGCAAAGACGCAGATCGCTGCACCGGGCCCGAAAATGAAAGTCCCTCACAGGACATTAGGGAGGCCTGTGAAGCAGAAAGTACAGAGAGGTATGTGAGGCCAGAACATCCAAGTCAGACCGTCAGGAAAGCTTTAGACAGCAATAGTCTAGACAACGATGACTTGTCGGCACCAGGAGGAGAGCTGGGGGACTTCAACCCAGAAAGCAGAGAAGATACCACAGGAGGAAACGAGAAGGGCAAAAGCAAAGAAGACTGTACCATGTCCTGAGCTGAGGCAGGTGGCAGGCGTGGTGCACAGGAAGTCTGATTGTGAGGGGCTCTTTTATCTCCACGGGCAATGTAAGTAGAATGTTCTAAATTCATAGAGATGCACTGTATGACAATCACCAGGTGATTTACAGACTGTTACTTGTAGATTTCCATGTAATCATTGAGGTTATCACCATATTAGAAAGATACATCTGTTATCTGTGTGCATTCTAATTGAGAGCATTCCAGTAGTATTAAGTAATAATGTCTACTGTTTATAGTCCAGATAATAAAAATAGAGGCATTTCACATTTGCCTTAAGCTCTGATAGGGATGTGGATATTCTTGACCAAGTATATCAGCATCTAATTGAAATGACCAAATAGCATTCTTAGACTTCTGTATTATGAATATAATCGATATTTAAATTAATGTCTTATTCACATATGTGTACTTTCATATTTGATTTTAAAATGTGCATGACAACCTGTATGGTATTTTATTTAAAGGAGATAAACAGCCAAATAGCAAATAGGTCACTGAATAATAAGACTTGCACCTTAGAGCAATAATAATTTTAAGGATAACAAGTAAATGTCTGAAAGCACTAGGGGGTTATTTGCCTTTACCGCATATAAGTCTTTCATCTTGAACCGATGCTTTTGGATCTCATTATTGATGCTACCTGAATTTACCTTGTAGGAGATTTTACCTTCACTTTATGCTGATGACATATCAAATTCATTTTCATGAAGATTTCTTTTTAAGATTTTTCCGGAAGTGAAATATGTCAAAATTACATTTCCTATCCCCGTATTTGAGCAGGGACAGTCATTTTTAAAATGTTTTCAGCTGGGCATGGTGGCTCATGCCTGTAATCCCAGCACTTTGGGAGGCCGAGGCAGGTGGATCGCCTGAGGTCAGGAGTTCGAGACCAGCCTGGGCAATGTGGTGAAACCCTGTCTCTACTAAAAATACAAAAAATTAGCTGGGTGTGGTGGCGGGCACCTGTAATCCCAGATATTCGGGAGGCTGAGGCAGAAGAACCAAGATTGCACCATTGCAATCTAGCCTGGACAACAAAAGCGAAACTCCGTCTTAAAAACAAACAAAAAAACCATATTTTCACGCCTATAACCCCAGCACATTGGGAGGCCAAGGTGGGAGGATCACCTGAGGCCAGGAGTTCAAGGCTGCAGTGAGCTATGATTGCACCACTGCACTCCAACCTGGGAGACAGAATGAGACCCTGTATCTAAAAAAAAAAAAAAAAAAGGGTTTTGACCCTTAAAATTATTTCTCTTTCTGTTTGAATTTCTAATCATCATTCAAAAGAACAGTAAAAAAGATTACTTGTTCTTGTGCAAACTACTAATTAGACTTTAAGAGGATATTTTAAAAAGCTGAATCATTTTTGGTGTTTTGGTATAAATATTTTCATTTGTTATTTCTCAGTATATTCTTATTGGAAAATTCCTGTTTTGGTCAGCCTGAAGAAAATATCTATTTTCTATATAAAGAAGCATTTAAAAAGATAATTATAAAGTTATTTTTAAAATTGTTAAATATAAAATCACAAAGGAATGTACATTATGAATGTTGTTTACACTTTATGAAATTACATGGATTCATATTACTGTTACAAGATAGAATTGAATGCAAAAAGACCAAAACCTCAATAAAATTTGAGGAAAACATGTTATTAGGTAATTGAAATAAAAACATTTTATAATTGTACAAGCCTGTGGTTCCACTCTTTGGGCTGCTTGAAGTCTGAGTCTGGGTCTGGCTACTGTTGTGCATAGTACTACGTTTCCAGTAAAACCTGTTTGGGGTTGCTGATGCCCACTGGGGTTCTGTAGAAGACCCATGCCTGATGCCCTTCCTCAGTAAGGAAAGCACTTCCCTCCTGGTATCAAGCCTGGGGCTAGCATGGGCATTATTCGGAGAATTGAGACAACTGTGTGTGATCTGATGTGCAGTTCTCATGTGCAGCCTCAGTTGAAAACGGTCTTCATCTGTTGTGCTTAAATGCGCCAATACTTAGAATGTTTTTAAGAGTATAATGAAAACGGCAAAAACCTTGACTGTTTCTGCTCAAGTGTCCTGAAGTACAGGATGATGGGGATGATAGATAGGAAAACCTGAGGCTCACTAGGAAATCAAGTCCAAGGGCTCTATAGGACTTGACAGGGTTTTCGTTTGTCTCTAACTTTAGCAAAGCTGCATTTCTATTGGAATGCATGCTGGAAACAGCTCGCATTCCTCTCTTTAAAGGGCTCTAGGAACGTGGGTCAACAGCCAAGATCCCTAAATGGTGAGATCATCAAGCCATTTTAGGTTCTTTCCCATGTTGTTCACCAGCACCTTGCAGGACGCTGGACACACATCACATCCCTCAGCTCAGCCATCCAGCCATCTCAGGGATTCACCACTCATTTGTTTAATTATAAACACGTTTGATCACTTATGGAGGCCACTATGCCAGTGAACAAGCAGCTAGGACCCAGCCCTCCAGTGGGGAATGGACAGATGAAAATCAGTGAGCAAAAAAGAAGGGAAAAGAAAGACTTCTGAACACCCAAACACCAAATCATGTCTCAATGATTTCAGAGCCTTCATTCTGAGCATCAGTTGTTTGCTCTCCAGCGTAATGACTTTATAGCCAAGCACAGTAATTGGCATTACTGTGAAAACCCTTAACGTACCAAGAAATGGTTGAGGCTGGGCACAGTGGCTCACACCTATAATCCCAGCACTTTGTGAGGCTGAGGCAGGCGGATCACATGCACACAGGAGTTCAAGCTCAGCCTGGGCAACATGGTGAAAGCCCATCTCTACCAAAAAAAAATATATACAAACAATTAGCCAGGCGTGATGGTGTGTGCCTGTAGTCCCAGCTACTCAGGAGGCAGAGGTGGGAGAAACACCTGAACCTGGGAGGTTGGAGCTGCAGTGACTCCTGATCATGCCACTGCACTCCAGCCTGGGCGATGGAATGAAACCCTGTCTCAGAAAAAAGAAAGAAAGAAAAAGAAAGTTGACTTAGGTATACTCCATGTAAGAAGGCATGGAAATATATAAGGCAATTTAGAGAGATTTCAGCGTCAAAGACTCAGACTCAGAAAAGAATTGAAAGGTTGCCTGCCAGTCACATCCCCAGAGGAACCTAGGCCACTGGGGTTTCATTCTCACACAGAATAGAGAAAAACATTGGTTACTGACACATGAAATCAAAAAGCTTGGATATTTTTCAGTTCCAAACCAGAACATAGCTCCCGTATATAAATATGTCTTCCTTCAAAAGTAGAATTAAGTATAGTTATGGGTTGTCATACAAAGGTTGGGCAGCAATCAAGTTTTTAAACAGTTTTCAAGAATGTATGAACTTAAAAGAGATGTATGACCTTGATCACTTTTTGTCATTTTTAATATTTGCAATTAACAGAAGACCTTATGAACTGAACACTTAAATTTTCACCTTCACTAGGACCCCGAATGCTAATTCTGGGGAGTTTAGACAGTTTGGGTTTCCTGTTTTCTATTTATAGACTCCTTTTCTGGGAGACACCCCCCATCCTGTACAGCCAAGGGAATACAACAGTAAGATTTGTTCCAAACATCTGGGCCCCTAAGGGAAGGGCGTGGTGTTTGTGTGTGCATGTTTTATGTTCAGAATATGTACTTGTTCCATGTGATAGTCGTACATGGAAAAAACGTTGTCTTTCAAAAGGAAAATCCTTTTGTTCTTTCTCTTTGCCCCTATCTACTGCCTCTCCGAGATATTTTTCAACATGTGAATGGCTGGTGGCTGATACAGGGAAAATTTTTTCAACTAAATGGACAAAATAAATTTATCAGTGATGTGCCACTATTTAGTCAACAAATTAGACTGGCTGGTTTTTAATGCTATGAAAACCAGTACTGTTATTTTCTTCATGTCAAATTATTTTGCTTCATTCCTTTTTCCATTTTCTTGAAACTCTTTCCTTCTTGTTTTCTTCTCAAGCTTTAAAATTTCTTTTCTATAAAAGTTTCTTCTCTATTTTTAATACTCTCATGACTAAATGTCAGATTATCTTTATCGATTTTGCTTGCACTCATTACATTTTAACACTTATTTTCTAGTGCCTATCTAGAATATTTGAAGTCTGCTAGAAGAAAATAATAAAAGTTGTACGATAGATACTTGAGCTTCAAGACCACATTCAGATGTATTCAGTGTTTCTTATGATGCCTGTAGCTTTTGTATGTAGGAGTATTAAAACATGTAAGAAAATGAAAAGTGATACTGGACAAAAGAATCAGGTTTATAACTACAAAAATGTTTTGTTTCAGTGTTGGATGGGTTATGGGAGGGAAAGAGTAAAACATCTGTCAGAAGTAACTTGACTGTAAATTAAAATAGGACTCAAAAGGATCATAAATTTAATTTATATTGTGCTTAACATTATCTGGTGTTTTATTCCTTTCAAAACAACTTAGGATCTGTGGAAAACATAATTAGAGAAAAATGTAACTTGGATTAGCATGTGGCTAGATGATTTTTTAAATGAAAACGAACATGCATTTTATATGAATTATATTCTTTTCACATGGCTAATCAAGGTTAGTTTTTTGCCTTCTGTGAAGAATCTGGAGGTAGGCCACGTGAAAGCAGCGTCCCAGTAGGCTAAGAGCTTTGAGTCAGGGTCTGACTCAGATGTGAGTTTAGATCTGGAAAAACAGTGGCTGCAGTGGTTAGGGGCGTGTTTCTGTGCCTGGGCTGTGAGGCCTTAAGAAAGTTGCTTAGTGATTCTGGGCCACATCTATAGAAGGAAGAATACTGTAATGAATCCCACCCATAGGGTTTCTGGGGCCGAAACAAGCTCATGATGTCAAAGCTGCTAGAACTGTACGTGTGTCAGAGAGAGTGCGCAGCACACGTAATCATCACTGCCATCACTCCAGCATCCGATGGTGCCTTTAAACTGATGGGGGATTTTGCCCAAAACTCTAAACCCTCCCCAAACCTTGGTTTCCCCCCTCATCCGAAGAATATAGTACTTGACACTCCTTCAGAGAGATGTTTGGAATTTATAGATGCTTACATATATGGATCCTTACACATCAGGGGCAAGAGGAATTATAGACACTTAAACCATTACTGCCTTTTTCCTCCAAAGAACAACAGCTTGATAACTGGGTTAGCAGACGTGCTAGTGGACTTAGGTTATAAACAGATAGTCACAACACTGACATCGATGAGTCTATGAGAGAGATTAGAAAGATAAATACATCTGGGATGTAAAGGCGAGGCTGATCAAAACATTGGTGCTATTGAACTGCGATTCTCGGTGTTTGTACATTGCTAATGATGTTAAACCATGAAGCCTGTGAGATCTTGTGTTGCAGCGTGGTTTGGCCCTAGCATTCTTGCATGCTAACCTAAGGTAGAAGATTAGCAGCCTGTTTGCATGCAGCCGGATGCTGCCCTGACGTGAAGCATGTTCTGGGAGGTTGACCCAACCCCCCTTGGCTGAATTCTTCCCCCGTCCTGTCTGTGGCCTCATTCACCGTGGTACGTGTATAACTACTTTCATCATTCATTTCACTAACCTGAACTATCATTCTTCAGTTTCACAATGTGCTGAAAGGCACGGCACATGGATTCACCTAAACCTGTGTCTTTCTGATTTCTTTAGATATTAGGCTGAAAAAGCTGATCGATGAACGGGAATGCTTATTGGAACAGGTAACAATCTTTTTATTAGTTCACCGGCTCTTGAACAGGGCACCTGAAACCACCTGCCTATCCTTTCTTCTTGCTTACTCAGAAAACCCCTAAGTTCATCATGTCTGAAAGTAATTATCAAGCCAACTGGTGTTCTTAAGAATATTATCCAAATAGAACAGAAAGTTGATATTTTAATCATAAGAGAACATCCTGAGTCATACCAGGCTTAATGAGGATGGCTCAAAGTCTCAAAGCCTTGCAACTGAATTTGTTGCATTTCACTGAATTGTTGCTTAAAGTAAATATCAATGTTGATCATTAAGAATATTAATGATTAACCATTGAGAAACAAGGGCATTACTGAGTCATTCCAAACAGCACTTCTCTTTCCATATGGGCTGTTTGTCCGTAAAAGTCAGTTTTGTACTCTTGGTGATCAGCACCCCTGTCTCACAGATATTTCTTTGTTACAGCTGATTAAACTTGTTTTAGCCATGTTTATCTTCATTGCTTTCTCCTACCTCAAGAAATAGTGGGCCGGGCACAGTGGCTCATACATGTAATCCCAGCACTTTGGGAGGCCGAGGCAGGCGGATCTCTTGAGGTCAGGAGTTCAAGACCAGCCTGCCAACATGGTGAAACCCTATCTCTACTAAAAACACAAAAATTAGCCAGGCATGGTGGCAGGCTCCTGTAATCCCAGTACTGGGGAGGCTGAGGCAGGAGAATCCTTGAACCCAGGAAGTAGAGGTGCAGTGAGCCGAGATCACACCACTGCCCTCCAGCCTGGGTGACAGAGCAAGACTCCATCTCAAAAAAAAAAAAAAAAAAGTAAAGAAATACTGTACAGTTGTTCTATTTGATCTTTTTATATGCAGGATAGTGATTAAATCACTCTAAAATCACTTTCCTCTCATTTCTCCTCATAAGCCTAACGAATGTATTTGCCTTACTTTCTACCATGCTGTTGAAGATTCTCTGAAAATTGAAAAAAGCACTAAATATGGTAGGAAGATTCTCTTGAAGTTCCTGTGATCTTTAGAAAACATGCGTTCACAAGTTCTATACTTATTTCCTTAAAGCAGCATGCACTTTTGGTTTGTATTTAATTAGGGGTCTCCCGTGCCTGGTGTGTGGGGTACGAAGGCAGGTGATCACCTGCAACAATTCTTCATAGATTCAAAGTTGAACATGAAAAGCCCCGGGAGACCCCGCCAATTAGATGCCAGAAAATTCTGCAGTCATTGACTGTTAAATGCAATTCCAGCTATACAATCAGCCGTCCATATCCACGGGTTCCATATCTGTGGATTCAACCAACATGGATTAAAATATATTAAAAAAAAAAAAAAAAAAACATAAATTACACAAAGTTCCAAAAAGCAAAACTAGAATTTGCCCTGCATGGAGTCCTGCACCGAATCCACATGAATGAAGTGAGTTGTAGGCGTTGTGTTGGGTATTATAAGGAATTTAGGGATGATTTAAAGTGTACAGGGGGATGCATGTAGGTTTATGCAAATGCTGCACCATCTTATATCAGGGACTTGAGCATCCACAGATTCCCCCACAGATACCGAGGGACGACTGGACATGATTCTTTCTGACCTACAGAGAGGAAAGCTAACCAGAGAACAACTCCCTGAAAGCTGGCCAACTGCCTCTGAACATACCGGGAGCTTGTCTGGACTCTGTGAGAAAGCACACGACTTTTGGGGGAATTAATTACAATATATCGGAGCCCAGAAGGCTCCAATTGGCCCTTTCTGGTTTCTCAGTAAATAAAGAGAAAGTGAATAGCATGCTGACTTACTGAGTCTTAAATATTGCATGTATTTCATGTACATTCTCCTCCTGAGTCCTAGAGGAATTTCACTTTAGAAATGACTTCTCACTGGGCACAGTGGCTCACACCTGTAATACCAGCACTTTGGGAGGCCAAGGCAGGTAGATCACCCGAGGTCAGGAGTTCAAGACCAGCCTGACCAACATGGAGAAACTCTGTCTCTACCAAAAGTAAAAAATCAGCCAGGCGTGGTGATGCATGCCTGTAATCCCAGCTACTCAGGAAGCTGAGGCAGAATTGCTTGAGCCCAGGAGGTGGAGATTGCAGTGAGCCGAGATCATGCCACTGCACTCCAGCCTGGGCAACAAGAATGAAACTCCGCCTCAAAAAAAAGCAAACAAATGACTTTTCTCCTAGAGTTACAGAGTAATTCATTTTCATTCACTGTACATTGAATTGTATTTCTGAGAAGAGTACTGATGGACCGAAAGTTCCTTCTGTCAATTGACATGCTGCTTCCTTTCTGATGGGCTCTAACTTCGGCTTTTCAGTCTCATTTAGAATAGAGAAATTAACATATTTTGCTGGCGGGTGTTTTCAGATTAAGAAACTCAAAGGGCAGCTGGAGGAGAGACAGAAGATTGGCAAACTAGATAACCTTCGATCTGAAGATAATGTCTTGGAAAACGGGACAGACATGCATGTAATGGACCTACAAAGTAAATGTCAATTCTTGTGTAGAAAAGTGAATTCTTTCAGATGTGCTGTATTAGTATATTGTGCTAGCAGAGAAAAACTGTCATAGCAAAGAATGCCCTCATTCCCTCACATCCCCACAAAAGCCCTTGAAAATAAAAGCACAAGGATGTCTTCTTATGGGCAAGAACAAGGGTGGGTAGGTGGATAGAACAAGGGTGTTTCTCTCTGAGCCTATGAAATAGAACAGGTGCCCAAAAATGTGTACCAAGATACCACCACAGGTTGCGCTGATGGAAACCACATTTACTTTGCTGGATACAGCAATCTTTTGATCTCTAGGTTGTATGAAAGAAAAGGAAAGGCTTTTTTAACGCCAATAAACTGAAAACAGTCTTGAGAGATAAAATTACGCCCAGTCTCTCTCGCCCCTTCCCCTACCCCCCACCATTTCTCTGTCCTCTCACTCCCAGGCGCTCTCTTGCCCGGGGTCTCCTGCCCCAAGCACAGGGACAGAAGGCACTTTCCCAGCCTGGGTTCATGGGGAGAGAGTGCCTTCTCTTCTCAGCTCTGGCAGGTTGTGGAGGCAGGGCCAGAACTAACAGATTTGCGAGGCGATTACAAAGTAAGGGCTTGGTTCCCAGGAACTATTGTTTTAATATTTGAAAAGCCCAAGAGCTTAACAGATTTTCCTTCTCTTTCAACCTTTAGGGGATGCCAACAGACAGATCAGCGACCTCAAATTTAAACTTGCAAAATCTGAGCAAGAGATAACTGCATTAGAACAAAATGTACGTGTAAGCAATAACGGGCAGAACTGATGATTAACCGAAGTTTTGCTAGAACTTGCTAGAAACAGCCCCAAAAGGCTGAGGACCAAAAAAAGAGCCAAGATTTTTAGAACCATAAAACATCCTAAGAAGGATAAGACAGCAAGCCTTTCCATTCATTTCTGACAGAGAGCAAGTAGGAAGGAATTAATTCTTAGAATTTAAGTTGTTAGAGTAGATACCAACTCTTTATCAACAACAGGCAGTTGTAGAAAATAGCTAATGTGGCTTGGGAGGGTTTAAAATTTTGTTCTTTAAAAAAAATTTAGTTAATTGGCCAGGTGCAGTGACTCACACCTGTAATCCCAGCATTTTGGGAGGCTGAGACAAGCAGATCACTGAAGGTCAGGAATTTGAGCCAGCCTGACCAACGTAGTGAAACCCTGTTTCTACCTAAAAATACAAAAATTAGCCAGGCGTGGTGGCAGATGCCTGTAATCTCAGCTACTCGGGAAGCTGAAGCAGGAGAATCGCTTGAACTAGAGTGTCAGAGGCTGCAGTGAGCTGAAATCACACCACTGCACTCCAGCCTGGGTGACAGAGGGAGACTTTGTCTCTAAAATAAAATAAAATAAATAAATAATAATTTAGTTAACTAAAAAACACATCATACTGGGATGTCCTCTTGCCTGGGTTTTTAGCCTTTCTCTGGCAGCCAGGCCAGCCCTCCCTGGTGTCTAGACATGGGGGCACCCCTGCCTCTAGTACACTGGGCGCTGGGGCAATTTGTGTTCTAGCAGAAAGAGGAAAAAAACAGGTACCATTTCCCCCTCCATTGTGGGTATACTTGGCTGGAAATTTCTGGAATGTGTATAGAAACAGAAATGAGAACAGCACATGTAGAGATGATGCATGCTTTTGATTGCAGCAGAATGAAGGTGCCCGGCAGCCCTTCG
The DNA here is from genome assembly GCF_009761245.1 of Sapajus apella. Lineage (NCBI taxonomy): Eukaryota > Metazoa > Chordata > Mammalia > Primates > Cebidae > Sapajus > Sapajus apella. Next base: position 2,592,177 of record NW_022436950.1, on the reverse strand, counting down.
CTGCTGCCGTCTTTCATTTCAGAACCTTGGCTGGGGAATGCCATGCCGAAGGCTCCTCCTTTCACTCTTCGCCCTGTCCTCTCCTCCTCCCACCCCCACCACACCCAGGAGAGATTAGACTGGAGCCGAGGTCCCGGTGCAACCCGTGCCTTACCAGCACCGCTCTGCCTGGACGTACTAGTCTGTTTCCAACAGAACAGCCCACCCGGGGGGAGAAGAAGCAGGCAGCAAGGCGCCAGCACTGTGGAAGCCACCCTGGTGGATGGGATCAGAGGAAATGAGTCCCCATCGTGTCAGCACGGGGTCGCCCAGAAATATGAACTAATAGCTTGCTTGGCTCAAACACACACCATAGTCCAAAATGTTACAAGTATTTGCATGGTGTATTTTCCCATTTTATTAAATCACACCCTTGGATCTCAAAGCAACTGAAGAAAGAAAATAGGCCCACCCGTTTATACATATGGTTTTTTTCTACCTTTTAGGTAATAAGGTTAGAGAGTCAAGTATCACGTTACAAATCAGCGGCTGAAAATGCAGAAAAAATAGAAGATGAACTTAAGGCTGAAAAACGGAAACTCCAAAGAGAGGTAAATTTCCTAGGCAATTTCTAGGTAGAGAACGGCCGCAAGCATTTCTCTAGTGGGGACAGTACAGGGAAGATTTTCTGTGACATCTGCCCCTGGGCTGGTCATTGTCAGATCATTCCACACCACTCTGTAGTGCTGGTGTCTCAATAAAGGAAGGTGTAGCTCCGCCAGTTAGAGCTTAGGGCCAGACCTCGCTAGCATCAACTGGTTCACCCGACAGTTTTGAGCATCTCCTATAGGAGGATTTGTCCATCAGTGACAAGGTAATGAGATAAAGGAGTAGCCAGCCCTCTTATGCTCCGAATATTTTTTGTGTCATGCAGAATGAGCCTGGGTAGAAGACCAGGAGCCCAGGGGCCTACTGTGGCCCAGAGCTGGGTGTGGCACCAGGGCCAGGCCACAGCTATCTGGGGTCACCCTATGGAAAGTGCCCTTGAGAAGCCGAGCTGCTGTCACTCCACCTGCTGGTCACACTCCCAAATTACCATGCTTCCCAATTAAAGCACCTATTTTACCTTACTGAAGACACCTGGCAAATACTTCAACAAATATTTACAGCATCTGTTGCATGCCGGGCACAGGTTCAGGTGCTGGAGATGCAGCTGTGACCTTAACAGACAGAAGCCTCTGCCTCCATAGAGCCTATGTTCTGGAAGAGGGAGGTCAGTAAATGACCACAGGCAGGAGAGGGGCTGGAGCGTGGAATGGCCCAGGCCAGGCAGTTTTAGGTAGGTGGCCTCGGAAGATGTTCCTTCTCGTGGCATATAAGGATAGGCCTGAGCAGGCCAGGAAGTGAGCCAGGTGGCACTGGGAGAGAGCCCTCCTCGTAAGGGATGAGCACGTGCGGGGAGAGCTGTGGGCAAGGCACTGCCTTTGTCAGAGAACAGTCAGAGCAGTGCAGGTCGAGTGAGCAGGGGGAGAGGCGGTGAAGGGAGCAGTCAGAGCACCCCAGCCTGTGAGGCAGGGCCCTGGAGGCCATGGATAGGACTTGGGCTCCTCCTGTGAGTAAAGTGGGAGCTTGTGCAGGGTTTTGAGCAGAGGCGTGGTGGCTCACGCCTGTGATCCCAGCACTTTGGGAGGCCAAGCAAATCGCTTGAGCTCAGGAGTTCAAGACTAGCCTGGGCAACATGGTGAAACCCGGTCTACATAAACTGCAAAAAACGAATTAGCCAGGTGTGGTGGCCCATGCTTGTAGTCCCAGCTACTTCAGAGGCTGAGGCAGGAGGACTGATTGAGCCTGGGAGGTGGAGGCTGCTTTGAGCCATGAGCATGCCACTGTACTCCAGCCTGGGGTGACAGAGCAAGAGCCTGTTTCAACAAAAAAAGAAAAGACTCACTCCTTTTGTATTTAAACTGTAGGAAGGGGACTGTTGAGGAGAAACCAAAGATGCAATTTCTCTCCTCTTTATTTATTTTTTTATTATATTTTGAAACAGAGTTTCACTCTGTTGCCCAGGCTGGAGTGCAGTGGCACCATGTCAGCTCACTGCAACTTCCACCTCCCAGGTTCAAGCCTCCCACCTCAGCCTCCCAAGTAGCTGGGATTATAGGCACTCGCCATCATGCCTGGCTAATTTTTGTATTTTTATAGAGAAGGGGTTTCTCCATGTTGGCCAGGCTGGTCTTGAACTCCTGACCTCAGGTGATCCTCCTCTGTTGGCCTCCCAAAATGCTGCGATTACAGGCATGAGCCGCCGCACCCGGCCTTCTGTCCTCTTTAAAACTCTTTCTTCACCCACATGCCCCTCCATGCCACCTCAGTTCTTAGCCCCTCAACAGTCCCTCACCAGCAAAGGGTGCAACCCCTTGAAAATGCTGTCAGAGCCTCAGGCCCTCCCTTCTTCAAGCCTGACATGCACATACTGACATACATGTGTATATGTGTGTACATATACATGTACATCCACACATGAATATTTTTGACCTGCTTAAATCCCACTTATCAGATATACTATTGTTGTGGTGGTGGTGTTGTTGATTTATATCGCCCACGTTTCTTTGCCATAGCTACATATTGGCCATTTTACATGCCTTTCCTGTTAGTGTCTTAGACTGTACTGGAATCATTTTCCTCCTCCCTGAAGTACACACTGTAGAAGTTCTTTTAGAGCAGCCTTCTTGCTGGTGAATTCTGGTTTTGTTTATACGTGTTTTGGTTTCAGCCTTGTTCTTGGACGGCAGTATTGAGAAATGCTTTGTCCATTCTAGCAAAATCACATTTCTGAAGATCCTGGGGGTCGATTCTTCACCCGCAGCTTAGCTCGTGCATCTGCATGCATGTGTGGGACCCATGGCAGCTCCTGTGCCCTTGCCACGCTCCAGATGTTCCTTCCACTTCCCTGGCCCACCCCTCAACGTGCCACTCTTGCTGCAGCCCACACGTGTTGATGTAGACTGTTTCAGTCAGCATGTTTCTGTTTTCACATTGCCATTATGTTTTAACTCAGGAGTTATTTAGAAATATACCTTTTTAAAATGTGAAATTTTTTCATTTAACTTTTTCTTTTCTTTTTTTTTTTTTTTTGAGACCGAGTCTCACTCTGTTGCCCAGATTGGAGTGCAATGGTGCAATCTCGGCTCACTGCAACCTCCACTCCCCAGGCTCAAGCAATTCTCCTGCCTCAGCCTCCCAAGTAGCTAGAATCACTTGGGAAGAATTACTAAAAATACAAAAATTAGCCACCACCCCTGGCTAATTTTTGTATTTTTAGTAGAGACAGGGTTTCACCATGTTGGCCAGGCTAGTCTTGAACACCTGACCTCAGGTGATCCACCCACCTCGGCCTCCCAAAGTGCTGAGATTACAAACATGAGCCACGGTGCCTGACCCATTTAACTTTCTAGCTTAATTTTGTTATGGTCAGAGAATGTGGTCTCTGTTATACCTGGTCTTTGAAATTTGTTAATACTTGCTGAATGGCCTGACACAGGATTCACTTTTGTAAATGTCTCCGATGTGCTTAAGAATGTGTAACCTCTGATTTATGGGTGCAAAATTCTGTATACTTCCACCGATCAAACTTGTGAAGTGTGAGTTCAGATCTGATTTCTTTTGTCCACTTAAATTCTCAGTGGCTCATAGAGACTTGTCAAACTTTTCCAATAGATGATGGTGGATTTGTCTCATTCTGCCTATTTCTCCTATATATTTTCAGGCTATTGATACTAGTGTTTAAAATTCTGATATCCTCTGGATGAGTTAACCTGTTATCATTTTGTGGTAACCCTCTCGGTCCCTGCTGCTGGCCTTGTCGGGTATTCATGTGGCTGCATCAGCTTTCTTTTGGTTAGTATTTGTCCTCTTCTGATTTTTCCATCCCTTGGATTCGTCTTCCCTGTGTTGTTACGCTTTAGATTATCTTTTCGGATGCATATAGCTAGGTGGCAGTGGTTTTTAAGTGAATCCGAAATCTGGGTATGTTAGCACAGCCTTTAGTCCATTGTCACTGGTATATTTGACTTGTTTTCACCATCTGACTATGGATGACCATTTATCCTGTCTTTTGTGTGTCCTTTTCCTCTCTCCAAATTTAAATTTTACATTCAATTTCTATTCTTTCAGTCATCACTCGTGGGGTATTAAAGTGGAACACTATCTCTACTGCCCTCTGTGCAATAGACTTCTGAGCACTTCAGCTTCGCTTTCCTGCCTGACATGTACAAACCCACACATATGTGTATATGTGTGTGTATACATGTATATTCACACATAAATACTTTTGACCTTCATAAATCCCACTTATCAGATGATACTATTGTTGTGGTGGTGTTGTTGATTTATATCGCCCACGTTTGTTCGTCATAGCTACATATTGGCCATATTACATGTCTTTTCTGTTAGTGTCTCAGACTGTACTAGAATCCTTTTCCTCCTCTCTGAAGTACACACTGTAGAAATTCTTTTAGAGCAGACTTCTTGGTGGAGAATTCCCTGCTTTTGTTTATACATGTTTTGGTTTCAGCCTTGTTCTTGGAGAGTAGTATTGAGGGATATGCAGTTCTGCGTGGTGGTCATTTTCCTCAGCGATTATAGCAATTATGGCCTCCATTGAGCTGTTGAGAAAGGACGGTGGATCCTTTGCAGGGGACCTTTTTTTCTTCTCTAGTTTCATTCAGGTTCTCTTTGTCTTTGATTTTCTACAGTTTTACTGTTAGATGTGGTTTATTGCAATCTTTCTGCTTGAGATATATAGTGTTTCTTGGATCTATGAAGTCTTTTTAAAAATTGATTTGGGAAAATATTCAACCATTAGCTCCTTAAATAATTCCTCTTGTTTTAGTCTCTCCACATTCCCCCCGGAACTCTAATCAGAGGATATTAGAGATTCTTATTGTGACCGTCATTTTTTAAGCATCTCTCATGTTTTCTATCTCCTTACCTCTCTCTGTTGCACAATCCCTCAAGTTTTTTTTAAAGGTTTTCCAGTCCACCTTTTTTTTAAAAAAAGTATCTTCATTCTTGATAGTTTCTTGTTGCATGTTTATGTATGTCCTCTTTTTAATTGTATTCTTATTCTTTAAATATTTCATACACAGCTGTTCTGCTTTCTATATCTGACAGTTGAAACATGCTCAGTCTTTGGGGGTCTAATTCTGTCATTTATTGCTTCTGTTGACTCTCACTCAAATTGTTTGTCACCTCCTGTATTTAATGTTGTGAGCTTATGCTTTATTTTAATTTGTAGGAATGCTCCAGGCTTAACTTGTGGAAACTGCAAAAAGGGCTTGCTTCTGCCTCTGCTGCTGAGGTGGGGGCAGGACTTATGTCCCAGGACCCAAACAACCCTCCTTGAGTGCTTTGGGTTGAAAGCAGAGCCATAGACTCTATTCTTGTGACCCCTCCAAACCCATGTTCTCCCAGCTTAGGGCACCTTCACTGCCCTGCTACCTGTGGGTCCAGACCATGCCCTACTAATGTGGCTTCTACAGCTCATCTTCTGCCTGACTCTCAGCTCTGTGGCCCTGGCTCCCAGGTGTGGCTGTCTTGGCCTCAGGCATTCCTGCCTTGGACTCTGGCTGCTAGGGCTGTGGGGACCGCCTCCTCCATGCAGTCCAAGCTCAACTCTTGTTGTGTTTGTTTACCTCATGCCTCACTTACCTTTTGTGAAACCATCAGGATCCCAGCTGGGTGCAGTGGCTCACGCCTGTAATCCCAGCACTTTTGGAGACCGAGGAGGATGGATCACCTGCTGTCAGGAGTTTGAGACCAGCCTGACCAACATGGTGAAACCCTGTCTCTACTAAAGATACAAAAAGTTAGCTGAGTGTGGTATTGTGCTCCTGTAGTCCCAGCTAGTTGGGAGGCTGAGTCTAGAGAATTGCTTGAACCCGGGAGGTGTAGTGCAAATAACACTGCACTCTAGCCCAGATGACAGAGCAAGACTCCATCGCAAAAAAAGGAAAAAAGAAACCATTGGGATCCCCAAGAGTGTTTTCTCTCTTGGGTCCAGTTGTTTCAGAGGAGAAAGGGCATCATGAGTGACCAGGGTCCAAGTTATCATTCTATTTTTCAGTAGGACTGGAATTTTGGCAACACAGAACCCTGTGATGTCTGGAGGAAGCCAGTTCCTCAAAGCTCACTGCCTTTTCTCTGTTCCCAGCTCCGCTCTGCATTGGATAAAACAGAAGAGCTCGAGGTGAGCAACGGCCACTTAGTGAAGCGTCTGGAAAAAATGAAAGCAAATAGGAGTGCACTCTTGTCCCAGCAGTAAATTCTAGCTCTGAACAGGCAGCTGGTTGGTGACTGGAGAGCATTGTTTCATAGGCTTTTCTCTGTCCTGTCTGGGAGCGCTGCTTCTTCCCCTGCCTTCTGAGAGAAGAAGACCGTGGCGAGCTTGGTGCTTAGGGGGTCCCATGCCATGGCTCATCCAAGGGAGCCCCAGCAGCCACCAGGTGCCTCTGTCTGCAGACCCCTGACCCGGGCTGGGGCCGACACTCAGAACCTGCAGGTACTTCATAAGCACACGGGGGCCTCGAGGGGGCTCTGTGTCTGACCGCACAGCAGCCTCTGAATGCCAATGGAAATGGTGATCAAAGTAAAGATTCAGTTGGGACTTCAGTTTTTTTTTTTCATGTGTCTTGCTGAAGATTAAGGGGAAATGTTACAGTGTTGGGACTTCCTTTCATGGCAGAATCTACAATTTGAGCGACTTCAGTAGTATCTCTTAGTCTATGCTTTTCATACACAAAACACTGTGGAACCACAAGCCATTACCAAGCAAAACTCTTTCACTGGAAACAAGGGGGTGGTCTAGAAGTAAAAGTGACCTTAAGAAGACTCTTTACAGGCAACAAATGAAGCTTTTCTAAGGGATTTTTGCATCAGTTCAGTCATAAGAATACTTTTTTCCAGGGTAATTAGGCAATAGTTACACTGAAAATGACAGCTTTTCATTTGCATTATTTAATCCTTACATTTGGAATTGAAGTTGTTAACTTCTTTTAAAGAATGTACTATTAGAAAAATAAAAAAATGAAATGTTGAGAGACTTCAGCAACATGGTTTTAATTTTTTTCCACTGAGAAAGAAGATCTTTAATTTCGTATTAATGGTTATGTATATTTTGGGTCACCTTTTTATTTTTTAAGACTATCAAGTCAATTCATTTTTCTTTCCATTTAAAACAAAGGCATTTTCGCAGAATGAGTGCACTTAAAAAGCGAAGTGAAGAAGTAGGTAACAGTAGAGATTATGGCGATATTGTCAAGGACAAAAGTAAAAACGTTAGCTACCTGCTGATTTCTAGTGACTGTTCATATATGTGGTATTTCAAACATAGCTGGTGAAGCCAGCCAGCTTCGGGACATTAGTGGAAACCAAGTTAGTATCATCCAAAACCATATCTAGTCTTAACACATGGAGAATGATGGAGTAAGGATTGTGAGTTCAGGGTGTATAATTAAGAAAACATGACCGGGTGCAGTGGCTCATGCCTGTAATCCCAGCAGTTGGAGACCAGCCTAGCCAATGTAGTGAAACCCTGTCTCTACTAAAAATACAAACATTAGCCAGGTGTGGTAGTGTGCGCCTGTAATCCAGCTACTCAGGAGGCTGAGGCAGGAGAAGTGCGTGAACTCAGGAGGGTGGAAGTTGCAGTGAGCCAAGATCACACCACTGCATTCCAGCCTAGGGACACTACAAGACTCCGTCTCAAAAAACAAAAAAAAAAAAAGAAAGAAAGAAAGAAAACACACCCAGCATAATGCTAAAGATCACCAGCGTCCATCCTCCCAGAACTGTATGGATCCAGGACATACACAGCTGCATTGCATTAAGAAAGAGATGAAATCTCTATTAAAATAAACAGATTTTTGTATTTCTTGTGCAGAGGATATATAAGTGGGCAGACAAGTTACAAGGGGCTGGGGGCCAACACTGGCAAGAAGGAAACCACAGGTCAGGACAGGTGAGCAAAACATGCTGGCAGGTGGGTGCCACTGGGAGACCCACACTGCACACTGGGCACCATATGAACAGGAAGATGGAAGGAAGCTGGATGAAGTCCCTCAGGGATCCTGTCCTGACCATGCTGGATCCATCAGCAAAGGGGAGATGTTCAGTTCATTGTCTCATCCTCAAGGTTTCTTCCACAACATCTGAATACAGACATGTTGAACCAGGAAAATATCTATGTCACTCACAAATAACACCAGTAGCAAACACCCATACAGCACGCAGACATGCTCAGCAGTCTGCTAACGCTTTTGGGTATTTTTCACTAGTGTAATTTTCACATATTTTCACTTGTTTCATTTGCACAGAAATTTTATGAGGTAGATGCTGTTATGAATCCACATTACAGATGAGGGAACCAGGGCCCAAGAAGGTTCACTGGCCAGAAGTCTCAGCTGGTAAGTACGGGGCTACAAGGCATCGATTCCCAGCTGTCTCACTGCCCTGAGAGGATGGCGTTTTTGCTGGGCGTGGTGGCTCATGCCTGTAATCCCAGCATTTGAGAGGCTGAGGCGGGCAGTTGGGACTTGACTCTTTTTTTTTTCATGTGTCTTGCTGAAGATTAAGGGGAAATGTTACAGTGTTGTGACTTCCTGTCATGGCAGAATCTACAATTTGAGCGACTTCAGTAGTATCTTTTGGCCTATGCTTTTCACACACAAAACACTGTGGAACCACAAGCCATTACCAAGCAAAACTCTTTTACTGGAAACAAGAGAGTGAGGTCGGGAGATCGAGACCATCCTGGCCAACATGGTGAAACCCCATCTCTACTAAAATACAAAAAAAAAAAAAAAAAAATAGCCAAGCGTGGTGGCACATGCCTGTAGTTCCAGCTACTTGGGAGGCTGAGGCAGGGGAATCACTTGAACCCGGGAGGTGGACTTTGCAGTGAGCCGAGATTGCACCACTGCACTCCAGCCTGGCAACAAAGCAAGACTCTGTCTCAAAAAAAAAAAAAAAGAAAGAAACAAGATGGCATTTTCCCTATCAGTGACTCTGGGAAAGTTCCAGCTGATAGCTGGATGGAGCCAGCCAGTTGCAAATTTTCAAACCAGCAGAACCATCTGTTGTATTTTACTAAATGGCCCAAGCCAGATGTGGTACACATTTTCATGAGCCTGCCTGGACATCCACTGATTCAGCTAGCTCCCTGCACCTGCAGCCACATTTGGGAAGCACTTGCTCCCTAGTGTTGAGGATGTGCGGAGGCTTAGAGGATTCCAGCTCTGTGGTCAGGGCCTTTGTCCTTGTGTCCAGGAGCCTCCAGGGCTAGCTTCTGTCACACAAGGACCAGCAAGTTGTCCATAGACCCCAGCCCTGTACTTGCTGCCATGCCCCTCAATGCTGCTGACTAAGCACTTGCTAGTGTATATCTCCATTTACAGCCGTCCCCCTCACCCGTGCCCATTCCCTCTTGCTTGCTTCTTTCCCCTCTCTGCCAGAACAGCTCTGATCACCACTTGCGGATGGTTCCTACCTGGTCCCCAGGTGCAATGAATGCTAAGCAGGTCCTGAGCTCCCCTGGTCCTGGGTGAAGTTGCACTGCCTGCGGCTGGGTTTGTCTCTGCCAACTGTCCATCCCCACAGGTGGCACAGAAACAAAAACATCAGAGACTTAGGCAGAGAACACTGAGCTAGAAATATTTGAAGTTTATATTAATACTTCCTAAATCCCAGGGGTCTGCTATATTATTCTGTTTTTTCATGCGGCTGATAAAGACATACCTGAGACTGGGCAATTTACAAAAGAGAGGTTTATTGGAAAGTGAAAGGCATGTCTCACATGGTGGCAGACAAGAGAGCTTGTGGAGGGAAACTCCCGTTTTTAAAACCATCAGATCTGAGACTCATTCACTATCAGGAGAACAGCACAGGAAAGACCCACCCCCATAATTCAATTACCTCCCACTGGGTTCCTCTCCCAACATGTGGGAATCGTGGGAGTTAGAATTCAAGATGAGATTTGGGTGGGGACACAGCCAAACCATGTCAGCTGCTATACTGGATTTAGATGTAGGCGGCAAGAATAATGGCAGAGGAGGCTTCTTTCTGTTTATGTTTGGCCTTCTGGACCCACCACCACCACCACCACAAGCACTCAGGGGTCCCACCAAGCCCTGCCTTCTGAAGACAGCACCCATGTCTGACACTATGATCTTTAATAAGTTTTAGCCCCACACCTAATTCAGATGTGCAGAGTTTTTCCCCTGCTTGAGCTGCTCTCATTTAAATTTCCACACCCAACCACCAGCCTGCTGCCCCAGGGAAAAGCCACTCAGCTTCACCACTCTGGCGTGCTTGGACTTTCTTCCTTGGATTGTCCTAGGCTGCCTCAGCCAGGCTGAAACTTTGTAGCAACTAAGAGCTGTAGTTCTTCACCCACGGTGGCTTTTTTAAATGTAGTCTTAAGGTAATGTGGCTTAATATTTCCACATCCATCGATGTTAATGCTTTTGCCATTATGCCTAATTTTTGAGAACAGCAAGCCCTATGTGACTGCTCTCTTCAGCTTGTGTGTTCCTGCTGTTTTGAAGTAATCAGATGCTGTGCATGGTATTTTACCTGAGCTGCAACCTACTATGGACTTGAACTTCTGTTTAAGTTGAAAGCAAGAGTCCATGACAATAAAGGAAAAACAGCCAAACAAAAAACTGCAAAAGTCTAAAACACCCTTTGGTGATGTTTTTAAAAAAAATTTGCTTTCAGGTTTCAGGACTTAATATTCTGTTTTAATTTGATAATTGGATATGGTTGATTTATATTGGGTTTAAACTGTGGCGCGTTCATGTTTACTGTAATTTAGTCTTAAAATATTTTTTACTTAAGAACCAGTGCTCTTGATAATGTGGTTGGCAACAAACCAGCAACTATTTTAGAAGTGTTATAAGACTTCACTCTTTGAGCATTGGGAAAGTTAATTCAGATCTACTCTAAGAGCATCTTTACATACCAAGAGACTCAGAAAGGGATGTGTGTAGAGGAGTAATTTGCAGTTATTTAACATAAGCCTGATTTGCAGTGACCTGTAAGTAATTCTGCAAAACCTGGTATTACTATGTCAAGTCATTGATTTTGGTAATTGTCTGAACCTATTATTAATGAAAGAATATGGATTTGAAAATTTTTAATTAAATAATTCATGCTGTCACAGAAATGGTATTGTTGCTCTTGTTACCCAATGCATCAATGTGAAGGGATAGAGAATCTAAACTAATTTAGTTATCCATTGGGGGGTATATTTACTGTGATGAAGATGAAACAGATCTATCAGAGCTTTGTGAATCAGCTGGGTGTTTTCACTGGTAAACAACACATAGCAGGCGTGCATTCATCACAAATATACATGTCTTCCAAGGTGGAGCCACTTTAAAGAGTAAGTTTTGTCTTGTATGTAAAGTGGATACAAGCATATGTTGTGTGTGTGGATATAAGCGTATGTTTAAAACTGCAAGATTTTTACTTGCTAGAGAATCTGTTTTAATATAGTCGTTTGGCTTCTGATTATTTATAGGCTTTATAAATTTTAGAATCAAGTTCAATTTTTTGGGTCAAAAAATTTACATTGCTTCATAAGTTCAGAAATCCTTTTAAACAGAATGTATCCAAAGTATTAATCAGACTCTCTTTCTTACATTAAATAACTCATCTGCAACTAAAGAAAAAATTTTGAGTCAGTTGATCTTTGGTATTGTTAAAAAGTTTTTGTATTATACGGGCAATTGTTCAGTGGCTTAACTAGAGATCCTCTATATGAAATATCTTTTAGTTTTCCCTTCATAACTTTCTAACAAAATATCCCTAACTGAAATAAGTTTTTATTATCTCTCCATCTAAAATGATTTTCTTTTTTGTGCAAGGATGCAATCCATTTCATTGTTGCCCAAAATTACAGACTCAGATCCTATAAAACATCACTTAAAAATTTGTGGGGAGGGGGCTCTGGGCGTGGTGGCTCATGCCTGTAATCCCAGCACTTAGAGAGGCTGAGGTGGGAAAATGGCTTGAGACCAGCCTGAACAACATAATGAGACCTCATCTCCACAAAAAATAAACAAAAACTAGCCAAGTGTGGTGGCACATGCATGCAATTCCAGTACTACGGAGGCTGAGGTGACAGGTTCACCTGAGCCCAGGAGGTCGAGGGTGCAGTGAGCCAAAATCATGCCACTACACTCCAGTGTGGGCAACAGAGTGAGTCCCTGTCTCAAAACAAATTTTTTTAAGTTTTTGGACATTTAATTATAAATTCAGGTTACTAATTTTGTCAATTCTATTTGGACTATTGAGAAGAAACTTTTTTACCAAATTCATTGTGTATTATTTATGATTGTGTGACAAATTAACCAAAAACTTGTCAGCTTAACAAATATTTATTATCTCATAAATAAATTCTGTGGATTCTGTGGATCAGGAGTCTGGAAGTGGTTTAGCTGGGTAGTTCCGGCTCAGGGTCTCTAATCAATAAAGCTGCCAACCAGGGAAACAGTCACGGGAAGGCTTCACTGGGAGTGGAGAATCTGGTCCAAGCTCTTTTATGTGGTTATTGCCAAGACTCCTCATTGGCTGAGACCTAAGTTCCACACCACAGGTGGCTCATGACCTGGCAGCTTGTTTCCTCCAAAGTAGAAATGAGAGAGAGAGAGACAGAGACAGAGAAAGGCAGAGAGAAAGGGAGAGAGAGAGACAGAGAAAGACAGAGAGAGAGAGAGGGAGGGAGGGAAGGAAGGAGAGAGAAGGAGAGAGAGAGAGGGAGAGAAAGAAGGAGAGAGAAAGAAAGAATAGGAAAAAGAGAGAGCACGTGTGGGAGAGGGAGAACTGAAGGTGGAAACCAGTCTTTTTAAATCTAATCTTGGAAGTAACAGCTCATCACTTCGGATATTCAAGGGGAGAGAAATTAGCTCCATTTCTTAAGCAGAAGAGTATAAAAAAATTCATACATGCTTTTTAAACCACCACACTATGTATTTGCTGAAAATGTCTCTTCTCATAATATTTTCTCTTACTATTATCTTTGAACATTTTTTATATAACACACCAGCTACACTTTCATGTTTTTCTTCCCATAAAACTGCAATTGCTATTCATTGTGGAATTTGTAACATACCTTCTCCCAGGCTCTTTTTCTTTATCATTCCAGTTAGTGTTCACTCCTGTGTCTCTGACTTGATTCTATATCGGTAGCATGTCTTTGTTTTAAAACTATAAGATTATCCATAGTTACTTTTGAACTAAAAAAAAAAAATAATTTAACTATGGTCAAAATAAACCTAAGTATTCCAATTTCAATACCACATATGATTTAACGTACATTACTGTAACTTGTGCTGTCTGCATTTAACATTCAAATAAATAGATTGTGATGTTACGTTGATACATAGAAAAAAAATCCTAACTGAATCAATCCTTTGCCACCACATAGATGTGTTTATGTATAATAATAAAAGAGGGTTGCTTGAGCCAGGAGTTTGAGGTTGCAGTGAGCTCTGATCACGCCACTGCACTCCGGCCTGAGTTAGAGTGAGACCTTGTCTTAAAAAAAGAAAGAAAGAAAAAAAGAATAATTTTTTGAGATTACCTCCCCAAAAAAATCTCAAAGGGGTTTTCATAAGAAAACACATTAGGAAATGCTCTTCCAGTCTCAAGATCAGGCACAAGCAGGTACGCTCCTAGCCTGAGTCCCTGCTCCCAAGCCTGCCTCCAGGTGGACCTTACCATCCCTCCTGCAATGCTGCTCACAGTCCAGAGAGCAAAATTCCATTCTCCTCCCACTACAGAAAGCCTTGGAAATTGCAGATGTGGGCATGTGAGGCATATGTCCGCTTAAGAGGACTAACCCAGGAGGATCTTCAGCTGTTCTTCAGGTGTGGCCAGTACATTTCAAGACGACCAGCAAAACTACAGCTTCATTCACTGAACCACTCATGCCTTACCCTCTTCATCAAGATATCTTTGTTTCACCATTTTTCCTACTTTCAGAGCCCTATGTTCTACTGTCTCGGGAGCTGGTTTATCCAAATATATGAAGGTAGGAGCAGAAGGGTTGATTCTCAAACTTTCATAAATGAGAATAATATACTTCTTATGTTATTGATTTGGTCATAGCCTTCAGAATATTTTTGACCAAACTTATTAAGATGTTTATGGGGGCTGGGGACGAGGTGAAGAACAGGAAGAGTTTTAATGGTCTACTATCTGCTGAAGTCCAGCCTTACTTATCAACATAGATGGGAAACCACAGATCCTGAAAAGATTTCATAAAGACAAAGTAGACAGAAATAGAAGGGTAATTCTGCAATATTGTTAAAAATAGTATCTCAAACAGTTAACATCACATTTGGTAGAAAAACAATAAATTGACACATTTACATTTAAATCCAGAAAAAAAAAAGATGACTTGAAGCTCTGTACTTTAGCACTGTTGTAAAGTTTTAGACAACACAGCAAAACACAAAATAGTAATAAGATACAATATTGGGAAATGGGCAACATAAGTACTGTTTGTACTCAATTGCAAAACTATAGAAGGTAATGAGAATTCCTTAAAATACTAGGGTATGTGACCAATGTACAGAAATCAGTAGCTTTCCTGTCTATCAAAACTGACCAGTTAGATTTAGAATAGCTAACTAAAGATTAGTTCATTAGGATATCATAATCCCAAACAAAAACCACTCAAAAACCTCCCCACAAACTGAAACAATAGTAGTAATCCTAAGAAACAGAAGAACCTACATTAGGAAGTCTATACATTCTGCTGAGATACAAGATATGAAAAATTATTAAAAAATGTATGGCAAGAATAAATATCACAAAGATGTAACTTTCTCACGCATTTGTAGGTTTACTTCATTTCTTATGAAAACCCCTTTGAGATCATTTTTAGGGAGGTAATCTCACAAAATTATTCTTTTTTTTTTCTTTCTTTCTTTTTTTAAGACAAGGTCTCACTCTGACTCAGGCTGGAGTGCAGTGGCGTGATCAGAGCTCACTGCAACCTCAAACTCCTGGCCTCAAGCAACCCTCCTGTCTCACCCTCCAAAAGTGCTGGGATTACAGGCATGAGCCACCATACCCAGACAACAACAAAATTATTCTAATATTCATCTGAAAGTTAAAAAAAACGACATTGCAACTAGACTAGATGATTCTGATAAAACGACAGTTGAGGGGGCCTCTGCCAGGTATTTTTAGTGTTACAAAGGTATAAGGATAGACCCCCTGCAATGGGACGGTGCAGCCTTGCTCAAAGGGCTCGGCTGCCCTGCTCTGCCTTATTTTCTGCATTCCCTGAGGATTCCCAGGGTGTGGCTTCCATGATTAAGACTGCTCTACAAACACATCACCCTTCTCTGCATCCTGTCTGTTCCACACATTTTAGCCCCCAGTAAGTTGTGTGGCATCAGTTAGACTGTACTTTCTTTGATAAATGCTGTAAGCTTTTCATTCCGTGGCCTGCCTGATGCATGGCAAGGCCTCAATAGGTGTTTGTGGAATAAAAAATTGTAATGGTTTCTCAATACAAACGTTAAAAATGTAAAAAGGCATCACAGTCTATGTGGGAGAGTATCTCCATGGTTTCTCTCTACAGATAGCTCCCAGAAAACATCCACAGTGAGGCTGTGAGAAATAGGATTATAGGAGATTCCTATTTTCTTTTTCACCTTTTCTGCACTTTCTACATTAAACACGTGACTTTAATAACGTTAAAAAATTTACAAGTTATAAGCAAAAAAATTAAGTGTAAAAAATCCAATCATAAAAGGCAAGTAAAAGCTATTGTGTGGCTGGGCATGGTAGCTCACGCCTATAATCTCAGCACTGTGGGAGGCCAAGGCGGGCAGATCACTTGAGGCCAGGAGTTCAAGACCAGCCTGGGTAACACGCCATCTCTTAAAAAAGATAGCTGGGTGTGGTGGCGTGCACCTGTAATCCCAGCTACTCAAGAGGCTGAGGCAGGAGAATTGCTTGAACCCAAGAGACGGAGGTTACAGTGAGCCGAGATCTCACCACTGCACTCCAGCCTGGGTGACAAAGACTGTGTCTCAAAAAAAAAAAAAAAAAAAACCTATTGTGTGAATATGATTATTCTGAACTTGAGCTGGGGTAAGAATCTCTAATATCACTGAAAATAAATGGCAAAGAAACTGATGGATTTCATAAAAATGCAAAATTTCACATCAAAACAATATAATCTCCAAATCAATTACATAAATCCAAATGTGGTAGAGCTCCCTGGCAGAAAAGGCAAAGCCACCAGCTCCATACACAGACACAGGAAACTCGCACCAAGAGGGGCAAGTGTCCCATGTCCTAGGACCAGTGGGGAGTATCCAGAGACTGTGTCAAAAAAACTCAAAGGGGGCCATGTGTGGTGGCTCACACCTATAATCCCAGCACTTTGGGAGGCTGAGGTGGGTGGATCACTTGAGGTCAGGAGTTCTAGACCAGCCATGGTGAAACCCTGTCTCTACTAAAAATACAAAAATTAGCTGGGTGTGGTACGGGCACCTATAATCCCAGCTACTTGGGAGGCTGAGGCAGGAGAATCACTTGAACTTGAGAGGTGGAGGTTGCATTGAGCTGAGATGGTGCCACCTCACTTTAGCCTGGGCAACAGAACAAGACCGTCTCAAAAACAAAACAAAGCAAAACAAAATACCTCAAAGGGCCCAGAGGAAGCCACAAGGACACCGGCTGAAGTCACTTAAGTGGGAATGTTTCTTCCCCTTGCAGTAGCAGATGTCTCCCACGCAAACAGTCGACTCGCCCTTCAACCCGCCTCACTGCCAACACCAGGCCACCCCTCCTGCCACCTGCCTGTAAGCACAACATCACTGTCCAACACAGCTTACCTTTTCTGTAGCCTGGTGACACATGTGATGTCTGTGCTTGTGACACTACATCTCATCTCTATTCCCCCAATACCAATACTCCTCCCTAAGGATGGCATGATCATGTCTTTGATGGTTTGAAAGGTTGACATGAAAGATTTGGCTCCTTCTGTGTTGTACCCACCCACAGGGTAGAGAGGAGACCAACAGTGAAATGAGCATTTGGCAATGTCTGTTCAGCAGAAGAAGAGCAGTGAAAGGAGAAACGCCAAGGGCCTAGAGTGGAGTATAGTTTCCAGCTGTCTTGACACACTTCCACAGCCACCCCTTCCAGGGTCACCATGGGCCAGTCCTGGACAGACACACTTCCACAGCCACCCCTTCCAGGGTCACCATGGGCCAGTCCTGCTCCAGATGCCATCTGCCCAGCAGCCCAGGGGACAGTGTCCAGCCTCCTAACATGAGCCTCAATCTGAAGCCCTTTCTATAACAGAGGTCCAACCTCATGATCTCATCAGCAGTTCTGGCCTGCTGCTGCCGTGGCCGCTCTCTCCAGCCACTGGCATTAACTTCAAATGACATAGGGACTTTCAAATGAAATCCACTGCACAAGGACAGGCCATGTCATTTTAAGAGGCACTCCAAAGCACTTTCGTAATGGCAAGATTTGTAATAAGTGTATTACATCATCCCAAGATCCATGCTCACAGGCCACTATCCACCACTGCATCCTCAGCCCCTGGCCCCTGGCAGGTCAATAGCAATCTGCTGAATAAATGAATGGATTGGATGAATGAATGAATGAAGTGCATTTCAGAGGCTGCAGCCTCATTTGAGGGGACAATTTGGGGGTAGGTCCAGTTTTAGAGCCCCTCGTCTCTCTGCCACCTATCCAAAGTCCTCTGTGGCTCAGCAATCATGTGCATGTTCAGACTAATAAGCAAATGAAGCCATCTGCAGTGCTATCCCCTCCCCACCCCTTCAGGACTGTGTCATTTTGTGCAGGTTTAAATTCCCTATCAGGGATGAGACTAGTCACAAAATATAAGGGGGGGGGGTTGCAAAAACTCAGTAATTGAATATTTTAATGCAATCATTTAAAAAATCGAAATTAACGCAAAAAATCCATGATGAATAAAATATTTTATTTTAAATAAAATAATCAAATTATTTTATTTTATTTTATTTTAGACGGAGTCTTGCTCTGTCACCATCCAGGCTGGAGAGCAATGGCGGGATCTGGGTTCGCTGCAACCTCCACCTCCCGGGTTCAAGCAATTCTCCTGCCTCAGTCTCTCAAGTAGCTGGGGTTATAGGCGCCCGCCACCATGCCCAGCTAATTTTTGTATTTTTAGTAGAGACAGGGTTTCACCAAGTTGGCCAGGCTGGTCTCGAACTCCTGACCTCAGGTGATCCACCTGCCTCGGCCTCCTAAGGTTCTGGGATTACAGGCGTGAGCCACAGTGCCAGGCCTAGAATTTTTTTTTTTTTTTTTTTTTTTGAGACGGGGTCTCCCTCGGTCGCCCAGGGTGGAGTATAGTGGCGCCATCTCCGGTAACTGCAACCTCTGCCTCCCGGGTTCAATCATATTTTAAATGAAGACAGGACCCGTAACAGTGTACCCTGTGGAGCCATTTTAGAGTCTGAAGTGAAAGAAAAACTTCGGGCTGATTTTTTTTTCATTACTTTTGACATTTTTTAGAGGCTGCACTAAAATATTATTTACCTTGATCGCCACGATTTCGGCAGCCTCTTAAATCCTGTACCCGTGACAAATGCCTCACTGGCCTCACCCGAGTCGCGGCCCGACGGTACTTCTAGAAGATGCGCAGAGGACAAACCGAACCCCGGGAGGGACCACGCAGCCTGGGAAACAGCCCGGCAACAAGGGCGCGCCCCTGTCCCTCCACTGAGGGCCGAGGACTCGGCCTGTACCGGCCCCAAACGAGGGGCAGTCCGGCCTCTGCTGGCAGGAGCAGCGCTTCCAAGTATTTTCACATGGTGGCTTTGCAGAGCTGCGCGGTCCAGACGATGGCTTCAGGCCGCAAAGTGGGATAGTCTCGGGGGCAGCTCTGCGCTCCATGCCCGCGGTCCGCAAACTCTCTTCTACCTTGTGCAATACTCAAGTAGGCGGCCTCCTTCCCGCGCTTTCGCGCCCCACGCTGGGCCAATCACAGTGCCGCACTTTTTATACTGACCAATAGGAGCTCGCCCCGGGCGGGTAGCCGGCGGCCGTTACCCGACAGGCGCCGGGGCTGCTCTAGTGGTGCCAGGGGTCGGAGGCGGCTGCAGAGAGCTGGGCACTGGCGCGTAGGGGCGGCAGCGGCGGCGGCCATCGAGCGGCTCCAAGGTGCAACGGACAGAGACGCAGCGCGGCAGGTCGGGCGGCGAGGCCAGGGAGGGCAGAGGTCATGGGCTTCAGCGGTTGGGGATGGCGAACCCCGCATGTGGCTGGTCCCGGTGGTGAGGCCCGTCCAGCTGAGGCACGCGGGGACCCCGATCAGCGTTGTAGGCGAGGCCAGCGAGGCGGGCGGGGGACAGGCGCGTTCCTCAGGCGGCCCTGGAGTTCTGGCACCCTCACAGCGGGCGCCAACACCGCAAAAGTCTGTCTTGAGCCAAGTCGCGGGGCCGGTCTCCCAAACGCGGTTATGTCCCCAGGGAAAGCTAGAAATTCGCACGTATGCTTATTCTTGCAGCGGAGACTGATCAAGCCTCTGTGAGAGGGGACGCCAGGTTCATTCCGTACCCAGGCGTTGTGTCTCCTAACCAACGCGTAGGATGTCCTGGAGGACAGCATGGCTCCTCGCCTAGTGCGAGGGGCTGGACCGTTTCCCTAAGGAGCGCGCATTTGAGACCAGATCTGAAGTGGAGCATGAATTAAAGGTGGGGTGGGGGGTGGGCAGGCGAGAGAACGCACAGGGCCTGACTTTCTAAGGAAATGGAAAGGAGGGTGCATCTGGAAGACACGGAGCCCGGACGGTTCTAAGGTTTGACAGGAGTTACTCAGATTGAAATCTGTCTAAAAACAGTGACGGTCCGTGGCTGAGTTTTAAGCAGGAGCCTGACTGATCCGATAAGCATTTTGGAAAGATTGTTCTAGCCAGTTGGGAGGTGATTGCCTGCACAGCTGTGAGAGTTAGGAGTTAAAATTGACAGGACCTCGGGGATAATAAGGGAGGTGTCAAGGGCGAGTCCTGTGATTTCTGGCTGAGATCTGGCAATACTATTCCCTGGCGTTTAGTACACTGGAGGAAATACTGTAGTAAGTGAAAACTCGAAGAATATAATAAAAATGGGCATGTACCTAGGAGTGGAATTGCTGGATCATGTGGTCGTTCTGTATTTAACTTTCTGAGAAACTGCCAGACTTCAGAGTGGCTTCACCGTGTTACATTCCCACCAGCAATGGATGAGGGTTCTGATTTCTCCATGACCTGCTCAACACTGTTATTGTTATCCTAGTGGGTGTAACGCGGTATCTTGTGGTTTTGATATGCACTTCCCTCGTGACTTGATATATTGAGCATATTTTCATGTGTTTATTGGCCATTTGTATATCCTCTTTTGAGAAATGTTTCTTCCAGTCCTTTGCTTATTCTTAAAATTGGGTTGTTTGCCTTTTTATCGTTCAGTTGTGAGAGTTCTTTCTATATTCTAGATAATACACCTTTATCACACAAATGATCTGCAAGTACTTCTATTATGCTAAAATTTTCTCTTTTGTCAACGTTTTTAACTTTGGGTGTCTTTATGTTTAAGAATGAAGCTTGCAAACACACTGCAGATTTTAGTGAATGCAGAGTTGAATGCAGAATTAGATGTGAATGAGAATCCAGCTTGAGATAGTATTGCTCTTCTCACCAATTTTTTGAAAATACAGTTTTTTGTGGGTTTTTATTTTTATTTTTTTTTTTTTGAGGCAGATTTTTGCTCTCGTTTCCCAAGCTGGAGTGCAGTGGTATGATCTCGGCTCACCGCAACCTCTGCCTCCCGCGTTCAAGTGATTCTCTTGCCTTAGCCTCCCGTCTAGCTGGGATTACAGGCATGCACCACCACTCCTGGCTAATTTTGTATTTTTAGTAGAGATGGGGTTTCTCCATGTTAGTGAGCCTGGTCTCGAAATCCTGACCTCAGGTGATCTGCTGGCCTCAGCCTCCCAAAGTGATGGATTACAGGCGTGAGCCGCCATGCCCAGCCGAAAATATGTTTTTAATCTAAGATTTTACTTAAGTAATGAATATTGTCTATGATTAAATTAATAAACATTTGAAAATATTGTTTTAATTTTGAATATAGTAAGTATTGATGGATATTACGCAAATAAAAAAAAAATACTCCCTGGGGTTCTCAATACTTTTTTTTTTTTTTTGAGACAGTTTTACTTTTGTTGCCCAGGCTGGAGTACAATGGCTCATGCCTCCCAGATTCAAGCAATTCTCCTGCCTCAGTCTCCTGAGTACCTGGGATTACAGGTCCCTTCCACTGCGTCCAGCTAATTTTTTGTATTTTTAGTAGAGACGGGGTTTCACCATGTTGGCTGGGCTGGCCTCAAACTCCTGACCTCAAGTGATACACCCACCTTAGCCTCCCAGAGTGCTGGGATTATAGGCGTGAGCCACTGTACCTGACCAGGGTTCTCAATACTTTTTAAGAATATGAAGAGCTGGCTGGTTGCAGTGGCTCAAGCCTGTCATCCCAACACTTTGGGAAGATGAGGCAGGTGGATCCCATGAGCTAGGAGACCAGCCTGGGCAGCATGCTGAAACCCTGTCTCTACAAAAAAATTATCCAGGCATGGTGCCACATGCTCACATAGTTCAGCCACTCGGGAGGCTGAGGTGAGAGGATCACCTGACCCCAGGGAGGTGATCACCTGACCTACAGGGAGCTATGTTCCTGCCATAGCACACCAGCCTCCAGCCTGGGAAACAGAATGATACCCTGACTTAGAGAGAGAAAGAGAGAGAGAGACAGAGAGAGAGAGTGAGAGAGTGTGTTATTGTGAACAATCAAATATATCAAATATGTATATATTTGAATGATCTTGGCCCACTGCAACCTCCACCTCCTGGGCTCAAGTGATCCTCCCACTTTAGCCTCCTGAGTAGCTGGAAACACAGGCTCACACCACCATGCCCAACTAATTTCTTGTATTTTTGTTAGAGACAGGGATTTCACTATGTTGCCTAGGCTGGTCTGGAACTCCTGAGCTCAAGCAATCCGCCTGCCTCGGCCTCCCAAAGTGCTGGGATTATAAGTGTGAGCCACCACACCTGGCCAGACTAGTTCATTTTTACACATAATAACTCTAGTTATCATCTAAGAAGAAGGAATGGCTCTTATCGTGGAGCCATCCCATATTTGTCCTCTTAAATTGGGATGCTCTATGCCCTTCTCTGCTTCTTAGCCTGGATAGCCTCTACTTGACCATCATTTACTTTTTTTTGATAAGTTTTTCCTTACCTTTATTAATGCAACCATGCTGTACAATTATTGTCTACTTGATTGTCTTTATTTAACCCCAACTGTCTTATTTAAGTTTGTGAACTCCAAAGTAGGTACAGGTTATATTTTTCTTGGTCAGAATTTTAGTTTTTATTTTCTTTTTCTCCTCTTTTCTGGCAAGGAGTTGAGCATAAAATTAATTGCTCTTTAAATACAACTAGCAGTTTGAAAATTTTCAAATGCATTTTTGAGCATGTTACATTTTATCCTTTCAGTTAAGATCAATACTCAAGGAGTCCTTCCCCCAGTGGCTAGCTCTTGCTTACTCATCATTCAGATCTGAGGTTAAATAACACGCTGAAAGGCCTTCACTAATCCTTAGACTAGGTTAAGTCTTATATATTTCCCACACCACACTGTGTTTCTCAAAATATCCAGATTGTAGGAATTTCTTAGGGCAGGGGTTCCCAACCCTCAGCCTGAGCTCTGCCTCCTGTCAGATCAGCAGTGGCATTAGATTCTCATAGGAACTAGAACCCTGTTATGAACTGTGCATGTGAGGGATCTAGCTCGTGTGCTACCTATGAAAATCTAACTAATGCCTGATGACCTGAGGTGGAACAGTTTCAGCCCAAAGCCACTACCCTACCTCCATCCCTCCAGTCCATGGAAAAATTATCTTCCACAAAACTGGTATCTGGTGCCAAAAAGGTTGGGGACTATTATCCTCATGTATTGTTTCTGGGCCCCAAATTAGGCTGTCAAATCTGTATTTTTAATGAGCAGCCCAAGTGATTTTTATATCAGGTAAGTCTGGGAAAAGATATTCTATATTTGTAGAAGATTTATGTGAATCTGCCCCACTTTTGAAAATTGTATCTCTATTGTGCTTCATAGAGCCGGTGACTGACCACCTCTGTGTCTTCAACACTTAACATATAATTTAGCAAATACAGGCTCAGTCATTATTGAATAATGTATTAAAGAGTGAATCTCCAATGGTATTCATCCCTGAAACTGGAAATGTAATTGCTTGGTAATAGGGTAGACATATATTTAACATCATTAGAAATGGTTTTAACAATTTGTATTCCCTCAAGCAATGTACAAGAATTTTAGTTTGTCCACATCCTCACCAATATCTGGTGTTAGTACTCTTTTTCAAAGCCATTTTGGCAGGGTGCAGTGGCTCATGCCCATAATCTCAGCACTTTGGGAGGCCGAGGTGGGTGGATCACTTGAGATCAGGAGATCAAGACCAACCTGACCAACATAGTGAAACCCCACCTCTACTAAAAACACAAAAGTTAGCCGGGCATGATGGCATACACCTGTAGTCCCAGCTACTCAGGAGACTGAGGCAAGAGAATCACTTTGACCTGGGAGGGAACTGGGAGTTGCAGTGATCCAAGATCATACCACCGCACTCCAGCCTGGGTAACAGAGCAAGACTCTCTCTCTCTCTCTCTCTTACACACACACACACACACACACACACACACACACACACACACCATTTTAAGCCCTTCTAATGAATGTGAAGTGGTACTGTGGTGGTTTAAATTTGCATTTGCCTGATGACTAATGATGTTAAGCATGTTTTCATACCTATAAGCAATTCAAAAATGTGTGTACAAGTTATTTATGTAATCTGAATAAGCATCTTCTTTTGGTTATACAGAGTGTGAATACTTTATTCCAATCTTTGGCTTATGTTTCCATTTTTTTAGTAATGTCATTTGATGAGCAGAAGTTTCTTAATTTTGCTGAAGTCATGAATATATTCTATTGTGTTTTAAGAAGCATTATAAATTTGGTTTTCACATTTAGAAATATGATTCATCTCACTTTTATTGTTGTGTGAGGTGTGAGTCCAGGCATTTTTTTCCTTCTAGGTAAAAAACTAGATTGTAGAAATCAACTTGTGCCAGTACCATTTATTGAATATGCCTTAGACCTTTTTTTTTTTTTTTTTTGAGATGGAGTCTTGCTTTGTCACCCAGGCTGGGGTGCAATGGCATGATCTCGGCTAACTGAAACCTCTGGGGTTCTCCTGCCTCAGCATCCTGAGTAGCTGGGACTACAAGCATGTGCCACCATGCCTGTGTAATTTTTATATTTTTAGTAGTGACGGGGTTTCACCATGTTGGCCAGGCTGCTCTCGAACTCCTGATCTCAGGGGTTTCGCCTGCCTCAGCCTCCCAAAATGCTGGAATTATAAGAGTGAGCCACCCCTGCCTGGCCAGTACCACATTTTCTTTATCCAATCTACCACTGATGGGCACCTGGGTTGATTCTGTATCTTTGCTGTTGTGAATAGCACAGTAATGAACATACAAGTGCATGTGTCTTTTTGGTGGAATGATTTAATTTCCTGTGGGCATATACCCACAGGAAAATAGTAATAGGATTGCTGGGTCAAATGGTAGCTCTGTTTTAAATTGAAAAATCTCCAGAATCTTTTCCACAGAGGCTGGACTAATTTACATTCTCAACAACAGTTCTCTTTTCTCCATAGCCTTGCCAGCATCTGTTGTTTTTTGACTTTTTGATAATAGCCATTCTGGCTGGTGTGAGATGGTATTACATTGTGGTTTTGATTTGCATTTCTCTGATGATTGGTGATGCTGAGCATTTTTTTCTATTTGTTAGCTCTTGTATGTCTTCTGTTGAGATATGTCTGTTCACATCCTTCGCCCATTTTTTAAATAAAGTTGTTTATTTTTTGCTTGTTGACTTGTTTAAATTTCCTATAGATTCTGGATATTAGGCCAGAATCTATAGATATCAGGTGCATAGTTTACAGTATCTTCTCCCATTCTACAGATTGTCTGTTTACTCTCTTGATAGTTTCTTTTGCTGTGCATAAGCTCTTTAGTTTTATTAGGTCCCCACATGTCTTTTTTTTTTTTTCCTGCAATTGCTTTTGGAGACTTAGCCAGAAATTATTTGCCAAGGCAAACTCACAGCCAACATTATACTGAATGGGCAGAAACTCAAACCACTCCTCTTGAGAACTGGAACAAGACAAAGATGCTCACTTTCTCCACACCTACTCATTGTTAATACTGGAAGTCCTCACCAGAGCAATCAAGCAAGAGAAAGAAATAAAAAGCATCCAAATAGGAAAAAAGGAAGTCAAACTGTCTCTGTTTGCAGACTATATGATTCTATATCTAGAAAACCCCATAGACTGTGCCTAAAAGCTCCTAGATCTGATAAACAACTTCAGTAAAGTTTCAGGATATATCCATGTACAAAAACCAGTAGCATTTCTATACACCACCACCAACCAGGCTGAGAGTGAGATAAAGAACACAATACCACTTACAATAGTCACAAAGAAAATGAAATGCCTAGGAATACAGCTTTCTAAGGAGGTAAAAGATCTCTACAAGGAGAACTATAAAGCACAGCTAAAAGAAATCAGACAACACAAATAAATGGAAAACTATTCATTCCATGCTCATGGATAAAAAGAATCAATATTGTAAAAGTGTCCATACTCCCCAAATCAATCTACAGACTTAACACTATTCCTGTGAAACTACCAACACTATTCTTCACACAATTAGAAAAAACTAGTCTAAATTCATATGGAACTCGAAAAGAGCCTGAATAGCCAAAGCAATGGGAGAAGGACTCCCTTATTCAATAAATGGTGCTGGAATAACTGGCTAGTCATATCCAGAAGACTAGAGATGGACCTCTGTCTTTCACCATATGCAAAAATTAACTGAAAATGAATCAAAGATTTAAATGTAAGACCTCAAGGCCAGGTGTGGTGGCTCAGGCCTGTAATTCCAGAACTTTGGAAGGCCAAGGAGGGAAGATTGCTTGGGGCCAGAAGTTTGAGACCAGCCTGGACAACATAGGGAGACCCTGTCTCTATAGAAAATTTTAAAATTAGCCAGGTATGGTGTTGTGTACCTGTAATCCCAGCTACTCAAGGGAGTGGGGGAGTGCTAAGGTGGGAGGATCAGTTGAGCCTGGGATGTCAAGGCTACAGTGAGCTCTGATGGCACCACTGCACTCCAGCCTGGGTGACAGAGCAAGACCCTGTCTCAAAAAAATTTTAAAAACAAACAAAAAAGACCTTCAACTATAAAAATCTTAGAAGACAACCTAGGAAATACCCTTCTTTACATCAATCTTATTTATTTATTCTTGTATTCGTTTTAGAAGGTGGTTTTCAAGGAAGTATGTCCATCTGAGTTGTGGAATTTGACAAAGTTACTTGTTATGTCCTCAAAATAGGACCTCAGATCATTGATTTTAAGCCTTCCTTTCCTAATATAAGCAATTAAAGCTACAGTAAACACTGTTGTAGCTGCATCCCACAAATTTTAATACATGGTATTTTCATAATCATTTAGTTCAAAACATTTTCTAATTTTTATTATGATATATTCTTTCACTCATGGATTATTTACAGATTTGTTGCTTGATTTTCAAATATTAGGAAAATTGTTTTTTAATCATTATTAATTGTACTGCAGTCTGAGAACATACTTTCAAGCATATTGAGGCTTCTGGCCATGACAGAGTAATAGACATTGGATTTATCATGTTGCCATAAAACAACTTGAAAACTAGGCCAGATGTATGAAAAAACTGTTTTATGACACAGTGTCGGACTGTGATTTCTGAGAAAAATACCCAGTATGAGTACTATGATGATAGCCTGGCTTCCTGCCCGAAAGCACATTGTAGACCATGGAAAACGAACAAGGACTTCAAGCAAAGCAGAGGTCTTCCTGAGCTGAGACAGAGATTGGAGTTCAGAAACGCTAAGGCAGCTAGAAATTGCAGGACAGTGTTCCTGAGATAAGGGAGGTACATAGAAGAAGAGCTCCAGAAATCTGCAGGGGACTCCCCCTTGAGACTTGTCAAAGACTAATATGTGTATTTGTAGTTACAGATTGATGAAATTATCCTGTGCTTTGACCTTAATATAGATTTCTTCTGTCCAGAGCACTTTGCTCAGAAGCTTCCACCTGGCAAGGAGTTTTGAAACTGAGTAGGGGAGAGTTTAATGAGTCCTGCTGTCACTGCCACAATATCTACTTTTTACTATTTCTCAATTTTGTAAGATTGTTATCTTTTTCATAAATTTGCTACAACTGCATATTTTATAAGTAGATAAACATTTTAATAGTTTGTCTTCAAGAGATTTCACTTCTGTCACATAAGAGCTTTATTTAAATTTTTAATAATAAAGATGATGACAGGCTAAGTAATTCAGGCCTCTTATTCATTGACGGCAATTTAAAAACCAAGAAAAGAATTTTTTTTTTTTTTTTGAGATAGAGTCTCGCTCTGTTGCCCAGGCTGGAGTGCAGTGGTACTATCTCAGCTCACTGCAACCTCTACCTCCCGGGTTCAAGGGATTCTCCTGCTACAGCCTCCCTAGTAGCTGGGACTACAGGTATCCGCCACCACACCTGGCTGATTTTTTATATCTTTAGTAGAGATGGGGTTTCACCATGTTGACCAGTATCTCAAACTCCTGACTTAAACTGATCCGCCTCCTTGGCCAGGTGTGGCAGCACATGCCCAAAATCACAGCTACTTGGGAGGCTGGAGCAGGAGAATCACTTGAACCCGGGAGGCGGAGGTTTCTGTGAGCTGAGATCAAGCCTGGACAACAAAAGCAAAACTCCATCTCAAAAAAACAAAAACAAAACAAACAAAAAAGTACCTCCTTATTGCTTGCAAAAATGTTCCTTTTCTCAGTGCTAATTTTTGTTTCAGTCTTTTCTTAGTGAGATTTGTCTTTTATCTACTTTTTTTTTTGGAGACAGTGTCTCACTCTGTCACCCAGGCTGGAGTGCAGTGGTACAATCTCAGCTCACTGCAACCTTCACCTACCAGGTTCAAGTGATTCTCGCGCTTCATCCTCCCACGTAGTTGGGACTATAGGCACATGCCACCACACCCAGCTAATTATTTGCCTTTTTAGTAGAGACAGGGTCTCACCGTGTTGCCCAGGCTGGTCTTGAACTCCTAAGCTCAAGCAATCCGCCCACCTCGGCCTTCCCAAATGCTAGGGTTACAGGCATGAGCCACCGCACCCAACCTGTTATTTATCTACTTTTATTAGTCTCCAAATAATAGCTCTTGATTTTAGTTACCATTTTTACTGTTTTTAAAGTGATCACTTCTGCTTTTGTCTTAACTATAGTCTCAACTTTTTTGGCTTATTTTTAGTTCCTTCCTAGATTCTTGTTTAATTCATTTACTTCTAGCTTTATTTAATAATAAGCATCTAAAGCTGTGACTTTTTATGGTTATAACTTTGACCATGTCCCATAGATTTTGGTAGTCTGTGTTCTGATTGTCTTTTTTTTTTTTTTTAATTATCCAAGTCCACACAGCTTACTAAGTGGCAAAGTCAGGATTCAAAGCTAAAGTGGTTGTCTCCATGACATGAGATCTTCTGCTTTTTAATGTCTTCTCCTTGTAGAACAGAGAAAGTAAATTTGGATGATTTTTTTTCAGGATCAGTGATTGAAATAATTCAGAGTTAAACACAATGAATGCCTTTTTTTTTTTTTTAACTCATCAGGAACCTACATAACACCTGATTACCAGAATTCTGCCGTGGACACCTCAGCTTTTTGGGGTATGGAAAGTGAAGATAAGTAGGGGCCAGAGGCTCAAAATGATTTTGTGAGTTGGCTGGACTTTCTTCTGCTTGTCGCCTCTGGGATTATTCATGTGTCCATTGGGGCGTCTTAGTGTTTCTACCAGTAATTAGCTTAGGCTGCTTCATGGGCAGCTAGATTCAGAGTCATTATATGGATATCCCAATTGCCGTGGGTTGATTTTATGAATGTACCAAATTCTCACATATACCCCCAAAATGTGTACATCTAATGTGTATCAGTAAAACGTCATCATCATTACCTTTTTTTTTTTTTTTTTTTTTTTTGATACGGAGTTTCGCTCTTGTTGCCCAGGCTGGAGTGCAATGGCGCGATCTTGGCTCACCGCAATGTCAGCCTCCCGGGTTCTCCTGCCTCAGCCTCCTGAGTAGCTGGGATTACAGGCACGCACCACCATGCCCAGCTAATTTTTTGTATTTTTAGTAGAGACGGGGTTTCACCATGTTGACCAGGATGGTCTCGATCTCTTGACCTCGTGATCCACCCGCCTCGGCCTCCCAAAGTGCTGGGATTACAGGCATGAGCCACCGCGCCCGGCCCATCATTACCTTTTTCAAACAGCTTTTTGGAGTTATATTTACTGATTTGAATGATTTGTAGTAACCTTAACACGTGTTACAACCATCCCATCATAAATCTGTTTTAGAACATTTTTATCCCTCATGCCCATTTATAGCTAATCTCTCTTCCCACCCCTCACTGCCTATCCCAAGCAGCTGCTAATCTGCTTTCTCTCTATAAATTTGCTTTAGTTGGATGTTTTATTTAAATGGAATCATACAATAGGTGATCTCTTTTATCTAGCTTCTTTCAGCATGTTTTTGATATTAACCCATGAGGTAACATATATCAATAGTTTATTTATTTCTGTTGCTGAGAGGTTTTCCATCATATGGATTTGCCATGTGATTGGTTTTTAATAAGTGTACATTTGTTTCAGAAGCTTTTTATCTAGGCTTGACATAAAAGAGGTGATATTATGGTCTTAAGACTCTATTTTTTGGATTTAAACTTAGTTTAGTGACTTAACACATTGGTTTTTTAAAAAAAATGTTCCTTGGAAATTTTAAAAGAACATGTCTTTTCTGTTTATTATGTAGTTGTCAGTTTATGATTTTTAAGTATAATAAAAGTTCAATATTTATATCTTTTCTAGATTATATATCTTCAAGTGATGCAGGCCACTGTAGTACTGGAGACAGCATCTGGTAAAGGCTACCACAGTAATGGAAGCAACCTCCGGAAAGGTAAGGGTCTAGGCCACTTACCTTTATTCTTGCTTGGGAAGGGTGCTTAAATGTATTGTGCCAGACAGTTTGCCCTTTGAGGTGCTGCTTTTTAACTCTTCCTCCCTCTAAGGTGGTAAGATTCGTGTGTTTTTAACTTGCCAAATTGACTCAGGTGATTTTTGGTGGATCAGAGCAGTCTAGGCAGGAACTTTCAGGAAAATGGAAGATTTACGAAAGGGAAAGTGAGCAGGAAGAGAGGATCTCTGTCCAGCCAGCCTTTCAAGAACTGCTGACAGGTATAGCTACCTTCAGGGTGATAAGCAGAAAGTCAGCAGGCTGACTTCTGCTGCCCAAGTTTTATGTTTTCTTCTTCCCATAAATCTGAAATGTATTTTTCTTGGGTAATGGCAGAAAGAAAATAAGAAATAGCAAGAGTATAAAAAAGCAAAATGACTAAATTTTATGTGCTTATGAATATATGTAGCTTAAATTATTAAGAGGTATATATTCTAGGTTAAAACAAAAACTATTCTACATTGTTCATGAGACACATTTAAAACAGAAAAGAAAGGTTTAAGATAAAAGGTTGGACAAGTTAAGAAACAAATTAACTTAAAAATTTAGGGTGATAGTAGTAATGAGTATAATCAATGCAGAAAGCATTGTAAGAAGATTAAGAGGGTCCAGTTACACAATGAAGATGTCAGTAATGAACCCTAACGGAATAAACCGTATACTTTCTATTCATATGTTAAATGTTGGAAATCTAGAGAAAGGCTTCTGGAGATTGGGCATGATAATGCTTCTCTATCTCAGTAAATCCTAATAGGATATTGTATGCAATTCAAAATGTTCCAAAAAAAAACCTTTTAAAAAATTAATCTGTTGGAGAGAATGTAAAATAATTTTTAAAATAAAGGAAAAAACTTAACTTACCAGATATTAAAAAATCCCACGGTACTAGAATAATTAAAACAGTATAATACTGTTATACAAAAAGATAATAGGCTAATGGAACAGAATAAATCGAAATAAATTCTTAGAAAATCATGAAACAGAAACAGGAGGTCTTCAGAATATGGTAAAAATGTTGTTTCACCTCAGAAGGAGAATAGTGGATTATTTGGCAAATGGTGTTAGGACAATTGACCATCCATTTTGGAAGAAAATTAAGTTAGAGTCCTACCTTATGCTAAAGAGAAAAATATATTCTGTGTAGTGTAAAAAGACTAAGTGTTAACCCCCAGCCCACCCCCACACACAATTAGAATAAATTATAAGAGAATATTTTTATAATTACTTGGTAGAGAAGGCCAAAGACACAAAACCCAGAAGTTACAGAAGACTGATTCATTTAACTAAATAACCTGTACAATTCTGATATGACAAGACACTATAAAAATTTAAAGCCAGGCAAACTACATGGGCAGCTGAGGCAGGAAGATTGCATGATGCAAGTCTAGCACCTGGGCAACATAGCAAGACCCTGTCTCTTAAAATAATTTTTAAAAGTTAAAAGATAAGCAATAAACTAGGAAAATTCACTTACATTACAAATGTAAAAAAAAAAAAAAAAAACCAAAGAATTAGTATCTACAATGTCTAAAGGACTCCCAAACAACTCTTATCTTTAAACACATATTTATAACAGCTTACTGGACAGACACTCACATCTGGGTGTTTTATTACTAACCTCAAACTCTACTTGCCCAGGATTGAACTCATTATCCTCCTCCCCCTCCTTCTCATTTTTCCTCTTTACCTTCTAAATCTGCTCTTTACACAGTCCCTATCTCTTTAGCTCTGAATATTCCCATTCAACTATAGTGCCAAGTTGTAAACATGTAAGTATTATCTTTGAGTGATATTTAAGTAGGTATTTATTGGCCATTTGGTAAGTCATGACATCAGTTTAGCTGATTGTGATCAACTTTTTAAGTGAAATAGAATAAAATAAAATAGGAATACTAGAATACATTGGACAAGGAATAATCACTGTTTTGTAAAATTTTTCTTTTACTTTTACACATACACATATGTATGTGTGTACTGGGTCATGATATAAAATGTAATTCCAATTATGATCTTAGTCAAAAAATCTTTTGAAAGCCACTGCTCTCTCTCTTCCTCTTACTATCATCTCTAATTGGCCACCGAGACTTGTCAGTTGTGGAACTCTCATACCAGTCTCTTCTTCAGTCCCACTTCTATACTCCTTTTGTACCTGCCTTTATTCTCCTCTTTCAAGTTTTTATTCTTTCTGTTGCCAGGACTGACTCAATGACTCAATTCCAGTCAAATGACTAACCTTTTAAGACGCTTTCGGTGGTCTTTTGTTGCCTTAGAATAAGAACCAAACTCCTTAACACATCATAAAAGGCCTTTTTCAGTTCATCATTCCTGTCACTCTCATAAGAGTTCTTTTACTACAGACAAGCTGGCTTACAATTTCCTGAAAATGCCATGTTCTTTCACACAGCTAACTGTACTTGTGTTGAGTTTGCCTAAAATAATTTTGTCTATTTTGTTTTAAAACACTTTTTAAATATAAAGTTTTTCTGAAGTCTGTTTCCCCTTTTTTCTCAAAAATTTACCTGCTCCATCAACACAACTCTGTCAGCACTTTTTTAAAAATACATTTTTGGTTGAGCGCAGTGGCTCACACCTGTAATGCCAGCACTTTGGGAGGCCAAGGTGGGTGGATCACAAGGTAGGAGTTCAAGACCAGCCTGGCCAAGATGATGAAACCCCCATCTCTACTAAAAATACAAAAAATTAGCTGGGCTTGGTGGTGGGTGCCTTTAATCCCAGCTACTCAGGAGGCTGAGGCAGGAGAATCGCTTGAACCTAGGAGGCGGAGGTTGCAGTAAGCTGAGATCATGCCACTGCACTCTAGCCTGAGTGACAGAAACTCTGTCTCAAGAAAAAAAAAATTTACATTTTTGTGTGCTTATCATGACCATATGAAAACCATAAGCACTTAGGGACAACGTCTCTATCTTCTTTTTCTTTGTTTTTACAATGCCTAGGGCTAGCACTAGGAGGCACATAAAGATTTATTAAATAAATTTCTAAGAAAAAGGTTTCTTATTAGACCATTTTACAAACTGGCTTCCCTATAAACAGTAAATTCCTTTCCATTGAAAGAATTCAAGAAAATCCTACCTGTTGTCTTAGCTCAGGCTGCCATGACAAAATACCATAGAGTGAGTGGCTTAAACCACAGGCATTTGTTTTCTCATAGTTCTGGAGGCTGGAAGCCTGATATCAAGGTCTCAGCATGGTCAGGTTCTGGTGAGAGGGTCTCCTCCTAGCTTGTAGCTGGCTGCCTTCTTGCTGGCTGTGTCCTCACATGAGAGAGAAGGGTAACAAGCTCTCTTGTGTCTCTTCTTGAAAGGACACTAATGCTATAATTAGGGTCTTGCCCTCATGGCCTCATCTAAACCTAATTACCTCTCAGAGTCCCCATTTCCAGCATATGAGTCTGAGTCTGGCCTTCAATGTATGCATTTGGGAGGACATAGTTCGGTTTTTAGCTGCTACTGCAAGGGATATTTGTCATGGATGATGTAAAAAGTATTCCTGCATTGGAAAGAGCTTAAATCAGATCATGTCTAAGGTTTTTCTAGGGTTTAGATTCTATAATGTTGCTGTTAATATTTTTATCCTTTTTTTAATCAGATAAACCTTCGAATCCTAAGAAAGAAAATTTGTCATTATCCTCCAGTGGTTGTGATGAAGTCAAATTGACTTTTCCTCATGATGACTGGGATTCTTCGACACTAGAGCAAAGCGCTAATAATAAAGAAATTAGCAATATTGACAAAATGGATTTATTAGAACAATTTTTTTCAGTGAGTCAAGATACTAACAGAGAGAGTACTCACTTTCAGTCGAGTGAACTTGAAGACAGTACTGACTATGCTCTCTTGAATGAAACATATTCTATACATTATCCAGAGTCAAAACTAAAGAAGGAAAATCTTACTCCATTAAGTTCAGAATTAGATCCTGAAGTGCAGAAAAAAGAGGAGATGTTTTTTGATATTTTAGAATATCAAGATAAGACTGTTGGCTTGGAAAGAATCTACAATATTTCAGATACTAATTATAAAGAAACTGCTGAAGATATACAAAAGCATGATACAGATGAAGACTCACAGCAGGAATATCACAGTGCAGAAGAACAAGAATACATAAGTAACCATTTAACTTTTGACCAAACAAAAACATTAGGTATATGTAATCTGGAAGTTGTTGAATTAGGAAATTCAGGTTATGAAGTTAAATGTGCTAGCAATGGAGAAGATAATTGTGTTAACTCGGGGAGTGGTTCTATCATCTCTTTAGATTCACTTGATGTTTATGGACAAGAAAATTCACCTCATGTCTCCAAATTTCAGAATTCTGTTATGTTACGGGAATATCATGACCTAAAGCATGAAAAGTGTAAGGAACAAGAGACTAGTTCAACGGGCCACATAGTTTTTGATAGCAGTGTACTAAGAAGCAATTCTCCAGGAAACCAGGAATCTCAATCTAAAAGTGGTTCCTTAAGCCCCCAAAAAGTATCAAAAATGAAAATTTATACTGAAAAAATGAAATCTCAAATAAATAAAAGTAAAGATTTTTGTGGAAATAAAATTGTTGAGAAGAAAATATTACAGCACCTTGAAAATCCTAGCACATTACCACAACATAAAGCTTTAGAGACATTACGCCAACCCTGTAAAGACCATCAAACTTCCTGGCCCTCTGTTTTTGATGATTCAATAATTTTTTCCTGCGGATATTCACATTATAAAAGCCTGCAAAACGCCCCTGACTCAGCCTTAGATTTTTCTGTTACACTACCAAAGATTGCAGTCAGAGATAATCAGCCAAAAGAAGATAATAGTTCCCTAAAAGTTGCTAATAGCAGTACCACAAAGAAAACATGCTTTCACAATATGGAAGGAATGTGTACTAAATCAATGACAGATGGAGCAAGTTGTACAGTCACAATTAATCAGACAGTGGACGTTAGCACTGATTTTAGGGCTTGTTTCACAACCAGCAGGGCAACAAGTACAAGACCTTCTGTAGTATCTACATCAAGCAACACGGAGGTAACAATGATGAATAAAAAACGACCTGATGAATGGCAAAATGAGAAACAGAAAAGTGTGGCTTGTGGTACAGATTGGTCATACAGTGAAGATTGTACAGATACACAGATGGCTATGACAACAGGATCAGGAAAATCTCCCTCAGTTGACAGTTTAAAACCTGTTGGAAATTTTCTAAATAAGGTAAAATCAATATGAGAAATAATAAAATTTAGACTTCATAAAGAGACAGTGTATGCTAATGTAAATGTTTTTGGTTTGTTGAATTGTACTAAGGCTTTTGTTAGAAGATGCTAAATGAGGGGAAAGGTGTGTAAATTACCACCAGTTCTCTCATGGAAGCTCCTCCCACAAAATCTATTAGAAACTGAATTATACATTTTACTAGTTTGGAATTTCAGATATAACATAGGTTGTTTATAATTTAATTTTAAATCATGTTTTCAGGATTTCCTGGAATTAAGAAAACCGGTTGATATCACAGACCTAAAGAAACATCCTGAGAGGTATGTCAGATAAATAAGCTTACAGATACGTCTAGAAGAAAATATCAAAATAGTTGCTTTCTGTGTGGCATACTTACCCATATAGAATAATAGCTAAAATGGACTTTAAGATATCATCTGCTTTAACCGTTTACCTTCAGATAAATATTAAAACAATATAGAATATTAAAGCTCTTTATTTATTGAGATTTCAGTCTCAATTTCTTCAGAAACTCGTGGCATCTAATCTTTACTTGTTCAACCCAAATCCATACTGACTTAATTTTCCATTTTCCTTCATTTTATTCACCTGTAGACCAAAACAATTACCTTTGGAATATGTCATTTATTTGGAGAAGTAAATAGCTACTTTTACAGGAACATTTTAATCTTGATTTTAACTCATTACATAATTTGCTTTGCATTTATTAGATACTCTTGTAATTCAGAACACAGTGGAGAACGAGGAAGTGGGAGGGAGAGAAACAGGGAAGGTCTAAGAAGCCAAATTAGTTATCATACTCTGAGGTCATTTACTTTTTCCTTCATTTATTCATTCTTCTAATATGTTTAATCTGGTATTTCAGTTCTATAAAATTAAATAGAATAGTTCCTAGAAGCAGAACTATTGAGAATAGCTAGAAGTGGCAATTAGTAACAAGGGAAGACCTCCAAAAACTAATACTCAAAAAAAAAATATAGTGACTTGTGGCCTTTTGATATAATAGTACAGCAAAATATTTGCTTATGTTAATGACCCTTAATTATTAAGAAATATGTAAATTATTTTCTGTTAAAATGACAGTATGTTTTAAGAATAACTTTCATCCAAAATGCTTATAACTTTAAAAAATCTTGGCCAAAGGTTGATTTAGGTTAAAAAAAATCCATTGATTCTGGACAAATAAGGTCATTTCCAAAACGACTTTATCCGGAATAAGCAATTCTTCAGAATAAACAATTCTCAAATTCATACTTTTTTGATAAAATAAAGTATGAATTTGAGAATTGTTTACTTCCTCGACTTCTAAAAGGAATATATTTAGCTTTAACTTCTTGTTTTCTGAAGTTGTTATATGTTCCTACAGCCTCTTCATCTTTAGTAGAAATTGATTTAAACTTGACAGGGAAATATTAAAAATTTAAAATCTGTTTCTGGAGGCATGTTATTACTGTAGAAAAATGTTTGGAATCTTACCTGATACTCTTTTATTTTTAAAGGGAAGTTCAACTTTTTAAAGATACGGAGAAGGATTTGCCGTCAATGTGCTGTCGGAAAATAAAGCAGAGAGCCGTAAAAGCAGAGCTGCAACTTTTAAATGTTCACTATCAGATGTGTCGTCGCCATTGTTGTGATATTTACAAACTTGTAATGGAAAATAGGGAAGGATTAAATAGGTGTTTATTAATTTTAAATGTTTTTTCTTAGAAATTTGTCACTAGCTTTAAGTTTATTCTAGAAAGTTTCTTTAAGTTTCCTTTTTGAAGAGTAAAATGAGGAGTAGATTGTTACTGGGTTTGTCAGTCTAAGGGTAAGAGAACCCCTGAGTTTCACAGAGGGGCCACAATGCATGGTTGGCATGACGAATCCAGTGGAAGCATAGATTTGTTGTTTCTTTATGAAGTTCAAGTAAGGGTGAAATCAGGGTTTTGCATAACATGTTACCACACTTTCTCTGGCTTATGTGTTCAGAGTTATTTGTACTGCCCTTAGAAAAACACATTTACTGTGGTTCAGCTTTTCCTTTTAACTCAACATTTAAGAGAAAATATCTAAAGATCTAGTAAAATTAGAACCAAGTGGGGCTGGGCAAAGTGGCTTGTGCCTGTAAACCCAGCACTTTGGGAGGCTGAGGCAGGAGAATCACTTGAGGCGAAGAGCTCAAGACCAGCGTGGGCAACATAATGAGACCACTCTCTCTACATTTTTTAACAAATTAGCTGGGCATTGTGGCACACGTGTAGTCCTAGCTACTTGTGAGGCTGAGACAGGAGGATTGCTTGAGCACAGGTGTTCAAGAACCAAGTGTATAATACTAGTGTTAAACGGATGACTTGGGCCTAAATAATTTAGTTTCGTGCACTCAACTTTTGAACAGGAATTTATCAAGTAATTCTGCTACGAAGGAATTGGGATCCGCACTACTGTCTCTCTTGGGAGACTTAAAAGTTAAATATGTAAGTTTGAAAGAAAAAATACACCAGGGCATACCACTGGAAGAGCTGCCCCCACTGTCAGTAGAATCAAAATTATTATCTACCTTCTCTACTTTTGCTTCCAAGGTATGTATATATGTTTTAGGGATAAAAATTTTACTTCATCAAGACAGAAAACATTTTAAATAAATATTTCTTTTCCTTTTCTCTTTTTCCAGCTAATGAAAAAGGAAACACATGTGTGAGTTATGGTTTCATCTGATTTATAATTCATTAGATCCTAAATATTGTTTAATTCAGCTAACTTTAAACTTTTTGTTTTGTTCCCTTTTTAGAACATTGATAAATGTTTTAATAAAGTGTTTATCACTTAATATTGTACAAATTTATGGGGTACATGTAATATTTTGTTACATGCACAGGGTATGTACTAATCAAGTCAGTATTCAGGATATCCATCATCTTGTGTATTTGTCATTTCTGTGTCTTGGGAACATTTCAAGTCCTCTCTTTTAGCTACTTGGAAATATACATTGTATTTAACTATAGTCACGCTACTCTTCTGTCAAATATTAGATCGTATTTCTTCTGAAGTGTTCTCTTTAGCTTTTCAGAAGCAGATGATGAACTAGATAATCAAAGGGCTCATGATGTTGATGTTTCTTCGAAACTAAAAAAGACACTCTCTCAAGTAAGGTTCCTGGAAAGTTCATCAGTGTAAATCTTTAATTGTATGGTTTAAGTAAAGTAAACTATAATTTTTAGAAACCCTGACATCTTCCTTTTCACTCAACTGGCTTACTTTGTGTACTACCATTTGAGGGATATAACTGATTATAATGATATGTTTATGTTGAATCCTGATCAAACAGATATCAACTGTGTATGTTGAGTAGGGTGAACATATAATTTACATCATGCCAGGAGACTTTTGAGTTTTAAAGAGTGTAATGGTAATTCTCTACAACAGTCAGTATAAACCTGGACTGTCCTAGGCAAACTATAATTTAGTGCCATCATCATGTTGAGCCAGTACAATTAAAACTAACGTTTTATACCTTCATCTCATGAGGTAAAGTAATAATTCAGTCATTTTAGACAGGGAAAAGTTATAATTTCTTCTTTACTGAAATGATGAAAATCATTTGTAAATGCGTGTCAGAGGTTTTCTCACTCACTCTGGTTTCCCCAAGAAAATGTTTGTCAGATGACAACCAAGAAGGAAGATTTAATCTATGTAAGAACACTCTGAAAATTACAAAGTGTTATGGAAACACTGACTCTATTCCATTATTGAGCAAGGAGGCAATGGAATAGAAAAGCTGGGGTTTAGTTTGCTTTTCTGACTTTGGTTTTAACCCTGAGGTTTCTTTATTTGAGTAATATTAATCCCCCAAGATGAAATCCAAAGTTAAAAGCGAAATACTTGATTCAATAAAAGTAAATTACTTTAACATTGTCTATTCCATTGTTAATTTCTTTTTTTAAAAAAAATCTCAGTTATCCATGAAGAATTAACAAATCCAAAACTAGATTTTAATGTATTTAATGGTAGCAATTGTATAACCTATTTATTTAGGGAGAACGATAAATTATTTTTTAAAGAATGAGATGCAGATATAATATAGTTTTTTATAATCTTAGTTTTGAGTACAAAACAATATCTATTTTAAGTTGGGATTACATTTTAATTCCTATCTCATTATATTAACTGGTAATGCATGAAACTTAGTATAGTGTTTGTAAATTTCAGCCGTTCATGTACCACCTTCACAATTTACCGTAGCCCTATATTACCTATGATGTTGCTTTGTATTTGTCCTTAAATTATTCTCTTTTTACATAACTTTAAATAATAACTATTACATATAAGAAAGTAATACTGCTTCTCATAAATAAAAGATACACGTAAGCATACATTAAATTAAATATATAGCTGTTAAAGGTTAATGTGATAAATATTTTATATATATCTCTCTCCAAAAATTATCTTGATTACTTCTCATGTATGTATGCCACACTTTGCCAAATAGCAGTATTAGCAGTCACTATACACAGAATGGATTCAAATTGTAATTCTTGTTAACTGTGTAACATGAGGCAACAAGTTACTTAGATTCTGTGTTCTCATATGTCAGGTCAGGTTGATAATGTTTTGCTTTCATAGCCCTCATTACTGTAAGGACTAAATAATGCCAGTGAAGAGTACCTGTCACATAGTAAGAGCCAAATCATTATTTGTCCTTATTTATTGTTGTTTTTATTATCTTAATCCTCAGATGTCTTTATCGTCTGACAATAGTCATGCTACGCAAAGCATATCACCCAAGAAAGATGTCTTAAAAAACGGTGATATAAATGCAGACTTTAGTCAACTGAAACTTGATGATAAAGGTTAGTATAAAAATGGGTTATCTTGTATAGACGCTGGAAAACAAAATAAGGTTTAACATGCCGGTAATGTTCATTCATTAAATAAAAATAAATATTTTAAATTGACAGAATGGCATTCTGATTATAAATGTCAAGCATGTTCTTATTATTGCTACTTGACATCTTAAGGTTGCCTAATATAACTGACAATGCTGAATAATAATATGGACTTTTATTCTGCTGGTTCATGTTTCCAGTATGGAAATTCTCTCTTGTATCTAATTTGTATCTCTGTAAATCATGTGTATTTTTAGCACATGAAAAGAGATTATGATCATTCCAAAAGATTATTAATTTAAGTCTAATGAAATAGGTGCAATACTGCTTAATTCTTTCAAAGAGGTTTTATGTTATTGCATATATAAAGATAATATGTCTTCACTAAAGGACAATTCAAAATGCAGCTTATTACGGGTTTTAATAAGCTGGGAATAGTGTTTTCATTAAAGGAAAACTAGGAAACAGATCACTGAGACTGAAAGCAATTTTATTTGGTGACTGCTGAAAATCCTTCTCAGAGAATCTTTATGCTTGGTTCTCTTATTTTGCTAATATTTATCTTTAGATTTATATATAAAACTAGTAGTCATCATCATACTGCTGTATCCATGGTTTTTAGATAACTTTTCAGTTGTGTTGGACATTATATGAATTCATAGCTCATTGTGTTTAATGCCTTAGACTGCAGGCATTACCAAGAAATAAGTGAAGACTGGTTTGATGCTAAAGAAAACCTGACAGGAGTCGACATCTCAGGAACACAAGAAAATCAAATAGAACAAGACAGATGCAATCTGGACCTTACACTAGGTTGGCTCTCAATAATTTACTGAGAAATCCTAGCTTAGATTATTTGTAAAATAGTGCTTACCTGCTTCTGTGTTGTGTTGGGCAACTGAGCTGTTTTAATAATTTATTCCTGTTTTGGCTTTTCTTTATAAATATAAAAAATGAGGAAATTGTTCAGTTGGAGGTCAATTTTTTAAAGAGAAAAAAACTGTTAAAAGCTTAAATCCAAGATTTAGTTAACAGGTAGATACCTGCATTCTTCCCTTTGCTCTAGGCCAACATCAGCACTCCTGAGGGCATCATTTTCCTCTGAGCCCTCATCAGGCACTTTCCAGGCACGGGTACATGGTGAATAAATCCAGCTTCCCAGTTACCATCAGGCAACGAGGTCTAGTCTGTCAAATTGGTGTTAATGATGAACTCTTTTTTTTTTTTTGAGACGGAGTTTCACTCATGTTACCCAGGCTGGAGTGCAATGGGGTGATCTCGGCTCACCGCAACCTCCGCCTCCTGGGTTCAGGCAATTCTCCTGCCTCAGCCTCCTGAGTAGCTGGGATTACAGGCACGCGCCACCATGCCCAGCTAATTTTTTGTATTTTTAGTAGAGACGGGGTTTCACCATGTTGACCAGGATGGTCTCGATCTCTTGACCTCGTGATCCACCCGCCTCGGCCTCCCAAAGTGCTGGGATTACAGGCTTGAGCCACCGCGCCCGGCCCTAATGATGAACTCTTACTTCAATAATTTTAGGGATGTTTTCATCTTTAGATAGTCCTTAATTGCTTAGAATAGTTACAATTTTCTCTAGTACCTGTGATTACTGTCCTTCTATCATTTCTAGTGAAGTTTATGCTACCTTTCCTTATTTTCTCTGGATCTTCTGTGGATTTTTCTTTTATTTTCCATATCAGCATTGGTTTTATTGTTTTTTCCTGCTTGTATAAATAATGCTTATCATGATTTAAATAACATTTTAAAATATAGGAAAATTAAAATTAACTGAAGTTTCTCCAACGCAATAACCACTGTGAATATTTTAATGACCAATTTTATGCATTTTGTTATGCATATATTTAATACACATATCCAATTTAAATTAAATGGCATTATATGCTCTAGTTTTGGGGTTTTGTTGTTGTTGTTTTTTGTTTGTTTTTTGAGATAGAATCTCACTCTGTCACCCAGGCTGGAGTACAGTGGCACTATCTTGGCTAAATGCAACCCTCCTGCCTCAGCTTACAGGCACCCACCACCACACCCAGCTAATTTTTGTATTTTTAGTAGTGATAAGGTTTCGCCAGGCTAGTCTTGAACTCCTTACCTCAAGTGATCCACCCACCTCCTGAAGTGCTGGGATTACAGGCGTGAGCCACCGCACCCAGCCCCATATCATCTAGTTTTATTCTGTTTTTTTTCTGCCCTCATGTTAGTTTTCTTCATGTCACTTGTCACAATACTGTGTGATTTGCCTACTTGATATATTGACTGACTTCCCATCGTCTCATTGGTTCAGTGAGCTCAGGGATGTTTATATATTTTGTTTACTGCCTATCTCCAGTGCCAGGTACGCCATGCAGCTCATTTAGATATTTCATAGATACTTTGTATTGAAGTAGTGAAAGTGAGGTGATGGGCATGATGTCTTCTGATACTTATTTACCCTTTTTAACTGTACTGTAGCTCATTATTCCCTCCTCATTCCAATGTAAAAATATAAAGGTAGGTGGTTTTGCAATTTTTTCTTTAGAATACATCATGATTCAATGAGATTAACAAATGAAGTAAGTTAAGTTAATGAAGGTTAGGTATTATTACCTAAAGATGACAGTCTCTCCCTGGATTCCAGCTCCACCACTTACTAGATTTGTGACCTAAACTCCTGAGACCTCAGTATCCTTATCTGCAAAATGAAAATAATAATAGCTACCTTGTGGTGTAAGAATTACATGAGATGATGTGTATAAAGTGCTTGCCATAGTGCCTGGAGCATCAGAAACACTGGATAAGTATTAGGCTACTCTTATATTATTACTTAATGAAAAAAAATAAAAATCGCACATCTCCTATTATTATATAAAAATTATAAAGCACATACATAAAAGCTACTTTAGGATTCATTCAGCAAATATTTGTGTACTCCCTATGTGTCAGGTATAGGATTTGCTAGTAATTTGAATCTCCATTCAGTAGATCCTTTTTGATTTCAGGTTCTCTTCACAATAGAGACTATGAAAATGTACTCTAAGAATTTTGAATTTTTTATCAAGAAACAAATGTATCTATAATCCTAGTATTTGTAGTTTGGAAAATCATGCTGCCTAACTCAAGATGTCTCCCCCCTTTTTTTACAAGCTACATATTATTACAAGCTACATATTATAATACCTGCTATAGATCCTGGTCCAATTAAAAGGTTTTCTTGGCATGATGTTTCCACAGCAAGGGAATGTGCATAATCAGAGCTCTCAGACCACTAGCTGTAGCCTGCATTAACACTAGGGAGTTAAGATCCTGTGTGTGGACACGGTGTTCTAGATAGCACTTCTAGATAGACAAATGAAAGACAATCCACTGCAGATTGAAAATATTTTCAAGAGCCTGTATTAAATATGTACAGACTTTCTGGGAGGCTCATTATTTCCTAAACAATAGAGTATAACAACTATTTACATTGTATTAGGTACTATAATTAATCTAGAGATGATTTAAAACATATGGAGGGATGTGGGTAGGTTATATGCAAACACTATGCCATTTTACATTAAGGGACTTGAGCAATCTTCAGGCTGTCCTGGAACCAGTCTCCCGGGATACCGAGGGACAACAATTACAGTAACTGATTACTTTGTTTAGATGTAATTAATCCATTTTTGAGCTACAAGAGACTTAACTAACCCAACATCTTTATTTTTTAAGATGATATGATTAAGGCCCAGAAATCTTAAAACTGTACTGCAGGCTGTTAGTCCTCAGTCTAGAAGTGCTGATAGTTGCTGATAACTTTATAATAAACTTGGGTTAGTAAAAAGGAAACATAAAATATTTCACAGTGCTCACATTTTCTCTGACACATCAGAACAAAAAGGATCATTTCTGTTACCTGTTTTTCTCTAAGCAGAAATGAAGAATGTTGAACCCTCACGAAGAGATAAAGGTTATTTGATACATGTTGGTGGCCTCTGTCCTTCAGTATCTGAGGTATGCCAGGATTTTTTTTTTAGCTTCATTTTCAAATTTATTAATTGTTCATATTTTGCTGTTTTTTCTATCTTTCACAAACTTTTATTTCTCTTATTTTAGGCTGATTTAAGGTCTCATTTCCAAAAATACCAAGTTTCCGAAATTTTTATCTGTGATTCTTCTACTAATTACAGGTGTGTTTCCCAATTTTAATCAATGTGCATTACTATGTGTCTGCTGTTTGACAGAGGTTCTATACCAGATACCAGCCACAGTGGTGATAAAGTCAA
Organism: Sapajus apella; assembly: GCF_009761245.1. Taxonomy (NCBI): domain Eukaryota; kingdom Metazoa; phylum Chordata; class Mammalia; order Primates; family Cebidae; genus Sapajus; species Sapajus apella. The sequence continues at coordinate 2,547,516 of NW_022436950.1, read as the reverse complement.
GGGCTATTCTCACAGGGTTGCACAGGTTAAGAAAGGGTATACATGGACAAAAAGCTGCAATCTTGAATTGATGCTGTTCTTAACTAGATCTTCTTTCAATATACTTTATGACTTGTTAATGGTATACAGGAGAGTTATTGATTTTTGTATACTTTATCTCGCTACATGCCATTTTGTAGGGAAGTAGAGCACATTAGGTAAAACAACAGCTTCCGTAAATACATAGCATTGGTTCAATTCCAGGTCTGTCAACAACTTGGTTAATAAATTTGGGCAAGTTGCTTAACCTTTCCGTACCTCAGCCTCTTCGTCTATAAAGTGAACATAATAATACTACCTTGATAGCATTGCTGTGAAACTATTGCAAGTAAAATATGTGAACCACTAGGAATAGAGCCTGGCACATGGTAGGTGCTCAGAAAACTGGATTTCATTTTACTATTTCTGATTTCAAGTACTTTTTAGTTGAAACTTTTTATATATTTCAGGTAGCCAGCTACCTCATCTACATATAGTCACTTTGAGCATGTATATGTTGCCACTTTCTGTTTTGTGACATTCCCAGATCATTCAAAAGTATTAAATAACAATGGTGATAGCTTAATGGACATTTTTTTGCTGTTTATTACTAAAAGTGATAGCTATTTATTTCAGATATAAAAAATTTTATCAATTAAGAAAGGATCCTATTTATAGTTGGGGTTGCAATTTATTAAAAATATGTGTCTTAAGTCAAGTCATATAATTGTAAGATAATTGTTTAGCTGTAATTATTTGACCTGTTGACATGATGTTAATACATTTCATTATATTAAAGTAGTATTGTAACCCTAGGAGTATTACTTGATATGAAAGATTCTTTTCATATCTTGCTGAATACTTTTTTAAAATTTTTTTCTTACTGGAACTATTATGCATTCTGTATAGAAATTTAGAAAATACAGTTAAATGCAGAAATACAAGGAATTCATAAAAATTTATCCAGAGTCCCATGATTTGAAAACAGCTACTCTTCCCAGGATTTGGTATATATCCTTCCATTGACATGGTCTAGAGCTGCTGCTTTTGTAAAAATAGCTGTTGCCCAGCTTTCTTGTATATATAGTTAAAATTCTGATGAGATTTTCCAACTCTTTTTTTGTCTATATTTCCCCACTACAGGGTCATAAAGATATACTTTTATATATTATGCTAAATATTTAAAATTTTGCCTTTCACATTTAAGCCTTTAAGTTATCTGAAGTTTATGTTTATATGTAGGGATTAATTTTAAGTTTTTTAGTTACAGATAACCAGTTGTCCCCAGACCACTAATCCATGCAACTCTATCATACATTAGCTTTGCAAATGTTTTACAGTAGATTTTAATATAAAATAGGAGATAATGTATAAGAAATGTTTTTCTTTTATTTCTCATCTTTAACTTGGTTTTTATTTAGTTATCGTAAATAAATATGCTTCCTAATCCCAAGGTAAGTACAGCAACCTTTTAATTTTTAAAAGCAGTTATTCTTGTGAAAAACGTATTTGCATCAATAGTTACAAAATTAAGTTTGACATAATTTGAAGTCATTAACAACCTTTTGGTTTTCTGCTTTTATGTTTTAGATATGCATCTCTTGCTTTTACAAAACACAGTGATGCAAAGATGGCTGTGAAAGAAATGAATGGGATAGAAATAAATGGAAAATCAGTAAATGTGCGGCCTGTTAAAACTCCTGGAGAATATACGTCACCACTTTCCTCCAAAAATGGGAATAGAATTAATTCAAATAATTTGGAGAAAAGCACCAACAAAGAAATCCACTCAGCCTTCTCCATTTCTAGATTGCCCAGAACTAGGCCACGGCAGCTGGGATCTGAGCAAGACAGCGAGTGTTTCCTTTCCAACCAGGAGGTTAGTGTTTTTGATAGATCCCTAAAATGGTCTTTGTACATGTCATATTGCTGTAAATAGCTTTGTAGAATATATAACTTCAATATGCAGTCTTGAAATGTGAATGACAGCGTTAATCTGAATTGTGGGGTTTTTGTTTTTGAAACAGAGTTACACTCTTGTTGCCCAGGCTGGAGTGCAATGGCGTAATCTCGGCTCACTGCAACCTCCGCCTTCTGGGTTCAAACAATTCTCCTCCCTCAACATCCTGAATAGCTGGGATTGAAGGTGCCAGCCACCACACCCAGCTAATTTTTGTATTTTTAATAGAGACAAGGTTTCATCATGTTGACCAGGCTGGTCTCAATCTCCTGACCTCATGATCTTCCCACCACAGCCTCCCAAAGTGCGGGAATTACAGGCGTGAGCCACCGCGCCTGGCCAATCTGAACTGTTTTTAACCTTGAATCCACCCTAACCTGCTTTTGTACAACTCCAGTTGTTCCTGGAGGGAAATCTAGGTCTTTGTAGACCGAGCTAACAAATATCTCATTTTAACTAGGCCCTCTGCCAATCCTTTACAGTCTTTTTATTACTACAAGTAATTATAATTTCTTCATTATTTTTCTTTCACAGCTAACCTTATCTCATAATTGTTAAAACCATAAAATGTAGTCATTTTACTTTCATATATTCTCATGTCTATCTTCTTGAGGTAAACACCCTGTGAAAAGTAGTATAGTTTGCCTTGTTCACTCTTCTCTCCACTGCTCAGCAAATTGCCTGGAATCCCATAGGCATTACACATTTATTTTTTTAAAAGTTTACAGACAGTAAAATTCAATACTTATTGGTGTCTGTAATTTTAGACAAATTCATATAGGCAAGTCGCCACCACCTTATAAGCAAGATTCAGAACAGTTCCATCATTCCAAACAATTGTCTTGTGCTCTGATCTGTTTCCTAATCTTAAAACTACCTTTTTCAGAATGTTATATAAATGAAATATACTGTGTATCCCTATTAGCCTGGCTTTTTTCACTTAATGCATTTGAGATTGATCCAAGTTGTTGTGTATATTACCATTTTTTTCCTGTTCATGTTGTGTCCATTTTTATTCAGCAGCTTATTATTTTTAATTTTTTTATATTCTGATTATAAGTCCTTTACCAGACAGATAGGTGATTTGCAGATAATTTTTCTCACTTCGTGCCTTGTCCTTTCATTCTCTTAAAAGTGTCTTTCTCAGAACAGGGATTTTTAGCGTTTATGAAGTATAATTTATTTTTTCTTTTATAATGTATGCTTTTAGTGTTGTAGCTAAAAAATCTTAGCATAATCTAAGATCACAGAGAATTTGAGTTAATTTTTATATATTGTTTCAGGTATTTGTTGAGGTAGTTTATTTGCATTTGTTTCTGTTTTGAATATAGTATAATTCCAGCATCATTTGTTGAAAAGATGATCTTATTTCTGTTGAATTGCCTTTGCACCTTGGTAAAAAAAATCAGTTGATCATGTTTATGTGAGTCTATTTCTAGATTAGAACTGTTTCATTGAACCGATTGTCTCTTTCCACCCTTGGTACACTGTCTTCATTACTGTAGCTTCATAGGAAGTTTTGAGATCAGGTGGAATGAGTCTTCTAAGTTTATTCTTTTTCAGAATTATTATGACTATTTAGTTTCTTTGCCTTACTGGATATTTTTATAATTCACCTATTTTTATTTATTTTTTTATTTTATTTTTTTTGAGATGGAGTTTTGCTCTTGTTCCGCAGGCTGGAGTGCAATGGCGCGATCTCGGCTCACCGCAGCCTCCGCCTCCTGGGTCCAGGCAATTCTCCAGCCTCAGCCTCCTGAGTAGCTGGGATTACAGGCACGCGCCACCATGCCCAGCTAATTTTTGTATTTTTAGTAGAGACGGGGTTTCACCATGTTGACCAGGATGGTCTCGATCTCTTGACCTCGTGATCCACCCGCCTGGGCCTCCCAAAGTGCTGGGATTACAGGCGTGAGCCACCACGCCCGGCCAATTCACCTATTTTTATAATTTTCGTCTACAGAAAACAAAATCCTAATTGGATTTTTACTGGGATTATTTTGAACCTACAGATCAGCACAAATCCCTTTTAATAACTGGATGAAAGAATAAATACTTGTTGAATAAATGAGTTTAATTTTTGTCTCGAACTCTTGGGGCTCAAGCGATCCTCCCACCTCAGCCTCCAAAGTAGCTGGGACTGCAGGTGTGCCATCATGCCCAGCTAATTTTTATATTTTTTTTCTGTAGAGACCAGGCTGTGCTATGTTACCCAGGCTGTTCTCAAACTCCTGTCCTCAAGTGATCCTTCTACCTTGACTTCCTAAAGTGCTGGGATTACAGGTGTGAGCTACCACACCCTGCTAATTACACATGCTTTAGACAGGACATTGAATTGATCCAGGCTGTGGTTTTGATGTTCACTAGCTCAGGCAGCAACACTCTTGGTCCTGTCAGCTGTGGCACTGGTCCATGGGGTTGGGAGAGGGACGTTATAAAAAGGGCCCTACAGGCTATTGGTAAGACTATATGGATAGGGAAACTCCTGTAACCATCTTAGTTAAACTATACTCTTAAGTTCTCTTTTCCTTCTGGCAATTTCTTGTTATCTTGTTCTTTTTTTGATTCTCAACATTTATTTATTTTCATTCATTTAGAAAATATTGATTGCCTACAATGAGAGGCAGAATCATGGTGATTAAGAAAAATTCTTAGATTTACAACCTGGCTGTGGCACCTACTCATCGTGTGATTCTGAGAAATTAACCTAACCTTTCTGTTTCTGAGCTTTCTTATTTTAAAATGGAGATAAGAGCCCTTACCTCACAAATGTTGAAAAGCTTAAATGAGCTTAATATAAAAAATTTTTAGAACAGCGCCTACCATGGAAGATGTACCCAGAAAATATTAGCTGTTGTTATTACTTACCAATAATTTGGCTTTTTCTTGGAGAGCACATTCTTTCTGTGGTTTCACCTGTCACTTAAACTATTGTATCCCAAATTTTTATTTACTAAATAAACAGTTATTACATACCAAGTGTGTACACTATTCTAGGCACTGGGAAAGCAACAATGAACGAAACAGACAAAAGTCTGTGCTCCTAAGGAGCTTAAATCTAGTGGGGAAGATAAGGCAATAAGCAAGCAAGTGAGAGATACAATATTCTGATGTGAAAGGTCTAAATATTATGTGTCTTGCCCTGACTTTTTATCGAGGCTTCAAAGCTGAGTCCTTTCTTTGTTGAACTTTTATGGGATTTACAGTGGTTTTCTACAATTTATAGCCTACTTGCATTGCTAACAGTAACTAATTGGTCATTTTAATTTTGTCTCTTCAAAAATGAAGAGGGCTCTGTTTTCTATCACTAGTTTTTCCCCCACAGCATATGGTGCATTTCTGGGCATACAGTTTGTATTCATTACATATGGTATATAGTAAATATGATGTAAAATATTTCTAATTACTGCGTAACCTTTCTTAGTCAGGTTGGTTAAGAGAATTAAGCCTTAATGCCCTAAGCCTAAAATGTTTATTTAATGAATGAATCTCTCTCCTATGCATCTAAAATGGAACTAGTTATGTCCTATCTTTGGGAGAATTGAGAAAGTAGTTACATCATTCTCTGTGTTCTGTGGTTCAGATGAGGAATCTGGTTGAGAAAGGCTTATTTAGGCATAGCCTCATATACTTTATTAGTAAGAAAAAATGTTGGGTATGTTTTTTAATACTTGGCCCTGAAACACAGCTCAAGTAAATGCAATTGGTACAAATAATCCTAAGTTAGAGTAAATTTTTAAGAAATTTTTATTTTATTTTAATTTTCAAATATATTATCATTGAATAAGCTGTATTGTCTTTATTTATACAATGGTTCTTACTGATTTTAAGAAAACTTCTAAAATGCTTATTTAGGGTGTCAAGAAGAATTGTAAGCAAATTGAATCTGCTAAATTATTGCCTGATACACCTGTTCAGTTCATACCTCCAAATACATTGAACCTTCGTAGCTTTACCAAGATTGTGAAGAGATTGGCTGAATTGCATCCAGAAGTCAGCAGGTAATAACCAGAATTATATTTTAACTAGTTTAAAACTTTTATGTAAAAATATAGTTTAATTTAATAACTTAGACATAATCAGAATGTGTTCCTTTGGAAAAGACAAATATTCATGTATGTTTTCCTTTTGCATAGAGACCGTATTATAAATGCGCTTCAGGAAGTGAGAATAAGACATAAAGGTTTTCTGAATGGCTTAACTATTAATACTATTGTGGAAATGACTTCATCTGTTCTGAAAAACTCTGCTCCCAGTTAGGAATTTAGAAAACAATAAAGAGGTAAAGTAATCATATTCTTTCATATTTGAATATTACTTAAAATTTATAAGCTATTGATTTCATTTTCTTTTTACATAAAAAGCATATTAAATTTAAAATAATATAATCACAAAATAATAATATGAAACCTAAAAACAAACATACTGGAATTACTTAACTATTAATGCAAAACTAATTACCCTAAAATTGACTGGCTTAAACAACACTCAGAAACTCACAGTTTGCAGATCAGGATTCAGGAGTGACTTAGCCAGGTGGCTTTAGCTCAGGGTTTTTCATGTTGCAGTCAAGATGTTGGCCTGGACTGTAGTCATCCCGAGGCTTGACTGAGATCAGAGGATCTGCTTCTCAGGGGGCTCATTCACATGTCTGTTGGCAGGAGGCTTCAGTTCCTCACCACAGAGGCCCTTCCATGAGGCTCTTCAAATGTCTTGATACCGTGGCAGCTGGCTTCCCCTAAGCCAGAGAGAGCAGGATGGAAGCTGCATTGTCTTGTCATATCTCCCCTCAGTAGTCACAGATATTACATTTTTTACATATTGAAGGTATGTGGCAACCCTGCATCAAGCAAGTCTATCAGTGCCATTTTTCCAACAACCTGTACTCACTTTGTGCCTGTGTCACATTTTGGTCATTCACACATTTCAAATTTTTTTGTGATGCCTCTTATGGTTATTGTGATCAGTGATCTTTGTTACTATTATAATTATTTTCGGGCACTTTCAACTGCACCCATATAAAACAGTGGATTTTATAAATGTGTATGTTCTGACCACTCCATTGACTGGCTGTTTCCCCATCTCTTTCCTTCTCTTTGGTCCTCCCTATTCCTTGAGACACAGTATTGAAATTAGACCAGCTGATAACCCTACAGTGGCCTGTAAGTGTTCCAGTGAAAGGCAGACTCACATGTCTCTCATTTTAAATGGAAAGCTAGAAATGATTAAGCTTAGTGAGGAAGGCATCTCAAAAGCCAAGACAGGCTGAAAACTAGGCCTTTTATACCAGTTAGCTAAGTTGTTCGTTGCTGTGAAGCCGACAAGGAAAAGTATTACAAATGCTACTCCAAAGAACACAAGAACGATAACAAAATGGAACAACCTTATTGTTAATATGGTGAAAATTTTAGTGGTCTATATAGAAGATCATAGCAGCCACAACATTGCCTTAAGCCAAAGCCTAATTCAGAGCAAGGACCTCTTTTCCGTTATTTGAAGGTGATGAGAGAGGGGAAGAAGCTGAGGAAGAAAAGTGTGAAGCTAACAGAGGGTTAGATTAGTTCACGAGGTTTAAAGAAAGAAGCCATCTTTTTGTTTTTGTTCCTGAGATTTTAGTGCACGCATCACCCAAGCCCCGAGCAATGTACGCTATACCCAATGTATAGTCTTTTATCCTTCACCCCACTCCCACCCTTTCCCACAGTCCCCAAAGTCCAGTGTATCATTCTAAGAAGCCGTCTTCCTAACAAAAGTACATTGTGAAGCAGCAAATGCTGATATAGAAGCTGTAGCAAGATGCCCAGAAGATCTAGGTTAGATAATTGATGACAGTAGCCACACTCAACAGCAAATTTTCAGTGTAGAAGAAACAGCCATCTGCTGAAAGAAGATGCCTTCTGGGACTTTCACAGCTAGAGAGGAAAAGTCAATTCCTAGCTTCAAAGGACAGGCAGGTTCTCTTGTAGGGGCTAATGCAGCTGTTTACTTCTAAGTTGAAACTGATGCTCATTTACCATTCTGAAAATCCAAGGGCCCTTAGGAACTACACTAAATCTATTCTGCCTTCACTTTATGAATGGAACAACAAAGCCTGGATGACAATACATCTGTTTATAGCATGGAGGTTTTTGGGTTTTGTTCTTTTTTTAAGGGCAGTGTATTGCTATCACCCAGGCTGGAGTACAGTGACACAATCATAGCTCACTGCAACCTCAAACTCCTGGACTCAAAGGATCCTCCTGCCTCAGTCTCCTAAGTGCTAGAACTACAGTAGGTGCACACCACCATGCCCTGCTACTTTTTTTTTAATTTCAACCTTTTGTAGAGACAGGGTCTCTCCTATGTTACCCAGGCTCACCTCTCTTACCCATATTCCTGGCCTTAGGCAATTCTCCCACTTCGGCCTCCCAAAGTGCTAGGGATTACAGGCATGAGCCACTTCGCCCAGCCTATAGCAGGGTTTACTGAATCCCTGGGATCAAGTAATACTCCTGATTCAGCCTCCCTCAGTAGTTGGGATTACAGACACAAGCACATACCACCATGCCAGGCTAATTTTTTTTTTTTAAGAGATGGGGTTTAACCATGTTATCCAGGCTGGTTTACTGAACCTTTCAAGCTCACCATTGAGACCTACTACTCAGAAAAAAAAAAAAGATTTCTTTCAAAATATTATTGTTCCTTGACAATGCATTTTGTTACCAAGAACTCTGATGGAGATGTACAAGGAAATTAATGGGTTGTTTTCATGCCTGCTAACACAACATCCATTCTGCAGCCCATGGATCAAGGAGTAATTTTGACTCAAGTCTTAAATATTTTAAAATATATTTCATAAGGTTATAGCTGTCATAGCTGATTCGCTGATCGATCTGGGCAAAGTAAATTGAAAACTATCTGAAAAGGAGTCATCATTCTAGATGCCATTAAGAATATTTATTTTTATGGGAGGAGGTAAAAATATCAACATTCACAAGAATTTGGAAGAAGTTGAATCCAACCCATAGATGACTTTAAGGGGTTCAAGACTTCAGTGGAGGAAGTAACTGCAGATGTGGTAGACATAACAAGACAATTAGAAGTGGAGCCTGATGATGGGACTGAATTGCTACAATCTCGTGATCAAATTTGAATGGATGACAAGTTCCTTATTGTGGATGAGCAAAGAAAATACTTTCTTTTTTTTATTATTTGTTTATTTTTGTAGAGCTGAGATCTTGTTCTTTTGCCCAGGTTGGTTTCAAACTTCTGGCCTCAAGCAGTTGTCCCACCTCAGCTTCCCAAAGTGCTGGGATTACAGGTGTGAGCCACTGTGCCCTGCCCAGAAAATGCTTTCTTGCGATACAGTCTACTACTAGTGAACACACTGTGAACATTGTTGAAATAACAAAGGATTTGGAATAATACATAAACTTAGGTGATAAAGCAGTGGCAAAGTTTGAGGGGATAGAATACCCAATAGGTAGTTTAAAAAAAAAGTTTGAGGAAATTGACTCCAATTTTGAACCCCTACTCTGAGTAAAATGCTATCATACCGAATCTCCAGTTACAGAGAAATCTTTTGTGATTGAAAGAGTCATTTGACGCCGCAAACTTCATTGTTGTCTTAGTTGCCACAGCCACTCCAGCCTTCAGCATGATGTGAATACATCAGAGAAAAACTGCTTGAAAAATCAAAGCCAAAAAGAACTATAAAGCAGCTGGAGGGAGAAAGTTTAAGAGTGCAGATTCCTAGCTGACTCTCAACAGAAGTCACCAGATAATTCTCCAAGCCCAAAGCTCTAGGCTAGGAAAAGAACTTCAAAAATAAATGTAAAATCACTAATTATCATGCAACTGAAAAAAGCTAAGATAATTTGTTACTTTAGAAGAAGCCCTATTCGAAAGAAAATACCATAGTGTTCTCTGGGGAAAAAAAGTGATCTTAAATAAAAGGTCAGAGGTATAGGAGAAAGGAAGATCAAGAATAATAAATATGTGGTATGTCTCAATCAATACTGACTGTATAAAACAAAAATAATGGTGTTTTATAGGTTCTAATATAATTAAAATACATGATAACACTAATATATAAGTTGAGAGGGGATTAAGTATTCTTCCTATTCTAAACACCTTGCAGTTTGGCAAGAGGGTAAGATGTTCTATGTTGAGGTACTCAAGACCACCCCAAGCTTTATTATATGCTAGGAGGACTCACATAACTCAGTATATAGATGTATTCATGGCTATGATTTATTACAATAACAAAATACAAAGCAAAATCAGCAAAGGGAAAAGGTACATAAGGTGAAGTCTGGAGGAAACGGGCTTCCAAGAGTCCTCTTCCAGTGGAATCACACAGGATGTGCTTAATTACTCCGGTAATGAATTGTGACACTATCAAATGTTGTCTACTGGGGAAGCTTACTAAAGACTCAGTGCCCAAGGATTTTATTGGGAATTGGTCATGTAGTTGCCCTCTGCTTAGTACATACTATAGTCCCAGGCTCTCAGGGAGCTATGATTCAGCATAAACCACATTGTTTGTACAGCGGTTTTAGTATAGTGAGGCACTCATCACTTCTGGAAATGGTGGGAACTACCCCAGCCCCCAATCCAAGTTTCTAGATACCAGCCAGAGGCCAACCTTGGTAGCAGGTCTTTCTAAAGATGGCAGCCTCAGGCCTGCTACATTAACTCTCTTTCTACACATGTGCCAGCTGATGTAAGAACAAAGAAGCTATGTTGTAAATTTGGGAGCAACTACTAAAAGAACAATTTTTAAAAGCACAAAGAAAGTGAAGTTGGACCTTTACCTTACACCATATCCAAAAATCAACTCAACATGAATCAACAACTGAAACGTAAGAGTTAAAATTACAAAACTTTTAGAAGAAAACAGTGAAAAACCTTCGCAGCATTGGATTTGGCACTGATTCGGATACGACAACAAAAGCACGGACAACAAAAGAAAACATAAATATATTAGAGAGAGATCCAAGATGGCTGATCACTAGCAGCTTGGGATTGTAGCTCCCACTGAAAGAGCAGAGAACAAGAGGACGCCACACTTTCAGATCAATTTTTGTTGCTCACGCACCAGGAGATTCCCAGCGGAGGAGCCCCACGTGTCGCCAGCGCGACTCTTGAGGCCAATGAGGTGGTTTTGCCGCTGCCTTGGAGTGGCGGTTCTTGGTGCAGAGTCAGAAAAGCACCATCAACCTTAAAGCCGCTGTTTTGGCCAGCACAGTGGGTTGCTCAGATTCTACCGCTGGGAATCAACAAGTTGGACGTCCATTCAGAAACCCAACTATAAAGACGGTAATTATAAAGACCACGGATGGATAAATTTATAACGAAGGGAAGAAACCAGCCTAAAAAGGCTGAGAATACCCAAAATCAGAACGCCTCTCCCTCTACAGGGGATCACAGTTCCTCATCAGCAACAGAACAAGGCCTGATGGAGAAAGACTGTGTTCCATTAGCAGAAGCAGGCTTTAAAAAGTGGATGATAAGAAACTTCTGGGAATTAAAAGAACTTGTTCTAACCCAATGCAAAGAAACTAAGAACTTTGAAAAAAGGTTTGACGAAATGTTAACAATAACACAATTTAGAGAGGAATATAAGTGAATTAATGGAGCTGAAAAATACAACACGAGAACTTCGCGAACTATGCACAAGTTTTAACAGCCGAATTGATCAAGCAGAAGAAAAGATATCAGAGGTCGAAGACCAACTTCATGAAATAAAACAAAAAGACAAGATTAGAGAAAAAAGGATAAAAAAGAACGAGCAAAGTCTCCAAGAAATATGGGACTATGTGAAAAGACCTAATCTATGTTTGATAGGTGTACCTGAATGTGACGAAGAGAATCAATCCAAGCTGGAAAATACACTTCAGGATATTATTCAGGAAAACTGTCCCAACCTAGCAAGACAGGACAATATTCAACTCCAGGTAATACAGAGAACACTACAAAGATATTCCTCAAGAAGACCAACCTCAAGGCACATAATCACCAGATTCACCAGGGTTGAAATGAAAGAGAAAATACTGAGGGCAGCCAGAGAGAAAGGGCAGGTTACCCATAAAGGGAAGCCCATCAGACTCACAGCAGATCTCTCAGCAGAAACCCTACAAGCCAGAAGAGAGTGGGGGCCAATATTCAACATCCTTAAAGAAAAGAACTTTCAACCCAGAATTTTACATCCAGCCAAACTAAGCTTCATACGCGAAGGAAAAATAAAATCTTTTGTGAACAAGCAAGCACTCAGAGATTTCATCACCACCAGGCCTGCTTTACGAGAGCTTCTGAAAGAACCACTACACATAGAAAGGAACAACCAGTATCAGCCTTTCTAAAAAATACCAAAAAATAAAGAACATCAATATAATTAAGAAATTGCATCAACTAATGGGCAAAACAGCCAGCTAACATTAAATGACAGTATCGAACTCACATATATTGTTATTAATTCTAAATTTAAATCGACTAAATTCCCCAATCCAAAGACACAGACAGGCAAAAAAAGCCAAGACCCATTGGTATGCTACATCCAGATCCATCTCACATGCAAGGATACACAAAGACTCAAAACAAAGGGATGGAGAAAAATTTACCAACCAAATGGAGGGCAAAAATAAATAAATAGAAAGCAGGAGTTGCAATTTTTGCTGATAAAATGGACTTCAAAGCAACAAAGATCAAAAGGAGCAAAGAAGGATATTACATAAAGATAAAAGGATCAGTGTAACAAGAAGAGCTAAAGATCCTAAATATATATGCACCCAATACAGGAATACCCAGATATATAAGACTTATAAAGAGACTTGGACTCCCACACGATAATAGTGGGAGACTTACAGATCAATGAGACAGAAAGTTAACATCGATATTCAGGACTTGAACTCAGATCTGGAACAAGTAGACTTAATTAACATTCATAGAACTCTCCACTTCAAATACACAAAATATACACTCTTATCAGCACTACATCACACGTATTTACAGGTTTAAATGAAATATTGGTTGGCTGCTTGTTAATTATTTTCTTCCCTCATTTTTTATTTTTTTTATTTTTTTTATGTCTCTATTATTAAACACAATTACAGGTATATCCATTTTTAGACTGCATTCTAGCCCGGGCAATAAAGCAACACCCCTGTTCTCTCTCCCTCTTCCTCTTCCTCTTTCTTCCTTTCCTTTATTCTTTTTTTTTCTTTTTCTTTTTTTTTTATTCTTTTTCTTTCTCTCTCTCTTTCCTAAAAAAAAAAAAAAAAAAGTTCACATGGTAGCTATATTAAATAAAATGCAAAAGTTTTTTTTATGTCTGATTTTGGCTGGACGTGATTAAAAAAAATAGACTTCATTAAAATAAAAAACTTGAACATCAAAGGACTCTATCAAAAGAGTGAAAAGGCAGCCCATAGAATGAGAAGATATTTATAAATCATACATCTGATAAGGGGTTAATATGCAGAATAGGCTGGGCGGGGTCACTCATACCAGTAATCCCAGAACTTTGGGAGGCTGAGGCAGGCAAATCGCTTGAGGCCAGGAATTTAAAGTCAGCCTGGGCAACATGGTGAAACCCCATCTCGACAAAAAATACAAAAATTAGCCAAGCATGGTGGCCCATACCTGTAGTCCTGGATACTCAGGAGGCTGAAGTGGAGGGATGGCTTGAGCCTGGGAGGCAGAAGTTGCAGTGAGCTGAGATTGCACCCCTGCACTCCAGCCTGGGTGACAGAACAAGACTCTATCTCAAAAAAAAAAAAAAAAAAAAAAGGTAAGAAAAAATACCTAGAATATATAAAGAATTCCTACAACTCAACAACAAAAACCCAACCCAATTTTTAAAAATGGGCAAAGGGTTTAAATAGGCATTTCTCCAAAGAATAGATAGAAATAGCCAATAAACACATGAAATATATTCAGCATCACAAATGATTAGGGAAACATAATCAAAACCACAGAGATACCACTTCACCCATGGTTATTATTAGTTCGTGTTACTTGTTAAAAACAAGTTACCTGTAGATTCTAGATATTAGGTCTTTATCAGGTGTATAGTTTGCAAATATCTTTTCCCATTCTGTAGGTTTTCTATTTATTCTATTGATAGTTTCTTTTTCTGTTTATAAGTTCTTTAGTTAATTGAGTACCACTTGTCTTTTCTTTTCCTGCAACTGCTTTTGGGGACTTAGCCAAAAAATTTTTGCCAATGCAAACCCACAGCCAATATCATACTGAATGGGCAAAAGCTCAAACCATTCCCCTTGAGAACTGGAACAAGACAAGGATGCCCACTCTCACCACTCTTATTCAGCCTAATATTAGAAGTCCTAGCCATAACATTCAGGCAAGAGAAAGAAATAAAAGGCATCCAAATAGGAAGAAAGGAAGTCAAACTGTCTCTGTTTGCAGACTGATTCTATACCTAGAAAATCCTAATAGATCTAATAAACAACTTCAGCAAAATTTTCAGATAGAAAATCAATGGACAAAGATCAGTTGCATTTTTGTACACCAACATCCAAGCTGAGTGACAAATCAATAATACAATTCTATTCACAATAGCCACACACAAAAATAAAATTCCTAGGAATATAGCTAACCAAGGAAATGAAAGATCTCTACAACAAGAATTACAAAACACTGCTGAAAGAAATCAGAGATGACAAAAACAAATAGAAAAACATTCCCTGCTCATGGATTGGAAGAATCAGTGTTGTTAAAATGGCCACACTGCCCAGAGAAGTTGTTACAGATTCAATGCTATTCCTGTCAAACTACCAATGACATTCTTCACAGAATTAGTAAAAACTATTCTAAAAATCATAGAACCAAAAAGGACCCCAAATAGCCAAGGCAAGCCTAATCAAAAAGAACAAAGCTGGAAGCATCATATTATCCAACTCAAAACTATACCACAAGGCTACAGTAACCAAAATAGCATTGTACTGGTACAAAAACAGGCACATAGCTGGACATGGTGGCTCATGCCTGTAATCCCAGCACTTTGGGAGGCTGAGGCGGATGGATCACTTGAGGTCAGGAGTTGGAGACCAGCCTGGCCAACATGGTAAAAGCCCGTCTCTACTAAAAATACAAAAATTAGTTGGGCCTGGTCGTATGTGCCTGTAATCCTAGCTACTAGGGAGGCTAGGCACGAGAATTGCTTGAAACCAGGAGGTAGAGGCTGCAGTAAGCCAAGAACATGCCACTGCACTTCAGCCTGGGCAACAGAGTGAGACTCTGTCTCAAAAAAAAAACCAAACAGGCATATAGATGAATGGAACAGAATAGAAAACTCAGAAAATAATGCACAATTGTAACAGTCTGATCTTCAAAAAGTCAACAAAAACAAGCAATGGAGAAAGGACTCCATGTTCAGTAAATTGTACTGGGATAACTGGCTAGCCATATGCAGAAGACTGAAACTAGACCCCTTCCTTACACCATAAACAAAAATCAACTCAACATGGATTAAAGACTTAAGTGTACAACCTAAAACTTACAACAACCCTTGAAGAAAACCTAAGAATTACCATTCTGGACAATAGGTCCTGGCAAAGATTTCATGATGAAGATCCCAAAAGCAATTGCAACAAAAACAAAAATTGACAAATGGGACCTAATTAAACTAAAGAGTTTATGCACAGCAAAATAAACTATCAACAGACTAAACAACCCACAGATTATGAGAAAATATTTGCAAACTGTGTATCTGACAAAGGTCTAATATCCAGAATCTATGAGGAACTTAAATTAACAAGGAAAAGAAACCATTAAAAAAGTGAGTGAAGGACATGAACAGACACTTCGTAAAAGAATACATTCACTTGGCCAACAAGCATATGAAAAAATGCTCAGTATCACTCATCATTGGAGAAAGGCAAGTCAAAACCACAAGATACCATATTACGCCAGTCAGAATGGCTATTACTAAATAAAGTTAAAAAAATAACAGTTGCTGCGATGGCTCACGCCTGTAATCCCAACACTCTGGGAGGCCGAGGCAGGTGGATCACCTGAGGTCAGGAGTTCAAGACCAGCCTGACCAACATGGTGAAACCCCATCTTTAAAAAAAATTTTTTTTAATTAAAAAAATAATAATAAGATGCTGACAAGGTTGTAGAGCAAAGGGAATGCCTACACACTGTTGGTGGGAAGATAAATTAGTTCAGCCATTGTGGAAAGCAATTCAATCATTTCTCAAAGAATTTAAAATAGAAATGCCATTCAGGCCAGCAATCCCATTCTTGAGTATATGCCCAAAGGAATGTACATCATTGTACCATAAAGACACATGCACGTGTATGTTTATCACAGCACTATTCACAATAGCAGAGACATTAAATCAACCTAAATAACCCATCAGTGGTAGACTAGATAAAGAAAAGTGTACATATACACCATGGCGTACTATGCAGCCATAAAAAAGAACGAGATGATGTGCTTTGCAGCAGTATGGATGGAGCTGGAGGCCACTATCCTAAGCAAACTAACACAGGAACAGAAAAACAAATGCCACATGTTCTCACTTATAAGTAGGAGCTGAATATTGAGTACACACGGACAAAGAAGAGAACAGCAGACACTGGAGCCTACTTAAGGGTGGATGGTAGGAGGAGGGGGAGGATCAAAAACTACCTATGTAGTGCCATGCCTGTTACCTGGGTAATGAAATAATCTAAACACTAAACTGCGCAACACACAATTTATATAACGAACCTGAACATATGCTCATGAAACTAAAATAGAAGTTTAAAAGAAAATATCTTACTTTCCTTTATGAAAATGAAAGAAACTGAGAGGCATATGAAAGGAATACTAGAGCTAAAATGATTGCCAGATACAAAGACAGTACACAAAAATTAATTGCAATTCTCACTATCCATGATGTAAGAAAAATGAAATTTGTTAAAAGATATTCCAGTACCGTTAAAAACAATCAAGTGCCTAGGAATGTAGTTAACAAAAGATACTCAACAATCATTGCTGATTTCTCCTTTCTCTTGACTAGAACTTCCTTGGAAAGTGTGTTTCGTCCTTCAGAGAATGTTCTACAGTACCAAGGAAAAAGTGGTAATAATAAGATGATGTAATTAAATAGGCTCTATAAATGGGCTAAGCTGTTAAAATATTCTACTTTATAGCCCGCCTTTAAAATCTAGCAACAGTTGTCTATACAATATTAAAACTCTTCTCTGTATATTTAAAATTACAATATAATTTTAGTAAGTTTTTAAATTTTTTATTTCAATTGTGTTACTTAGAACATCAAGGTGCATATTTGGGATCGAAAGAAATGATCTTGTCCATTTTAAAAACCTTTATTAAGTCACTTTTAAAATATATTGACCAAGAAGGAGGTTTGTTATATCAATGTTTGTGAAATGATTTCCATACATTAAAAAATGTAATTTACCTGAAGTTTGTCTTAAGACTCTTACATTGGAATATAGGATAACAGATAAACTGTATGGATACATTCGGTATTATACAACATTTTGGAATGTGTATGTTTTCAGGCTTCCAAGATCATTAAATTGCTGTCGTGATACATTCCATGCATTTTTATGACCTCAGTATAAACTATTCAGCTGTGTTATCCATTTTCACTGGGAAGGGTAAACTCACATGTGCTTTGGTAAAGTACTTAAATTTAAATGTTCCCTATATTGCTTGCATTCATTTTGTGGAAAGTTCTGTTGTATTGTTAGGACAATTTTCAAAGGCTAATTTTATGCTTTATCTGATAGCAATATAAAATAGATGGTTCTTTAATTGCTTACTTTTTTAAAGTAATATAATATTTAAGTTGCATTTTTATTAATAGTAACATTTTTATTTAACATTTAAGTCTGCATTTTGTTTAAATGTTTAAAATGTTTATAGCATTCATTGTTTAGTTGGTGTTACTTGACTAAAAATTAGCCATTTAATGTTTATATTTGATGTATTGATATTTAATAAAGGCATCTAATCTGTAGTACCACTGTCAGTTTAATGCTTTCTTCTGGTTCAGTGGCATATTCCAAGTGTAAATTAACCTACCAGTGTTGACCTGGGATATACATGGATGATAAGGCAATATATCAAACTACTGGATTTACAATGTTTTCTCTTTTATAGGATTTATAAAAGAATTGAATATATTTGAGAATAAGGTTTTATTTCACATGTTAATTTCTCTCCAGTTATTACCAGATCTACTCCAAATGTCTACCAGGAATTGGGTTCCACAAAGTAAAAATAATAATCATAATTTAAAAGGACTATATTTAATGTAACTTGAAAGTCATTGGCTTTAGCCATATATCAAATTAGTAAAATCCTAATTTTACTGATTAAATTACTAATTAAATTTTACTAAAATGGAGATTTTTCCTCTATGTTATTTATATGGTTATTTATATTAAAAGGCAACATTCAGAGTTAGCCTTGAATAAAGGAGGAACGTGGAGTAGGTGTTCTTTTCAACATACTTGCAGAAATAAGAACATGTCTCTAATCATATGTTTCTCAAAGGAATGATGGAGTGGAATTCCATTTTAGAATACATAAAAATTATTGCCTTAGATTTGGGGAAAATATAGAAACAGCCATTTGAAATTATAACTTTCAGGTTTTTGGAAATAAAGTCCTATCCAAAAGCTAATGGTAAAGATCAGGCAGCTTTTGTAAATTAAAGAGCTTTCAGCTGTGACCTGTAAATTGATAGCTGTTATGAAGCTTCCTTAAATTTAGAAATTAGAGTTATTTTTCATGAACCTTTTAGAACCTCAAGTGAAAAATTTGTTTATCTTATTCTTTAAAATCTCTAACTTGATATTAGATAATTGAATAAAATTATTGTAGAATTTTAAAAGACTGGTCAAACTGTCCAAGTTTTCATATATCTTCACTAGCAAAAATTCAGATAATTTAACATATTATTGCTCAAAAGCATTTTTCTTTCACATTGTTATACTGGATACCAAAGAGCACTTAGCTATATCAACTAGATAATTATTAATATGTTTGGAGATGATCAGAGATTTGGAAAGTTGTAAATACCATAGATGATCAGCAAAAACAGTGGACCTAAAAATTCCCAACCGGCTCTGCCTGATGCCAATCTTTATACTTGTCAAAGGAGATAATATGTGTGACTCAGAAGCTCAATATAACAGGTAATTTCTCTTTTAAAAAATGGATCTCAACGAGTAATCTGTATATAAGGGCTTTAAGTACTGCTTTTTCAGTATTGGCCATTGTTACTTATTATCAAATGCATATGCGGCATATAGTAATATCATGTTTCACATGTGGGCAGAACAATAATCTTCTAAGATGTCCTGTTGTTATCTGGATCCTGTGATATGTTGTATATGACAAAGGGAATTAAGGTTACAGATGCAAGTAAGGTTGTTAATTAGCTGACTTTAAGATTAGGGGCTTATTCTGGATTATCTGGCTGGGCTTAATCTAATTACATGAGTCCTTAAAAGCGGTAGAGGAGGCGGAAGAGAGAACCAGAGAAATGGCATTGTGGGAACTCAACACACTCCTGCTGGCTTTGAAGACAGAACAAGGGGCCAAGAGCCAGTGGACAGCCCCCAGAAGCTGGAAAAGGTGGGAAATGGGCTCCCTAGAGCCTCCAGGAGGAATGCATCTTTGCTGAAACCCTGATTTTAGTCAAGGGGATCTGTGTCAGACTTCTGTCCTTCAGAAGTGTAAAATAAACGTGTATTGTTTAAGCCACAGTTTTCTGAATCTGCCTTTGCTGACACTGAGCATGTGGCTGGCTGAGGGCAGCAGAGGAGCGAGAATTGTGCACTGGGATTTGGTGGGATTTTTTTCCCTGTTACTTAGTTCCTTTGCAGTTGGAACATTCTCCAAGTAATGCTGAGGACAGTTTTATATGGAATTTATTTTTCACTTCCTGTTTTTTGTTTGTTTTGTTTCTTTGGGTGAATAGGGAAATATGTAACTGCTGTTCTCAGCTACTTGCAAGTGTTTTGGTTTTAACAGTGACTTCCTGCAGTACTTGAAAAACTGATACTTGATGAAGCTGAGTTCCCTGAGATACTTCTGGTTTTGTTAGTGTTTATCTAACAATTGCACAATTTAAACAACTCACAGAACTAAGTTGTTACTGCTTATAAACATGTTATCTTCAGAACCACTGATTCCTTATTGATAATGATTGAAGTTCAGCCTTTAAATTGCAGGCCTGTTAGTGAGGACACCAGTGGGGTCTTCCCCTCCCTGTCAGCAAGTTACTGAAAAACTATCTGTAGAACATTTGATGCTTTTTTCCTTTCAGTACTTAAAAACGTTCCATTGTTTTCTGGTTGCATTATATCCCATGAGAACTCTTCTGTCACCCTTACCTGTGTTCTGTACATCAGCAGTCCCCAGTGTTTTGGCATCAGGGACTGGTTTTGTGGAAGACAATTTTTCCATAGGGTGAAAGGGGGATGGTTTAGGGATGAAACGGTTCCCCCTCAGATCATCCTTTGCCTGAGAGTTCACGATAGAGTTCACACTCCTATGAGATTCTAAGGCTGCTGCTGATCTGACAGGATGAGGAGTTCAGCTTCACTAGCTTGCCCACTGCTCACCTGCTGTGAGGCCAGCTTCCTAACAGACCACGGACTGGCACCCCTGTGGGGTTGTGGGACCCTGCTATACATAATGGTTTTTTTTTTCCTCTGGCTGCTTTTAAGGTTTTCTCTTTATTACTGGCTTTAGGCAATTTGATTATGATGTGCCTTCATATATTTTTCTTGATGATTCTTGTGCTTGGAGTTTGGGGATGTTCTTGGTTCATGGGGTCATAGAAACTGTTCCACATAGTAGTTCTTCACACATTTCCCACCTACCTTCCTCCAGGGCTCCACTTACATCCCGTATTAGGCCACTTGGAGTCGCCTCATGGCTCTCTGATGCTTTGTCCTTTTATTGTTGTTGTTGTTGTTTACTTTTTTTTTTCATTTTTACTTTTTTTCAGTTGAATGGGCGACTCTGTCCCCATATTGTTTTTAAGTTACTTGGAAATCATTTGCTCTTGTTTTTGCTTTCAAGTTGTGTTAGGCAGCACCTGAATAGCCTCTGTATCTTTACTGACCACAGAGAGGCCTTACCCTTCTAACTATGCTCTGATGTTCCGTGTATTTCAAGGTTTTTCCACTATGGTTGGTGGGAACTGGAACTGTTTCCAGCCGGGTGTGAGCTCTTAGGTTCTTTTCCCTTGGTGGTGTCCTTAGATGTGTGGGCTGAGACTCAGTGGGACCCTCTGTGATCTCTCAGATGCATCCTCTGCGCAGCTCTTTGCTCTCCAGCACTACGCCCTGCCTGCGTTAACTGCCTGGCTTCCCCAGACTTTCCTTTCTGTCTGTGGTCTGGAAACTCCAGGCAGGGAGCAGTTCTAGCACTCACAGCATTTGTTTCCCTGCTCACAGGGATCCCTGCACTTCCTGTGGTCCACTGTGATGACAACTGTTGTTTCATACATTTTGTCCCGTTTTTTAGTTTAAGATGGGAAGGTAAGTCCAATCCCTGTTACTTCATCTTGGCTGAGAGCAGAAGTCTTATGTTCATAGTGAATCTGTGGCAGTGCTGACCAGGCTTTGATCATATCTTTAGCCCTACTGTGTATGCAGTAAAGCATTTGGCCATTTTCTAACCTCTTCCATTGTTTAACCTAATGTCCCTCTAGAAGAGGTGCCCTGGGAAATGAATGATTTTCCATGCTACCTATGACCATAATTAGAAATACAGACACATCAGACTACAACTGTTGAAGAAAGGAATCCCGTAGTGGTTGCTAAGGAATCTCTTAGTCAGACCCAAGGTACAGACAGGAAAATGATCAGGAGAGAACATGCCCCTAGGTGCGTGCCTTACTTCAGCATTCTCCTGAGAACTGTGAATTTCTAAAGCATGTGAACTTGACAAATAGGCTTTGTCTTAGGAACATGTATCCTTTAGGGGGTGTTGAGAAAACAACAGGGCTTCTGACCTTGCCTCCTTGCAGTCAAGCTTCAAAGAAAAAATGTTGGGGAGAAAGACCCCTGCTGAGCCTGATGAAAGAGGAGTGCAGTTGCCAACCAGAAGAACACGCAGCCAAAGCACAGGCTACAAGTGGAAAGGCGGCTCAAGCCAGAGAGGCCCTGGGTGTGGAAGGCGAGTGATGGCTGCAGAGTTTCAGGCTCCTCTCCCCACTGTGACTGGCCACCACCTAGTGCAGGATGCACAGCTGACCTGTCCCAGGGCAGCGCTGGCACCCACGATTCTCCACTAGCTGTGCTGCTCTTACCTGGCATGGCCTCTGGCTGCCAGGCCCGTGCCTGGCCTGCACTTCCCTTGTGCGTTCTCTCCCCCAGTCCTCAGGACTGCCTGGGCTGCATTGTGTCCAAAGTCCTTTGCCTTCTTACTTGAACAGCAGCTTACACAAGTGTCCCTTGTTCCCTATGGCTCCTGTATTGTGGCGCTTATGCTATTGAGAGTTTTAGAGGTTGCCCCCTAAATTCACCAATTGAAGGGCAGGACTTGTTGATATAACACTGCCTTGCATGTAGGGACACAAATGTCTGTTAAACAAAGAAAGTGGGGAGACCAGGCCACTTAGTGGGGTGTATCTCCTAGGGTTCAAGAAGAGGGGCTAATCAAGTCAAGAGAAAGTGTGCCCTCCCCCACCATCTCACCCAGACCCTCACTCTCAGAACACTTGGGGCCCCGTGCAGGTGGTAGGCATGCTGGCCCCGAGTGCCCTCCCAGCCTGTGTTAGAACTGGTGCATGGCCTCCCTGTCAGCTGTCTCCCCTTCTCTGAGCTTACAGCAGATGGCAGCAGCCTCTCAGCCACAGACTACTGAGGAACTGTTGGTCACTCAGCAGTGCTGTGTGACTGCAACTTTCACAAGAGACAGCTGTGGCCACAACCCTAGGCTGGTGATTCTTCCCTCCTCCAAAGGCACTGGTGCATTCCTTAGCATGAGTATAAATTTACTGTTGCTAAGAGTTCTCAGAACAGGATATTGCAAGGAGGAACCACTGCAAGGTGAAATCCAGCCACTAGTAATGCCCTTAGAGCCCAGGTCAGGCCTGTGCCTTCCAGAACTTGCTCCTCCCCAGGCTTTCCCAGCCGATCTCCAGAGCGCCCTCCTCTCACCGCTTTAGATAAAGGAATGCACCCAAGATCCCCCATCAGTTCTCCATACAGCTGCCAGAGTGACCGCCCCCAAAGCAAACCTCGTCTCTAAGGACTCTCTGCACGGGCCCTCACAAGCCTCCTGCCAGGCGCTCGCTACCCATCAACAGCGAGACCCCCAGGCCATCTCAATCCCCCCAAAGAGCCCTGTTCCCTCCAGCCCCCGGCCTCTGTGCACCTGCCGTGCTGTCCCCGCCTCTGCCCACCCACTCATCCTGCAAATCTGGAGCACCATTCCAGGGCCTGGGACGTGTGCGCCATTTTGGGTTATTACGGGTCTTCCCCGGGCGCCTCGGAGGGTTTTGACGCCAACGCTCCCCAGCGCCTGCACCTGGGAGGAGAGGTAGATGCGGCGGGGGGAGATCTCAGCCTTTTTGCAAAGCAAACCCCAGGCAGGAGAACCTCGGAGGAGGAGGAGGGGAAGATGCCCAGGTGGAGACCAAGGTGCCGCTCTCTCGGAGTCGCCTAGGAGACCCTCCCTAGTTTAAAAAGTGTTTATTTGCTCTGAGAACATTTCAGAAGGCCTCAGTCGAAGTCCAAGTGTGCAGTCCCCGCGGAGACGCCCGCGCGGCTCCCCTGCAAGGTTTTCCCGGCCCTAGGCGCCCCCGACCCTGGCACCCACCTGGGGAGCCACAGTGGGCCGGGCCGCGCGGCCGCCGCCTCCCACCCCTCGCGCGCCCGCTCCCGCCCCCGCCCCCGGCACGTCTGCTCCGAGCGAGCGCCGCGGCGGGCTCAGTCCTCCGCGGGGCGCGTGGTGGGTGGACTCGGCTCGGCTCCGCTGCGCACCATGGCCCGGGCCCTGTGCCGCCTCCCGCGGCGCTGCCTCTGGCTGCTCCTGGGTGAGTAGGGTCGGGGGTCCGGGTCGAGCTCCCTTCCCCAGGCCCCGCCGGCGTCCTCTAGGGGAAGGGAGGGGAGGGCGGGCGCAGCGGTCCGCCGCCCTTGAACGTGGGTAGCCCCGGTTCCAGGCGGGAGGCCTCAGGGCACCAGGGAATCAGAGGGTGCGGACCGGGGCTGCTCCTATCGCCTCGGAAGGGACGGCTTTGGGGACGTCGGGGAGCCGGCGTTCTGAAAGGCGTGGGGCGAGTCAGCCGCGCACACCGGAGAACTTGTTTCCGGGAGGAAAAACAGCACGCGGGGTTCCCCAGCCCCGCACCTCGGTTTCCCAGGCTGTGCGCCGCGGTGACCGCCAGCGCAGGCTCCCCTCCCTAGGCCGTCCCGCGTGGTAAAACCTGCAGGCAGGCGCCTCGCAGAGGCCTCGGTGTTCGGGAATCGGAACCACCGACCTTTCGTATGGAGATTGGTCAACACCGATCTCTCGCCGGCAGCAGCAGTCGCTTGTTTGCTAATGATGTCTTTTGCAGAAATAAGGCCCTCCCCTTTCGGGGCATTTCTATCGCTTTTTTTTTCCCCCTTTTTCTTTTGGTTTGCTTGTTAACTTGGCACTTTTAGCTAATAGAAATTTAGAGGACGGGACCCTTGGTGAAGTGGTGGAACGTGCTCGGCTTTCCACCTGAGGGAGGAGTGGAGATTATCAGCTACCCGGTGGCCACAGGAACTGGCCACACACTCAGCAAGGAATGGTCCTGCTCACTTCCCCCATCTGCAGCGCGCTCCTAACATGCTGACTCAAGCCCCTTCTACACTGCTTTGGTTATTGCGTTCCATGTATTTAGCTACCTTTTAACGGAAACTGAATAATGGATTACTGGCGTGGGAGAAAACCCAGTGCCCCTGGGAAGGCCAGAGCAGTTGTTTCTGGTATATGTGGCCTTTCCCCAGAAACAGTGATGTTTGTCAGAGGCACCTGCCACACAAGTCCCCTTGGCCTGGCACTGGGCAAGTAAGTCCCCTTGGTACTGGCACTGGGCAAGCAGTGACCGCCAGCGCTGTTTCTGTAGCTGGGGGAGCAGCTCGCGGCCCGGCGAGGAGAGGGGCCCAAGCTTCTTGGGAGCCATGGATTTCTGGTCCCTGTTTGTAAACCTCTCCAAGGAGTGGCAGATCTGCATGGAATCCTCTGAGGCCAACATAATATTATTTGAAAGCGAATCTTGCCACTTGAGTGTTTTGGCTGAAGTTATGTGGAAAGCAAAATCTTAGCGTAATCTTCCCTCCTCTTGTGTTCCGATCCATTTGGCTTGACATGACCTTCTCTGTTTTCGTTTCCTAAGAGACAAACATTTCTTTGTTAGCAAGGCAGAGAGCTGGGCTGTGGAATATTTTTCACATAAATAACCAAATAAATAAATGTTCTTTACTAGTGTCCAGAGGCTGCACCCTCTAAAGCTTGTGTAAATAAAACGCTATGTCACGATCAATATACAGACCTTCCTTGTTTACCAAGAAAACTATTCATGTTCTGCCGAAAGTCCAAAATCCTGTAATTTTAACATTATTTTGAGTGGCCTGGCTAATGTTATATCTTGGAAGAACAAACACAACTTTATGAGGTTATCAGTAAATTAATGTCATTTGGAGCCCAGCTGTAATTAATAGAATTACTGAGCACAGGCTGCTTCCTTCCCAGGCTCTCGCACTAGCCAGATCTCCTTGGTGATGAAGATTCTGCTACCCAGAATGGCTATGTGGAATTTTTTTTTTTTTTTAAGAACGCTAGTTTGCAGGTTTAAGAACTTATCTGTGACAATTTTACAATCAAGCTATTTGTCCTAGGTAGTTATTGAGATTCTCACAATTCGCCCAACCATGATGGCTCACACCTGTAATCCCAGCACTTTGTGAGGCCGAGGTGGGTGGATCACCTGAGGTCAGGAGTTCAAGACCAGCCTGGCCTACATGGCAAAACCTGCCTCCACTGAAAATACAAAAAAATTAGCCAGGCATGAGGTGGTGGGCATCTGTAATCCCAGCTACTCAGGAGGCTGAGGCAGGAGAATTGCTTGAACTCGGGAGGGCAGAGGTGGCAGTGAGCTGAGGTCACGCCACTGCACTCCAGCCTGGGTGATAAGAGTGAAAACTCTGTCTCAAAAAAAAAACAAAACTTAGGATCCATATGTAGTTCTTTTCCATCTGAGCATCCTGTGCACTGTTCTGTTTGCTGGAGACGCTAACATAACTACATGCATTTTTAAAGGTTTGTGTATAGACCAAAAAGCTGTTTGTTAATCAGGAAAGAAGAATGCATTGCCGCCCTGGTTTCGAGTCCGTCTCCACTCAGGGAGTGCCAGCTGGTGCTGTCACACAGGAGCTCAGTCGTCTGTCCTGGGGAACGCTTGCCTTCCTTGGCTGTCATGTGGAAGCTAGGGTTTTTGGTTTTTTTTTTTTGTTTTTTTTTTTTGTTTGTTTTTTTTAATGGCTGCAACATTAATTGAAATATATGACTTTATATAAATAGAAGTAGAATTGGAAATGACGGGGACACCAGAGGAAATGCTATGTGACTGCTTCAGATTGCCATGCAGTTTTAAATCTGGACATAGTTCTCATGCTGGAGTCCAAATCTGAAGGATTCCCATTTGCTAATCAACTCAATGTGTTTGTTTACCCTGTCTGTGTGTTCAGCTGCAGGAAGAAATGTCTGGATTTCTGTCTTGCTTTCACAGACGCATGCCTGTCAGTGTGGGTATTGCCAGTCCAAGGCCAGGGCTGTTGAGAAACGTTTATATTCACAGTGGAAATGGTCGATTTAGCTCCGGGAAATGTAGGTGGAATCTTAAGGCTAGTTAGAAACGTCTGTCCTGACTTTTTCCCCAGAATGTACCCATTTCATAGCTTTTCATCAGTTAAAACTGGCGTCTGGCTGAGTGTGTGATGCGGGTGCCACGTGTAGAGTGAATTCCTGCAGAAATGCTGAGCCCAGAGAGTGAAGCCCCTCGGGCTTGCCTGCCGGTGCCCCCGCCCCCAACTGAGGCCTAGAACCCCTCTTTCCTGATGGTCCTTGTGGTGTGGTAGGCTGGCCCCTCAGTGGGCCCTGAGCCAGGCCTGGCAATCCAGATGGTCCCAGGGAGGAGACTGGCCGTGGGCTACACAGTCGGTGTTCTGCTGGAGCTGTGAGGAAAGATGTCCTCCAGGCTGGATCTGAGTGGGGCTGCCGCGGTCCACCATTGAGCCACAGGGGAGCACCTGTCCGTGACACAGAGCACTCCCGACACCTTTTGAGCCCCTACATTGAGCACTTGGGGTACACATTTCCATCATGTGACCCATGATGATTGAGCTGGGTGTCTGTCCCTTGCAGGGACGGTAGCTGGTAGACAGCAGACTCAGGGGTCTTCCAGAATGGCGTACCTGGGGGGCTGTGGGAATCCTGCCCAAGAGCCTCCTCCTCCACTGGAGACCCAGGAAGTCCTCCTGAAGGAGGAGGCACTGCAGCCAGGACGACAGTGGGAGCTGGGAAGGGGACAGGGGAGGCTGGGCTGCAGTGGCTCCAGTGGCTCCAGCACTGCTGGACCATGTGCCCACTGGCCCTGCCCATCAGTTTCTTGGTACAAATGAAGATGAAGAGATGGTGCTGTCAGGCGCTGCCCAGCTCCCAGGCTGCGGTACCCCCACTGACCCACAATACACGCAGACACATGAAGCCCTGGAGGGATGTCCTCATCCCCAGCCCTCTCTGCTCCGGAATGGGGGACCCCCAGCTAGGAGATATTCTCAGAGGACCTGTTTCTCCTTGGTGAGGAGGGTGCATCTACACGGCTGTCATAGGAGGGTCCCTGCCTAAACAAAACCATACTCGCTTCACTGAATGACATTATTGTGTTCAGGAAAAAAGATTTTTTTCATAAGACGGTTTATTTCGGTAATTTCTGGAGCATCCAAAAGGCATCGCTTTAATCGTCTTTTAAATAAGGGGATCTGGGTGGCTTTGTTGGAGGAGGGTCCACAGGGACACACCAGCCAGACATGGCAGGGGTGCGGGGCTGTGGACCTGGGTCGCAGCCAGCCTGACTCTGCATCCTCAGCTCTTGCAGTGAGTCTTCACTGTGCTCCAAGAGTGCTTCGCTC
Organism: Sapajus apella; assembly: GCF_009761245.1. Classification (NCBI taxonomy): domain Eukaryota; kingdom Metazoa; phylum Chordata; class Mammalia; order Primates; family Cebidae; genus Sapajus; species Sapajus apella. The sequence continues at coordinate 2,519,390 of NW_022436950.1, read as the reverse complement.
CTTCCCACGTGCAGAACACGGCAGATTCTCTGGGACCAGGGACCAGAACCCCGAAACCCCATGCCCCGGCCATCCGCTCTGCCCTCCACCAGGGTTAGCACCGCCTCCCCCATCACAGGGACAACTGCCCAGCCTCCTAGAGCCCTCACCCCACCCACCACCCCAGGGACAGGGGGTTCTCCTCTGTGTTCCCACCAGACCCTCAGGCTATGTTAGTGTCACCCCCAAACATGCCATGTTCAGGCCCCCACGCCTTGGCTCTGGGGGAGCTGCTCCTGAATTAGCTGAGAGTTCTGGGAAACCACCGGGGAAGGAGGAGGCACAGTGACCTGGACCGGCCCGCCCCAGGGGGCAGGTACCCCCACAGGAGGCTTAGGAAGCACTGTCTTGAGCCTGACACCACCTGGGAGGAGACAAGTCAGTGGTTTGCCCAACCAGACAAGAGTTTGCATCATAAGACCTCCTACTGTGGGTTCCCTGGCCAATTATCAAAGCATTTCAGGGCGCCACACAGCAAAGCCCCAAGCCAGGAGGGGAAGAGGCCTAGAAGGCGCTGCCCCTTCAACAGACACTGAGTGACTGACACTCAGGCTGGCTCTCTGCAGGGATTTTCTCACCTCTGGAGGAGACAGCTGTGAGAGGGGAGCAGGAGGAGCGGCCGGGTGAGGGGGCGCCGGGAACGGGCTGCACAATTTATCCTGGAAACACCCATCTGCCACCTCACACACTCGGGCCACACGGGGTCAGGACCCAGAGGGGCTGAGGCTGGGATGCAGAGCAGCCCTCTACAGTAGTGTCCTACACAGCCCAGGGAACCCACCCCAGAGGACGGTCCCACACCAAATGTCCACAGTGCCAAGGCAGAACAGCCCTGCTCCAAGTCAACCATGTAGCCATGTGGTGCCACTTACATGCAGCAGGAAATAAACAGGAGACCATGGAGCAAAGCCCTGAGGAGCAGGGGCAGTGCAGTCCAGAGGCCGAGGACGGTTGCACAGAGGCCCTGCTGTTTGGAAGCTCCTAGAAGCCTTTTTGACTGAAGCATGGTGGGGAAGAAGGCTTTGAGCCGAAGCTGGTGCTGGAGGAAGGACCCCTCCTCTAAGGATTCAGGACTCATTCCTAGGGCAGTGGGAAAATCTTGAAGGACATTAAAAGGGGTGACAGGATGGAAGGTGTGGTTTAAAGGAGCCCTCAGCTGTGGCCCCCAGCATGGACAGGAGGCCAGGCAAGGGTAGGAGTGGGAGGTTCCAGGGAGTCCCGGAGGTGAAAGTGATGGGCCCCAGTCCATCGCTTGGAGTGAAGAACAGCACCTGACAGGGCACCTGGGAGAGCAGGGAGGGCAGGACAGGGAAGGGGAGAAGGGGGAAGGGGAGGGGAGATGGCGCCACAGCCGGGGCTGTCAGGAAACATGGGATCCCCAGGCAAATGAATTTCAGATAAACAAGGAGTTTTGGTACAAGTATGCCTCGTGCAATATCAGGGACATGCATCCAAACCACAGTTTCTCTGAGATGCAGATTTCGCAAGGCATCCTGTCATTTGCGGCATCTGGCGGCTCTATCCTCAGGATCCACATGGGGTTCAGCATTCCCCTTGGATTCCGAGGGGCGATGGTACATAGGCAGGAGTCTGTGCAAATCTAGGGCTCAGAAAGAGGTATGGCCCAGAGAGGGGTTTCTGGTAGGAGCAGGGTCTGGACAATGTCAAATCCTTGCTTGGAGGGGTGGCTGGTGTGAATGGGTGGAGAAGGGCCCAGGCTCCTGGTAAGGGGCCAGAGAGGACAGCCAGGGAGGACAGAGAAAGAAATGGGCCCCAGGTACCACTAGGCACCTTGATGTGGCTGGTGGGGAGGGGAGGCAGATGCAGGGTCCCTTGTGGAAGAGGCAGCAGCGAAAGCCGCCCTCAGGAAGTGAAACCAGAGAGCCTGCGTATGGAGGTTTCCTGCAGGGCCTGACGGTTTTCAATACGCAAGCCTTTGATGCATCTGGAATTTACCCTCATTTCCTAGCAACCGTTATCAATGGCTACGTATCTGAGGGGTTTTCACGGCAATTGCACTGAATGTATTAACCGGTCAGGGAGGATTACGTCAAGACCGCTGTTGAAGAAACAACCGTCTGCTCCTCCACGCCCACGTCTGCATCCAGGTCCTTCCACAGGGATTTCGATTCTCCTGCAGATGACTCATTCAGTGTCTAGGAATCCCGTGCGTTTTGGCTGCTACTTGGAGTGGGATATTTCCCCCGGTTTCTTTCCTAGCTGGTCTTTGCTGGGCTAGGAGGCAGCTCCTCTTCTGTGTTCGTTTTGTGACAGGTGTTACCTCATGCTTGTTTTTGTTTTTAGGTTTTTTGCCTCCTGCTTGGCTTCTTCAGGAGGGTTCTAAGGTCACCCGTCACCTAGGGTGGTCCTGCCACCTCCTACCAATTTTCCGTTTTGTTCTCCAGTCTCACTGTGTAGAGAGCAACTCGCCACTGACTAGGGGAGTGACAGCAGCTGCCTTCCTTTGCTGCTGGCGATGGGAATACAGGTGACCGTTGAACAACGCAGAGGCGGGGCGCCCACCCTCTACGTGGTCAGAAACCCGAGTGTAGCTCTTGACTCCCCAAAAGCTTAACTACTAATAGTCTACTATTGAGCAGAAGCCTTACCGATAACATCAGTCAATTCACCCATATTTTGTATGTTACATGTATATATACTGTATTCTTTTTTTTTTCTCTGAGACTGAGTCTCCCTCTTTCACCAGGCTGTAGTACAGTGGTGCAATCTCAGCTCACCACAACCTCCACCTCCTGGGTTCAAGCGATTCTCCTGCCTCAGCCTCCCAAGTAGCTGGGATTATAGGTGCCCACTTCTACACCCGGCTAATTTTTGTATTTTTAGTAGAGACAGGTTTCACCATGTTGGCCGGGCTGGCCTTGAACTCCCAGCCTCAAGTGATCCGCCCATCTCGGCCTCCCAAAGTGCTGGGATTGCAGGCATGAACCACTGTGCCCAGCCTATACTGTATTCTTAGAATAAAGTAAGCTAGAGAAAAGAAAGTATTATTAAGAAAATTAGACCCAGGAGGATGGCTCACACCTGCAATTGTTGCATTTTGGGAGGCCAAAGTGGGAGGACCTCTGAGCCCAGGGGGCAGAGGTTGCAATGAACCAAGACTGTACCACTGCACTCCAGCCTGGATGACAGAGTGAGATCCTATCTCAACAAAACCCATAGAAAATATATGTACTTTTCATTAAGTGTAAGTGGATCATCATGAAGGTCTTCATGTTGAAGAGTCCAAGAAGGAGGAGGAAGAGGAGGGGTTGGAGGAGGAAGAGGACGGGTTGGTCTTGCTGTCTTAGTGACAGCAGAGGCAGAAGATGAGCCTCACATAGGTGACCCACACAGTTCAGAGCCATGTGGTCAAGAGTTTACACCTGAAATCTCTGTCTTTCTCCTTTGGAGCCAGATGCTTTTCTTACTGCATTTTCGCAGGGGTGGGGGTGGGAGAGGGATGGAGAACGTATCTTCTTCTCATGTGTAAAGTACGCTTTTATCTTGTGAAGGAAGAACCGTTTGATGTGACACAGCTACCTGCCCAGCTGGGCATTCCCTCGGGGCTGGCAGGCTGCTGGCACTGGCGAGGCTGTGACACAGGAGAAGTGGTGAGCGGCTGTGAAGCGGCCGTGTTTCTGGGATGAATGGAGTGTTCCCTCCATCCCTGTGCAGACTTCCGGCAGCCTCAGGCGTCTGTTGGCCACTATTTGTTCTCAGTGTGGCTTCGTTCTTCCTGAGTGAGCTTGCTCTGTACTTTCCCTTGGGAGTTTTATTACCAGCACTGGGTTTTCTTCCCAAGATACCGATTGTGGACCTTTATTCTTTCCCTGTGTGCTAGGACAGTCGGGATGATGGAAATAAGCCGTTCCTTGAAGATCTAGAGGGTCTTCATTTTCCTCTGCAAAGCCATCGGGGCCAGGCTCCTTTTCGTATTATAGATAATTGGCAATGTTTTCAGTATCTTTCTTGTGTTATTGGACCCCTTGAGTTTTCTATGTTCTTTTTTTTTTTCTTTTTTTTTTTTTTTGAGATGGAGTCTTGCTCTGTCACCCAGGCTGGAGTGCAGTGGAGCAGTCTCAGCTCACTGCAACCTCCGCCTCCTGAGTTCAAGTGGTCCTCCTGCCTCAGTTTCTCAAGTAGCTGGGATTACAGGCATGAGCCACCACACCCAGCTGTTTTTTGTATTTTTAGTAGAGATAGGGTTTTAGCATGTTGGCCAGGCTAGTCTTGAACTCCTGACCCTAGGTGATCTGCCTGCCTCAGCCTCCCAAAATGCTGTGATTACAGGCGTGAGCCATTGCACCTGCCTGGGGTTTTCTGTGTCTTACAGAAATTATGATGTTTTACATTTTCCTCTGAAGTTGTTCATTTTATCCAACATACCATTATGTGGACAGTTATGTTTCTAATTCCCTCCGTACCTGTGAACATTTGTCATTTCTGTGCAATTTTGTGAATTTGTATTTTCATGTTGTTTCTTGATCAGAATGAACAGTGGTTAATCTCTGTTATTAGTCTCTTCCCTGCTGATTCCCCCACCACAAAAAAAACAACAGTTCTTGAGTTTACTTACTGTACACGTTTTCTGGAATGCCTAGCGCATTTGTTTTTGTTCTTTCTGGCTTAGGAATGGAACGTCATCAGGCCCCTGCTTGGCCGCTTGGCTGTAGCCCCTGAGCTTCCCTCTGCTGTGTGCTCGTTGTTGATGTTTTCTGGATTCTCTGTGCTTGTGGTTTCTACTTCCTCTTTAGCACGTGAATTGTTTGGAAGCAAGTTTTACAAATCTCAGGGGCTCCCAATCGTCATGGCTGGTTTAATTGCACTGTGGTCAGGCACAGAGCAGGAACCACACCCACCACTTCGTGTGCATTGTGGGTTCCTTCAAGGTCTTGCAAATGTTTCCTTTTGTAAAGGGCCCCTAAGCCTGTGGGAGGAGTGTGGCGTTTTTATGTATCCATCCTAGTCATCCCATTAAATTTAATACTTAGGGCCTCTGTATCCTTATCTTGGTGCTTCCCATGTGTGCACATCGTGTGAAAACCTGCACTGCTTTTGTGGTTCTGCCTGCTTTCCCTGGGTGTGTGTTGCTGTGTGTTCTGGGCAGGGAGAGGATGGGGAATTCCATATGTGACTCAAAGGTGACTTTTTTTTTTTTTTTTTTTTTTTTTGCTTTTTGAGGCAGAGTCTCATTCTATCACCCAGGCCAGAATGCAGTGGCACAATCTTGGCTCACTGCAACCTCCACCCCCTGGGTTCAAGTGATTCTCCTGACTCAGCCTCCCAAGTAGCTGGGATTACAGGCATGCACCACCATACCCAGCTAATTTTTTGTATTTTTAGTAGAGATGGGGATCTTACCATGCTGGCCAGGCTGGTCTCAAACTCCTGACCTCATGATCCACCCACCTCAGCCTCCCAAAGTGCTGGGATTACAGATGTAAGCCACCACGCCTGGCCCATGGTGACTTCTTCTAGCATAACCTCTGTCCCAGTCATTGCTTCTTAAATTTTAATTGCAGTAAAGTATACACAACATAAAATGTACCATCTTACGTATTTTAAGTGTGCAGCTTCTATGCCATTAATTCACATTGCTGTACACCCATCACCACCATCTATCTCTGGAACTTTTTTCATTTGGCAAAACTGAAACTTTGTCCCAGTTAAACACTAAACCCCACTGATTTACCACCTTCCCCAGCCCCTGGGACCCACAATTCTACTTTCTGTCTGTGAATCTGACTGCCCTAGGAACCTGTATAAGTAGAATCATACAGCATTTGTTCTTTTGTAACTGACTTATTTCACTTAGCCTGATGTCCTTAAGGTTATTCCATGTTACAGTTGAGTAAGAATGTCCTTCCTTTTGAAGGCTGCATAATATCCCACTGTTAGGAGTAGACCACATTTTGTTTATCCATTCGTCCGTGGACACGTGGGCTGCTTCCACCTCTGGGCTGCTGTGAGTCAGGCTGCCGTGACAGATACCTCTGAGACCCTGCTTTCAGTTCCTTGGGGCATATACCCAGAAGTGGGATTGCTGGGTCATCAGGCAGTTCTGTGTTCCACGTTTTGAGGAGCCGCCACAGCGTGTCCCCTGGTGGCTATGCCACGGTGCATTCCCACCAGCAGTGCCTAGTTCTCAGCATCCATGAGAGGCCACCACTGCCATGCCTCAGGCTCCCCAGCACACAGTGGGGAAGCCAGCCTTGGAGAGCTGAGCCAGGGAAGAAAAAACATCTCCACAGCCTTGCCAAAGTTTGTCCTTTTGTTTTTGAGTGCAGCCATTCTAACGGGCTTGAGGAACCATTCAGTACTTCACCGGTGCAGCTTTCGGGGACAACATGTGGCTTCTCATTGTTTAGCCTTTTGTCTGTCTCATGTCCCGCCACCCACCTTTGGAAGTTCCCTTGAGTCACTTTGCTCTTTGACCTGGCTTCGCAGCCGGTTTTCTTGTGGATTTAGGGATACGTTAATGTTGTTTACTCAATCCTGGCGCCTGCCCTGAGGACTTAGTGACCCCGGGCAGGCCACTTCCCGACCCCTGCAGCTCCCATCTGCAGGATGGGGGTGGTGTGGGAGCACCCATGTCCTGGCCTGAGGACTCTCCAGGCCTGGGTGGGGGCGGTAGCTGGGCCAGGCCCACACGGCGCTCTGATGCTGCTCACCCGCCTTTCTGCTTGAAGAAGCATGCTTGGCGCTCAGCTGACATCTCATTTTCCATTTCTGTTTTTTAATGCTCACTGGGGCTTCCTATCTTTTCTCCAGGTCTGTATTTTCCTTGTTCTTCTCTGGTAATTTGGAAGGTAGACAGTCTGTTTCTAGTTCAATTTGTGTTTTCTTTTATGACTTTAAAGAACATGAGGATTTCTTGGCTTGTCAACTTCAGAAATGAAGAGTGCCTGCTGGCAATGGGTAGAATTTTACTGAGTGGCCGTCGTGGGCAGGACCAAGGCTGAGGAGGAGGATGGGGGTGCTGTGTGCACTCGGCGGTCTGTCACCAGGTGACTGAGGTTGGAGGTGAGGCTGGAGGCTGCCACAGTTGTCCAAGTAAGGACTTTGAAGGGCCTGGGCATTCCCGGTAAAAGTGGGCTGCACAGACCTAAGAGAGGGACAAAGAACTGTGCACAGCACCCCACCCAGCACAAAGCAGGCACTTCGCGGGGGTAGAGGCTCTAAGCCCAAGAGAGGGGCAGTGGGCTGGAGTCAGTGCTTTGCTGCCTTTGAGGACCAACATCAGGTGACAGGTGGAGAATCTACTTGGCGGGGTCTTTGGCGGGGTCAGCAGCTGTGTGGGTGTGAGGGGAACAGCCCAGCCTGACCCCCAGGATCTTCCCCTTCTCACAGCCGCCCCTGCACTGGCTACTCACAGGTGTCAGCAGATGGCGGGAAGTTTCTCAGCCTGGGCTCGGGAAGCTGGAATAAGAGGGTGTTGCCGGGGGAGGCAGAGCATCTTGGGGGCTCCAGACAGCTGACTCCTAGAGAGACAGGACTTGAGATGGAGCAGGGGCGGGGAGAGGGGACTCTCAGAAAGCTGAGTGCCTTCACTCTAGAGGACGTCAACTTTGACCTGGAAGGAGGCACAGGGGGAACATCCTGACCACACAGGAAATGCCAGGCCGTGGTTGACACCTCACAGGGACACTCGCATGCCTGAAATGGACCAGGCCATGCAGGGAGACACCGGGAGCTCATCGGGGACAGAGGCATCGCAGCCCACCAGGGACGGATCATGGCAACTGAAGGGACCCTGTTCAGGGCAGCCAGACCTCAGGGAGGCAGGAGCAGGCATTCCTATGGGCTGGGGAACTTCAGGGTCCTCTGCTACGCCCGCCCCCAAAATAACTCCCCTGGGCTCTGGGCACTCTCCACCGCCGGAACAGTCGTCCCCAACTCTCTTGTTGCCCCTGCCAGTACAACAATCTGGAGGTGCTCCTGCAGGATTAATTATAAATTAGATAACCTACAGCGCTGCGCTATGTGTTATAAAATGCATGCAAAAGTAGGCGTCTTTAAGCCCAGGAAGTGAAGGCTACAGTGAGCCAAGAGAGCGCCCATGCGCTCCACCCTGGGCAGCAGAGTGGGATGCTGTCCCAAAAAAATAAAACCACTCGATATGGTGATGGTTGTACAATGACTGAATTTACTAAAAATCATTGAATTGTCTGCGTAAGATGGCTGAATTTGTGGTATATAAATTATACTTCAATAAAGGTGTGTTTTAGAAAAGAAAAAAATAGGCTTCTTTGAAAGGAGGAATGCTGAGAATCATTTACTGGAGTCATGACCATCTTTCCGCCCCCCTGCAATGATATCATCCATGCCTTAAGGATGTCAGTGGTTCTTAGTCGGGGCTCAGGATTGAGTGTGGGTCGAGCCCTCACTCAGATGAATGATGCCAGCCCCTCAGCCAAGGAGGACCTGGCACGGGGAGGAGAGGCAGCTCAGCAGACTGTTCACAGCCTGCCTGGCACTGCCGGGGGCACCTCATGTGCTCTCCAGTCCATGATGCCCCGCTGCGGGAGTCGTCCACTCAGTGACGGTGATGATGGCCACACCTGCTCTCCCAGGGCCCCCGTGCTGTTGGGCATTAGCGTGGGGTGGACTGTCCAAGTCGTGGGACTCACGCATGCCCAGTGAGAGCCCCCAAAGCTACTCCTGGGGAGCCTGAAAGAGGCAGACACCCTGAGGAAGCCCACCTGCAGCCGGGGCTCCTGGCCGAGGGTCTCAAGGCCTCCACAGACATGGGTTGCCCACAGCCTTTGGGGCCGCTGTTGGGGTCTCTGCAAGAGGTCACGGACCTCACCATGCCTCCGGCGTGTTCTGAGATGAGCGTGCCAGGGATTGCATCCTGGCTCTACCACTCCCGGGCTGTGTGACTCTAGCAGGTTACTTAACCTTTCTGAGCCCCTCTGTCCCTGCCACATTGGTGATTTACAAGGATTAGGCTAACGGTGGCCAGGCACAGTGGCTCACGCCTGTCATCCCGGCACTTTGGGAGGCTGAGGCAGGGTGATGACTAGAGCCCAGGAGTTCAAGACCAGCCTGGGCAATGTGGGGAAACCCCGTCTCTACAAAAAATAGAAAAATTAGCTGGGTGTGGTGGCATATGCCTGTAGTCCCAGCTACTCAGGAGGCTACAGTGGAAGGATCACCTAAGCCTGAGGAAGTCAAGACTGCAGTAAGCCATGACTGTGCCGCCTGGGCAACAGAACAAGATCCTGTCTCAAAATAAAATAAAATAGATTTATGGGTGTACGGGGCTTCGGCCAGGACTTGGCCTGCAAGCTGCGGCTATCAGCATCCGGGACTGGCTGGTGGGAGGGGGACAGGGAGGCTTCAGGAATTTGCGTGAACTTGACCTAGAACCCGACCTGAACTCTCCATTTAGCCACCACCCCCGCTGGGAGGAGGCCAGTGTTGGGGTCTGAGATTCTCTCTCTACAAACCTAAAATACACAGCTGCAGAACTGGCCTTTCCGTGCCCCACATGGCACAGACCAAACACGGGCATCGAGGGTATTTGCTGAGTTTGAGACACATCAGCTTGTGCCCCTTGTCTCCTTAGAAAGCACAAACGCCTGATGAGCAGTGTCCCAGGGTCCCCGGTGGGGGGCCCAGCTGCCCTTTGTTCTGTCCCTACCCTCACTTTGCTGGAGGGGCCCTCTGCCTTTGGGGTTCCTGCTATGTATGCTCATTTCAGGGGCGCCGTCCTGCTGTGGAGAGGGAAGCCATTGCTCCGAAACCCCCCAGCAACGCCGAGTTCCTACCTTGCGCGCAGCTCGAGGGAAGGTTCCTGTCTTGACATGCTGCGTACTGAGCGAGGAATGCAGCCGTCTACCCGGCAGCCTCTGCACGCGGCTTTTTAAAGACATGAGTTACGAATGATTAAATGTGCAGTCACACAGAGGAATGGAACCCATTTGGCCCTGAATGACTTGTTTAAAAACTTTGGCAATTTTAGTCTGGTTTAAAACTTTGATGTTGCCTCTGTCTCCAAGGAAAGAAACCACATCAGTCTTAAGAAAAACCCAAGCATTCTTCGCCTGCACCTAAAAAATGAAACTGGTTTCCAGATTTGCCTGCACAGCTGCTCCTGGCCTCATCCCAGCTGTGGGACTCGGGGCTCCCATAGGGCGTGAAAGGAAGGGCAGTACTGGTGGGGCAGGGCTCTGTCCCTAAAGAGCAGGGAACAGTGGGCTGGATGTGGCAGTCCCGCAAGAGAGGTGGGGGATGCAGCATCCAGGAGGGACCAGCCAGAGCCAGGCCAGGGTCAAGGCCACCGGGCCAGCCCTGCAGCCAGACCAGGACGGGGGCTGCATGGGTGGTGGAAGCTAGAGCTGGCTGAGCTGCAGGACAGGAGGGTCCAGTAGATGAGGGCAGACAGCTGCTCTGGACAGCCCAGGTGGCAGCAGGATATTGGCCTGAATGTGACAGAGGGGGACACCTGTGGCCTGGGGTGAAGGGACCACTGTCATTGTTTCTGGCCCTTGCACACCTACCCCCTTTGCTTGTTGGGGACCCCACCAGAAGGAGAAGCCCAGCCTCCTCGTGGTGACCAGCTCTGCAGGGCAGTTGTACAAACCCCACTGCCCAGGCCCTCCTGGGGACTTGGGGGCCACCAGGGTCCTTGTACAGATCCTCCACTGCTCACACCAGCCCCAGTTGCTTTCTGTTGCGTGCATCCGAGAATCCTGACTGAAGCACAGATGTGCCTGTTCATCTCCTAAAAGCGACTCTTCCGGAGCAAGGGGGGGTCCGCAGTGGTTGGTAACCCCAACACCCAGTCTGTCCATTCCGTGCAGGACAGCCTGAGACATGCTCGCTTCACTCCCAGGCAGAATGGCCACTGAGAAAGCCGGGTATGGTCGTTGTCTTTGTTGGTTCATTTGACAAATACCCCTCCCTGAGCTTCCCACCTCCTACCTAGTGTCCAGCCCCGTAGCCCTGGAAGTAACCAAGTGCTCTCTGGCCCACACCGCTTCCAGCCATGGGACCTGAGACCCGCTTCTGAACCCCCAGCTCCCCCATCCATAAATTGCTGATCGCAATCAGACCCACACGGAGGCGGCTGTGTGTGAAGAGCTCCGGGGTACCCGGCGCATTGGGCAGCTCCAGCTCTATGCATCTTACTCAGCAGTCCAAGGGGCCCCTCGAGCTCACACCGCTCCCTAGGTCACGTGCCAGAGATTGGTACTCCAGAACCCCTGGCCCAATCTGCATGCCCAAGGGTGGCCGCCTCTCCTTGGGTGGGCTCCCTGGACCCAAGGCTGCAAGGGGCCGCTTGGTGTCCTCACTCGTGAGGCCCAGGGTGGGGCCAGGCGGCAGGCTGCAGGGGCTGGGTGCCCCCAGCGTCTCCCAGTGCAGCCCTGGCCTCCCAGTGCCAAGCTCCTTCCAGGAATTTGGAAAGGCCAGGCCAGTAGGGGTGGGGCTGGGGGTGCCCTCTGGGCAGAGGATGCACAGCATGGCCTGGTAGGAGAAGGAGAGGGACCTGGGGACAGTGGGAGGGCCAGAAGCCAAGCCCTAAACAGGGAATGCAAAGCCCCTGCCCCCAGCTCCCCTACAGAGTGACCAAGAAAGTGGGGCTCAGCCCGAGGAGGAAGAAGTGGCCTGGTGAATGGGGGACCAAGAGGCATGCTCTCCCTGCCCACCCTCAGTCAGTAGCAAGCTATAGGCAAAATAAGTGAATTCTGATTCTGTCCAGGGCACGCTGGGCAGATCACTTTGGCTCTGATGTGTGGCTTGAGGCAGGAGGAGGGAGCACAGTTCATGCTTCCGTTTGTCAGCTCGGTTCATAGCCCACAAATATTCAGTCAGGAGACATGCCTGCAGCTCCCAGGCTGGGAGGCGCAGCCCAGCACAGCCCCGGCGCCAGCGGAACAGGGGTGGCCAAGTACTGTCTCCAGGTCCCTCTCATGCTGCCTCTGCCTGGGGCAGCTCAGAAGCACTGTGGACAGGAAGCGTCCTGGCCCAAGCTGGCACGGGCACTAAGGACCAAGCCACCTTTAGCAGGCAGGGAGGGCCTTCGCCAAGTCACAGAACGATTGATGAAGAGCGTCCAATTGGAGTCGCAGTTGCCTTCTCCAGGGGTTGCTCAGAGGCCCTGTTCTTGTGGAGCCTGGGCTGGGGGGCAGGCGGGTCAGCGGTGACACCCCTGGACCTCTGCTACAGCCCCCCCCTTCATGCCCATGTCTGCTGTAGCCCATCCCCTCTTCATGCCCATGTCTGCTGTAGCCCATCCCCTCTTCATGCCCACGTCTGCTGCAGCCCATCCCCTCTTCATGCCCACGTCTGTTGCAGCCCATCCCCTCTTCATGCCCACGTCCGCTGCAGCCCATCCCCTCTTCATGCCCATGTCCGTTGCAGCCCATCCCCTCTTCATGCCCATGTCTGTTGCAGCCCATCACCTCTTCATGCCCACGTCTGCTGCAGCCCATCACCTCTTCATGCCCATGTCCACTGCAGCCCATCACCTCTTCATGCCCATGTCCGTTGCAGCCCATCCCCTCTTCATGCCCATGTCCGTTGCAGCCCATCACCTCTTCATGCCCATGTCTGTTGCAGCCCATCACCTCTTCATGGCCACTGCCTGCCAGGAGGCTGACTACGGTGCCCTCCTCCAGAAACTCTGCCTCACCCAGTTCCAGGTGGACATGGAGGCCATCGGGGAGATGCTGTGGTGTGACTGGGGCAAGACCATCAGGTGAGTCCTATGGCCCCTGGTAGGTAGGACACAGCTGGGGAGGGAGAGGGGGCAAGGAGGGTGGGCTGGACCACGTGGGGGTCATGGAGGATCCTCTCTAGACCCCAGAAGGGTTCTTCCCCTGGGGGACCAGGATGAAGACAGAGGTGGGGGTGGTGGCAGGTGGGCATGAAGAGTGACGGTGGGAGGAGGCCACGTCCTCAGTCACCTGGTCTGGGTGGATGGTGGGGCCCTAGGACAGGGGGTGGAGGGTTCAGACTGGGCCATGTCCAGCCAGAGAGGCCCATGGCCTCTCCAAGGGCAGGTGCCTAGGGAAGGAATGAGGGTAGGGTCTGGAGCTCCAGGTTGGCTGGGTCTCTGACTGGAGCCTGGCTTCAGGGATATCCCTGCCAGTTTCCTCCATCCCTGTGGTTAGGCCAAGGTCATCCTTCCTGGCCTCACCCTGTCCAGGGCTCAGAGTTTCCAGGAATGGGGCAGGCTGTCACCACCCACAGCCCCCAGCAGGACGGCTCCAGCCCAGCCCTTCCCCACCTGGCCTTGTCCTCCTGCCCAGGGGCCTTTCTTCCCTCTTGGGCTCCCTTACTGCCTCCCTCAGCCTCCCATGTGCTGGGCCCCCATCAGCAGGCCTGGGGGTTCTCCCCAGCAGGCCCAGGCTCCTCTGCCTGCAGAGCAGGGATCAGAACTCGGCATGTCCGTAATCGACTTTTGAGTTCTTGTTTCTGCTTCGGTGGGAGGCGCTGGGGTATCCTGGGGTTGCAGTGGGTGAGTAGCAGGGTAGGCAGGGCAGGCGTGGAGCTGACAGCCACCGCCTCCCTGCCATGCCATCTTCACACAGAGTTCCGTGTGTGGGTTCACAGCACAGCACGTGACATACAGGAGATGTGCAAGTCCTGGTGCCCCACAGATGCCAAGCGCTTTCCCCAGTGCCTGAAAAAGGGAGCCATGGGGACCGGTGGGGAGGGCCAGGGGCAGGGAGGAGACCCTGGGGAGGGTCTTCACGAAGGAAAAGTTGCATCAAAGTCACACAGGAAGGGTGCATGTGGCTGTGGTGTCCCCTGAGGGTCCAGGGCACACCTTGCACACCCATGCTTGGGCTCATCACACTCCCTTGTGGGTTGCAGGCTGGAGTGGGCACGGGGAGAAAGCCCATGGCCGGGAGTCCCTGAGGCTGGGTCGTTCCCACCACTCCTCTGAGCCTGGGTTTGGGCTTCCCTCTACCCCAGAGCCCTGCTGGCCCCAGCCTGCTCTCCTCTCTCTTACTGAGGCTGGCAGATGAGTGGCCACGGCTTTCTTCTCCCGCAAGCCCTGTGCTCTCTGCCCACTTCGTCCACCCCCAGGGACTCCAGCAGGCCCAGCAGAGTCCGTGCTCAGTGCACAGTTGTTTAGGCGACTCTCTACCTTGGGAGCCCAAAATTTTTAACTAGGAAGGCATGGGGTCTACGCAGGTGTGCATACTGGGATTTAAACCACAGAGGCCGGCGCAGTGGCTCACGCCTGTAATCCCAGCACTTTGGGAGGTGGAGGTGGCAGATCATGAGGTGAGAAGATTGAGACCACCCTGGCTAACACAGTGAAACCCCGTATCTACTACAAAATATATATATATATATATATATATATATATATATATATATATATATATAAAAAAAAAAAAGTGTGGTGGTGTGTGCCTGTAGTCCCAGATACTCAGGAGGCTGAGGCAAGAGAATCGCTTGAACCCAGGAGGTGGAGGTTGCAGTGAGCTGAGATAGAGCCACTGCACTCCAGCCTGGGCGACAGAGCCTGTGCCCTCAGCAGAGTCTCCTCACCCTACTGTACTCAAGGCCTCTCCAAGATTTCGGAATCTCCTTTTCTAAGCTGAAAACTGAGTTGAGGAGGGAGAGGTTGTTAATCAGAACAGCCTATTCTTTAGGCTAATTGGCCTCCTGCCACAGCTGAGTCATTTGTATGTAAATTAATGATTGCATTTTATTATGATCTGGGGAAGACACAGTGGGGAGCCCTAGGGAAAAGGCCTCTCCCTGCCTGCTTGTGTGAGTGTTGGTTGATTTGTGTAGATTGATTGCGAACCAGAGGCCTAGCAGAAGACAGCAGGGTAATGCTCGCAGTGTCCCACAAGCAGCGATAGTGGGGTGTCCTCAGAAGTGGAAGCCACCACAGATGGCTTCCGACAGTGCCAGAGCGCACACAGGAATAATTAGCGGACTGAGGCCAGAGAGAGTTCGTCATCCTCAGAGCTGAGTGCCAATAGATGGAAATAGAAGGAGGGGGAGTTGCTGGGAATTTTCTTATATTAAAAAAAAAAAAAAAAAAAAAAAAAAAAAAATTCTGGCCAAGCACTGTGGCTCACACCTGTGATCCCAATGCTTTGGGAGGCCAAATGGGTGATCACCTGAGGTCAGGAGTTCAAGACCAGCCTGGCCAACATGGAGAAACACTGTCTCTACCAAAAATATAAAAGTTAGCTGAGCTTGGTGGCATGTGCCTGTAGTCCCAGCTACTCGGGAGGCTGAGGCAGGTGAATTGCTTGAACTCGGAGGCAGAGGTTGCAGTGAGCTGAGATCCTGCCATTGCACTCTAGCCTGGGTGGCAGAGTGAGACTCTGTCTCAAAAACAAAAGAAAATCAAGATAATTTAGGAACCAAGAAGGAAAAGTCCCCATCACAGCAGCTCAGCACCTCAGGCAGGCCTGCCCGCCCCCAGGGTCTGCATTCGGCAGAATGATGGCCCCCAGAGATGTCTGTGCCTAATTCCTAGGACCTGTGAATGTGTCACATTACACGGCAAAGTGGAAGGAAGTTACAGACGGAACTGGCAATGCTGATCAGGTGGCCTTGAAAGATGGGAGATTCTGGATCATCCACAGGGGCCCAGTGATATCACAAGGTTCCTTAAGTTGGTCCCAGCTCTGGCCATTGGACAGCCTTCACACTGGCTTTTGTGTTCTTTTGGCATTGCCTCGGCTTGTTTTGAGCACTTTTTTCTTTCTGATACCACCAGATGTTCTAGGCTTCTTTTGTACATTTTCTGCCCAAGCCCTGAAGTCAGCCATTTCTCCAAGGAACCCTGGTTCCTTCTGTTAGAGAACAGTATCTAGAAACCAAGATATATATGTGTGTATGTGTGTCTATACACACACCCCAGGGATTTAGATGGAACCCGTGAAAGCAGCTAGAAGAAAACATGGATGAGCCCCTATTTAACCCATGGTATAGAGAAAGGCTGCTAAAACAATATTGTTTCAAAAAATTGGCTTGCTTTGTGTATGTGATGGCTGATTTGTATAGACCTCGGGCCTAGCAGGCTGCCAGCATTCTTGAGGCAGAATTTCCTAACGTGCTGGGAAGGCCTTGCCATTGGCTGGGTGAGACCCCACCCCCAGCATCAAGGATGATCCCCTGTACTTAAAGACAACTGATTATAGATGTTAACCACATCCCCCAAAGACCCCCACAGTGACACCTAGATTACCGCAGCCTGGCCAGGTTGACGCATAAAGCTGACCATCACACTGGTTCCAGGGGCGGAGCTCTCTGCGCAAAGGTGTGTTCAGACAAGTGTCTTTGTTCCTCCTCCTACTGGCCCTTCCCATTTCTCTCATTCCTTTCATCCTGGGCAGTTTCTGCTCTTTCCTTCCTTCCTCTTTCGCACGAAAGAGCAGGTGTCTGCATCTTTTCTTGTACCCCGTTCTTTCTCATGTAAAGGGTGTGTGCTAACGGCACTCCTTTGCACTTTGCTTTTCCTTCACTTAACAGCATAACCTGGAAATGTCTCCCCATCAGTGCAGAGGGAGCCTCCTTCATTTTTACAGCTGTGTAGTACTCCGCTGTGCAGAGTTTTTCAGCCATTTTCCTTCCAGCTGTGGCAGAAGCCAAGCAAGCAGAGGCACTTAGGTTGTGCCCAGTCTCTTCCCCCTTTGGCTAGTGTCAACGTGAACGGCCTCTGCATCCATGTTTTCCCGGCACTGGAGCTGCCTGTTCAGAATAGATCCCCAGAAGTGCAATCGCAGGACCAAAGGTGAGAGCAGGCGGAGTGTGGTAGGCTCTGCCACGTCCCTCCGGAAGGCTGATGCCAGCGTGCGTTCCCACCAGCAGCGTATGGGATGCCCATTTCCCCAGACCCACCAGCAGACTGTGTTGTCATACATTAGGATTGTCACTGTCTGATAAGTGAAAATCATGTCTCAGCGGCACGTGAATTTGCATTTCTGTCCTTGGGAGTGAATCTGAACATCTTTCATGTGCTCACAGGCCGTCTTGTATCTTTTTGGCAAACTGTTTGCATCTTTTCCTATTTTCTGTCGGGTCCTTTTTACAGAGTTCTTTGTGTGTTAGAGGAGAGGCTAGGCCTTCGTCTCTCGTGTACATTGGATATTTTCTCCTGGTTTGCTGGCTGTTTTTCAGCTTTGTTTTTGTTGCCACACAGTTTTTTCAATGGAGTCAAAGCCGGGCATCTTTTGTCGCCTCGGGATCTGAGTCATGGGTGGGAAGCCCCTCCCCACGGTAAGGTGAAAGAGGGGTTTGCCCCGTTTTCCTCTAGCTTGTCAGTTCCACTGGTTCCATCCAAATCCTTGGTCCATCCGGAGTTGATTCCGGTTTACTCTGTGTATGGTGTGAACTGTGACTCAAATGTTATCTTTTTTCAGCGGGCTACCCAGCTGTCCCATGTGCGTTCCTGGCGACCTGAGATGCCACCTTTGTCATGTACTAAGCGTCCCTGTGCACTTGGCCCGTGCCTTCATAAATCGTCCGTTTCCCAAGCCTGCTTCACCCCCCTGAGTCTCACACTGATTTGTTCTCCAGAACTGTCAGTGGGTCCCTATGGCTTACTGAATGTTTACCTAATTATCCCTTAACTTATTCCAAGAAACACGCTTACTGCAGCTGGTGTATATTGGGCATTTACTGCGAGCTGGGCTTTGTGTCGAGCATGTAACATACACGGGCTTATTTGGGTCAGCAGCAGCCTGGCTGGTCTGCCATTTACCGGGGGTTATCATCTCATTAAGCCATAGCCCTGGTTTGCTGATGGAGACATAATGTGATTTAGTGTATTAACTGGGGCTACAATCTAATTTGCAGAGGTATAGAGAACGTGGCAAATGTGTCATCGGGAACTCTCATTTCCAGAGACCTTCCCATGGGTGTAGAGGACGGAGAGGCAAGGCGGAAAGAGAAGGGAAGAATCTGCATGTCCTGGACTCGGCTTCGAAATGTGGGTTTGATAACGCCTCATGTCAGATTTCCTCACCCAGACGAGAAATGCTGGGTTGATTTAAGAGGGATGGGGACACGCCTGTACCACCCCACCCCACTCTGTACAGCTTCAGGGTCTGAGTGCCATACTCGGCAGAGGAAAGATGTCCTGGGGAAGACGCCAGGGGGACGGGGCCGCAGCCTGCCCGCTAGTCATCAGCGGTCACGGGGCCCCAGAAAACCTGATTTCACCTCCATGCCAGTTGTGATGCCTCCATTCCTCTGCCCTAAAGCTTCCAGGTTTGTAAATACTGACCATGGCAGGCTCAGGTCACCATAGCTTCAGTTACACAGCCCTGGGTTCCAGAGGCCCCGATCTCCACAGCCCTGGCTCCGTGAGCCTGAGGACCCACAGCTGCTACTGCAGATCCTGCTCTGCCCTGCTGACCCGTGCTGGGTGATGATGGGGCCTCCCCCAGCCCAAGGAGCTGCCCAGAGGACAGGGCTCCAGGCCCCAGGGAGTGGGGCTGCAGGCCCGCATGGTAACTGAGGGACATAGGGACAAATGTCTGCAGTGCCTGCTGTGGTACTGCGGCTCAGCATGGCCAGTGCCAGGCATGACGCTCTGGGTCCACACGATGCAGAACGACGTGGATTTGGGTGCAGCAGCGCCGCAGGGTCCTTCCCAGCCTGCCGCATCTCCCTTCTGCTGCCTGCTACGAGCTGTTTAACAACAGCTGCGTGTCAAAGGGGACTCACCTTCCCGTGAGTGACACAGACAAATGCGGGCGGCCAGCCTTTTGTGGGACATGAACAGGAGTAAGTGGGGACTGAGACACACTCGTGCCAGCTCCTGGGTGCCAACCCAGCAGGCTCGCTTCCTCTATCAAAGCCGACGGGAAGGAGGCCCCCCGTGAGCCCTGCTTTACTTGGGACATTGACTAGAAGTAAATTAAGCAGGGCCGCCTTTGTGTCTCCTGCGAAAAGAGTCAAGTCAGGAAATTCTTCAGAACTCAGCAGCAACTCAGGAACAGCTGCTTGTGTTTTGAATTTCAGCAGGAACTGAGAGGGAGGCATCTTCTGAAATCACGAGGGCTCTCTGGGCTGAGGGCACGGCATCCTCCTGGGCTGCTGAGCTCTGTCCCCTCGAGGTCTCAGGATGGGCTGTTCACAGGGCCCTGCCCGGAGGCCCGGCACGGGAGCCCACCCGCCTCCCGGAGGCCCCTCCTGCGCATCAGGAGCTCCCAGTGCAGTGTCTGGGGTTGCCTCCGTGCCCTTGTGGGTTTGTTTATGGAGGTGTCTGCCCTGGAACTTGCTACCTGCCCATGAGCACTGCACCCCCTCTGTGCTCTGCCCAGTGGCTATGGCGCCATCGTCCCTGTGTGTGCTGGTGGAATAGTGTAGGCTCCACAGGAAGGCCCTCAGGCACCGGGCAGGATGCAAGCCAGTGCCCAGCACAGCCAGGTCTCAGAGGATCCAAAGGTGAGCACTGCCCAGGCCGAGGTCACCCTCCCTGCCTACCACCAAGCCATCTCTCCTGCCCACTATCATGCCATCTCTCCTACCCACTGTCCTCCCTGCCCACAGCCCTCCCCGCCCTCTGCCACCCCCTCTCCCCTGCTGTGCCCGTCTGTGTGTGGCCACACCGAGCATCAGGCCAGTTCTTGTGAGGAAAGCCCTGGCCAGATGCCTATCCCCCACCCTCTGCCCCCCTGGGCAGGGGAGTCTCTCCAGGCATCTCCAGAGCACACCCCCGGGGGGCATGGAAACCCTATTCCAGACCCCTGACCACCTGGGGCCTTCAGTAGTGCCAGCCAGCCCAGTGGGAAGTGGGGACCCAGGTCCTTGAAGACTCTAGGCTGTGACTTAGAGGAGAAGGGAGGGAAGGAGGGGAGGAGGAGGCGCTGTGCCAGGAAAGCCATCCAGCTCACACAGTGACACCAGGCTGGCTCCCCTGAGGACCCCACTCCTGCGCTCTGCACAGGCATCAGCTGGGTGCCTGGTCCCCATGGGGAAGGGCTGTGGACACAGCTGTCCAGGGCTGCCCAGGGTGGGGCAGTAGTTGGGGACATACTGGCCCTGCCCAGGCCGCCCTTCGGGGGTATCATTCCACCTTCCTCAAGTCTCCGTGGTGCGTGTGACCGTGGGTGTGCAGGATGCACCTTCTGCTGCTAGGTTTCAGCACTGGGGAAATAAACTGGGGCCCAGAGCCCTCAGCAGCCGCCCCTAGAATTAGTTCAGGTCAGGGGTTGCCTCACTTAACATGTGAGCCTGCTCCATGGTGGGGTCTGATGGGGATCCCCAGAGGGTCTGATGACACCTGCCTGCTGGGCTGGGGGGCTCTGGGGTGGGGAGGAGTAGCCCATTTCCCTTCTCAGAAAACTCTGGGAGAAATGCATCTGTGAGGACTGACAGCAGAGGAGCCTCATGTCGGGAGCTTGGAGGCTGGGGCTGGAGCGGGCGACTGCCGGCCTCACCCCTCCACACCCAGGGGCCACCGTGTCATCCTCAGCACCTCTTTATCTGAAGTCTTCTGGCCCTGGGGGAGGGCACAGATGGAGAGGCTTCTCCAGACCCCGTGGTGACTTAGCGCTGGGCGTGGCACTGAGCCCACCATGGCGTCTTTTCCATCAGGTGATGAACTGCCCGGTTTCACATCCTCCTGAGTTTGGGGATGAAATCAGGCCTGTGCATCAACGTGAAACGCCAGACGTGGGGTGACGCTAAGCAGATCCCGGCTGTGAGTGAAAGGGTGGGCAGGTGGAACGTGTCCGGCGGGGGATGATTGTTGCAGCTCAGCATCCACCCCTGCTTCGCCTCCCCTGTGGACACAGGCTGTTCAGCCATGCCCCCAAAAGCTCTGGAACCATCCAGGCTGTGCAGATGGGACTTGGCTGTCCCGGGACACAGGCCAGGCTTGTGCACACGGGGCTTCACCGAGCCTCCTGGGCTGCCCACGGGGAAGCGGCGGGGGTGGGAGAGATGACAAAGATGTGTTCTTGTGTTCGACGCCTCAGGATGTGGGTCCTGTGTGGGGAGGATGGCAGGCGGAGGATGGAGGAGATGTGCTTTCTAATGCTGACCTTCACTCTGGCCCCCAGGCTGGGTCCTGGCGTCTCCCAGGATCTATGCATTCATCACTCAGATGGTAGACACCTCCTGGGCACAGGCAGGGCCAGCCACATTCTTGGTCCCCTGTGGGAGGGCCTCCCAGGGGTGGTGGCACCTCACAGCCTTCCTGGCCTTCCCCGTGTGTAGTTCGAGGACACTGAGTGTCTTTTGGGACACAGCACAGGGGGCCTTGGGGATGCCCCCTGGGACAAGCCAGGGTCTGAGTCCACTCTTGTTTCAGCTTCTTGTCTCAATCAGAAAATGGAGAATGCACTTTCTCAAAGAGAAACTGAGTTCACCCTCACTGCCCATCCAGGCCACGGAGGTTGCCTCACTCTGCGGCAGGAAGGCCACGTTGGCGCGCCGTGGTTCCATACTCCTGCTTGAGTTAAAGCCATGTCCTGGTTTTTGCTACTATGAATGACGAAGCCGGGCGTGGTGGCCGGCACCTGTGCTCCCAGCACTTTGGGAGGCCAAGGCATGTGGATCACTTGAGGCTAAGAGTTCGAGACTGCCTGAGCAACATGGCGAAACCCCGTATCTCCAAAAAATATAAAAATTAGCTGAGTGTAGTGGGCTCACCTGTAGTCCTAGTCACTGAGGAGGCTGAGGTGGGAGAATCGCCTGAGCCCAGGAGGTTGAGGCTGCAGTGAGCCGTGGTCATGCCACTGCATTCCAGCCCGGGTGACAGAGCAAGACCCAGACTGAGGTAAACAAATAAACGACAATACTCTAAGAACTTGTGTACATATGTCCTTTGTTTTTTTAAAAAATAATTTTGTTAAACATTCCTCGGAGAAATGACTCCTGCAAGTCAGCTTACTGTAGCATGTCCCATGAACATTCTGTGGCTTTTTGTTTTTTTGTTTTTTTGGGTTTTTTTGAGGCAGAGTCCCGCTCTGTTGCCCAGGCTGGAGTGCAGTGGCATGATCTTGGCTCACTGCAACCGCCACCTCCTGAGTTCAAGCAATTCTCCTGCCTGAGCCTCCCGAGTATCTGGGGTTAGATGCATGTGCCACCATGTCCAGCTAGTTTTTTGTATTTTTAGTAGAGATGGGGTTTCACCATGTTGGCCAGGCTGGTCTTGAACTCCTGACCTCAGGTGATCCACTACCCACCACAGCCTCCCAGAGTGCTGGGATTACAGGTTTGAGCCGTTGTGCCCGGCCCATTCTGTGGTTCCTGATAGATTTTGCCAGTTGCTCCTCTAAAGAATTTTACTAATTTATAATTCTATCAGCAACATGTGAAAATGTTGATTTCCTCATAGGTTTATGAGTATTGAGTTTGTAGAGATTTTATTTTTGCATGTCAAAAGGAGGTTTCCTCTTTGGTTTTAATTTGCATGTTTTTGGCAATTAGGAAAGTTGAACTAACCTCTGACCCTTTCTTGGAGTTTGTTTCTTCTCAAGTGCAAGTTACGTCACCAGTGACCTTTCCTATTTGTCCTGTGAGTCACTGTGTTCTCTTCCTTTCTTTAAGACTATTTTTTAGAGCAGTTTTAGGTTCACAGCAAAATTAAGAGGAAGGTACAGAGATTTCCCATATGCCCACTGGAGACATTTTTAATCTTCTTTTACCACTTTTTTTTTTTTTTTTTTCCCCCTTGAGACAGAGTCTCACTCTCTTGCCCAAGCTGGAGTGCAGGGGCATGATCTTGGCTCACCGCAACCTCCGCCTCCTGGGTTCAAGTGATTCTCCTGCCTCAGCCCCCTGAGTAGCTGGGACTGCAGGCACACGCCACCACGCCCAGCTAATTTTTTGTATTTTTAGTAGACGGGGTTTCACCATGTTGACCAGGTTGGTCTCAGACGCCTGACCTCAAGTGATCCATCTGCTTCTGCCTCCCAAAGTGCTGGGATTACAGGCATGAGCCACTTTGCCCGGCCACAGATTCTTGAAGAATACATTAACTATTTGTCATTGTGCTCTACGTATTTTCTTGTTTCATTTGTGTTTCTTTTGATGTTCATTTTCCATATTGTAGTGAATTAGCTAATCTGTGAACTCGTGAATGCTCCGATTCGCTCCTCATGAGGCTGTGACCCTGGGATCTCCGCACAGCCCTAACTGTCCGAAGACAGCTGTCCCAATTGTGAGAGTCATGTGGCCACAAGATTATGTCCTGTGTCTTTGTAGTTGTTCTGTGTATTGAAATATTTATCTTCTTAACACAGTGGATGGACAGAAATGTATTTCCTTCCCACCTCAATTATCCTGACAGAATTTGTTAAATAATGTCGCCAACCCCCATTGCTTTATAATGCTTAATTTAACACTTAATACCTTCCTATATGTATTAGAGTCTATTTGAAATAATTTTTACTTATATTTTGGGGTCATACCACATCATTTAAATTATCACAATTTTACAATATTTCCTACAATTTAGAAGGCCTCTCCTACCGTGTTTCATTTTCATTATATTTTACACTGTTTTGCGTGCTTTGATATATTTTCTGCTTATTTTTCCAAAAGAACTTAAGAATCATTTTGCTAAACTGCATAAAAAGTCATTGCAGCCTCGACCTCCTGGGCTCCAGCAATCCTCCCACCTCAGCCTCCCAAATAGCTGGAATTACAGGCATGTGCCACCATACCCAGCTATTTTTTTTTTTTTTTTTTTTAGTAGAGACGAGGTCTTCCCATGTTACCCAGGCTGGTCTTGAATTCTGGGCTCAAGCGATCCTTCCGCCTCAGCCTCCCAAAGTGCTGGGATTACATGAGGCACAATATGTGGCCTGTGCTTTTCTTTACAGGATTCTGAATCAATCAACTTGGGAAGCCCTGCCAGCTTTCCCTTGGGAGAGCATAGAGGGGACCTCCATTTACCCTGAGGGTGATCAGCTGGCCTAGTTTGAAGGGTTGTTACCTGATACTGCTTTTTAGCAAATAGTAGGAAAACTACCATGGACCACAGGGACCAAGCGTGCAGTGCCACGTGGGGCCACCTGCAGGAAGCCCGCTGGCTGCATCCCTGCTTCAGCGCCATGAGCCTCTGTGGCCTCCCCAATCAACAGAGTATAGAGAGTGATGAATGGGGAAGCTCCAGATTTTCCTGTGTTTCCTTAATCAGGTTTTAGGGTTAGGATCACATTTGCCTAATGGAGTAGATATGCTAGCTGACCATTGGACTCAAGGGTGGGAAATAATTTTTTTTAATTTTTTTTATTATTATTATTTTTTTAGATAGGGTCTCACTCTGTCACCCAGCCTGGAGTCCAGTGGCACAATCTTGGCGCACTCCAACCTCCACCTCCTGGGTTCAAGCGATCCTCCTGCCTAAGCCTCCTGAGTAGCTGGGAGTACAGGCATGCACCACCACAACTGGATAATTTTTGTATTTTTGGTAGAAATAGCATTTCACCAGATTGCCCAGGCTGGTCTTGAACTCCTGGGCTCAAGTGATCCACCCACGTCGGCCTTCCAAAATGCTGGGACTACAGGCATGAGCCACTGTGCCCAGCCGGAAATAATTCGTGATGTGAGAATTACTTATTCCTTAGAAGTGTGAATGAATTCATCACTAAAACCATCAGACCCCAGTAATTTGAGGGATTTTCTTCTCCAGTTACTTCCTCCACTATTGACTGATTTTGACTTTTGAGTTCTTGTTTTAATGGCTGTCTTCATCTGTGTTTATTTGGCCTGTGTCCTTAAGATTTCCCAGTTAGGCCGGGCGCGGTGGCTCACGCCTGTAATCCAAGCACTTTGGAGGCCAAGGCGGCGGATCACCTGAGGTCGGGAGTTCAAGACCAGCCTGACCAATATGGTGAAACCCCGTCTTATAAAAAAAAAAAAAAAGATTTCCCAATTAACTAAAACATGATCATAGTCCTCCTTCCATGTTACCTATCCCCTAGATTCAAGTTTACGCCTCCGTTTTTGTTTTTTCTGTGTTTTTCTTCTTTCCCCTTTTTTTCTTTGTTTAGATGCCGCTTCATTCATCAAAAGGAATTGAGGAGGCCCACTCTTGACCGAACTGAACATGCCCATTCTTGTAGTCTTTAGAAAACAGGCTACGTTTTGCATCGCAGTGTCTTCTCTAAATTTTTTTGCTTTAACTTTTATCATTCACTTCCCTTTTCCCTTTTTAAAAATTGCTTCTTTCCCAAGATATGATTTAGATATTTTAGTTCATCATTTTTTCTCACTTTTCTGGAGAAAACGAACATAACAAAGGCATTTAAGGGACTGTCCTCATTCATCACTTTCTATAGATTTTGATGTCAGTTTTTTTCACTGTATTTTCTTAATAGACAGTTATTGTCTTCTTGACTTTCTTCTTAAGACAATTTTTTCCTTAGATAAGTATATTTTAAGATATACTGTTTATATTTCTGTTTGCTCCTAATCTCTTTTTTTTTTTTTTTTTTTTTTTGGGACGGAGTTTCACTCTTGTTGCCCAGGCTGGAGTGCAATGGCGCGATCTCGGCTCACCGCAACCTCCGCCTCCCGGGTTCAGGCAATTCTCCTGCCTCAGCCTCCTGAGTAGCTGGGATTACAGGCACGCAACACCATGACCAGCTAATTTTTTGTAGTTTTAGTAGAGACGGGGTTTCACTATGTTGACCAGGATGGTCTCGATCTCTTGACCTCGTGATCCACCCGCCTCGGCCTCCCAAAGTGCTGGGATTACAGGCTTGAGCCACCGTGCCCGGCCCTAATCTCTTTTTTTTTCTTTTTTGCCACAGGGAGGAAATGTAGCATGAATCATTTCTGCTTTTATATTTTTATGGAGATTTTGAGATTAGTATATGATGACTTTTTGTGAACATACCATGAATACTTGAAAAAGAATAAATTCTCTGTTCATTCCATTTAATCCCCACCAAAGCAACCACTGATTTTTCGTTGTTTTGTTCTTCAGCTCCTTCATGTGTTACTGAATTTCTTATGTGTTGATAATGAAGTATCTGATTTTTCTAATCATATTTTTATCACTTCTACTTCCCTTTCCTAGGAGCTATTTGCAGATATGTTTTGCTCTGTCTTTACGGCATTTAGATTCCATGGAATTAGGCTGCCATCACCCGCGCCCTCATCCTGGTACCGCTCCTTAGCACATGTCATTGCTTTTGCTCTGAATTATGTTTTGCTTCATATTAACGCTGAAGCCCCGGTGTTTCCAGCACTGGAAGTTTCCTGACGACTCTTCTCAGTCTCATGTTTGTTTTCATTACCTCTCCTGCACACAGCTTATAGCTGGGTTCTATTTTTTCATCTGGAGAGTGTCAAGCTTTTTAACAAAGGAAATCTCGTTATATTTTTTCAAGGCATTCCAATTTTTGTCTTCTTAATTAACACCATGTGTTTTTTTCTTTCTTTTCTTTTCTTTTTTTGAGACAGACTGGAGTGCAGTGGTATGATCATGGCTCACTGCAGCCTCGACCTCCTGGGCTCAAGTGATCCTCCCTCTTCAGCCTCCCAAGTAGCAGGAACTACAAGCTTGCACCACCACACCTGGCTTATTTTTTCTGTTTTGTGGAAATGGGGTTTCACCATGTTGCCCAGCTAGTCTTGAACTCCAGGGCTCAAGCAGTCCTCCCATGTTGGCCTCTCAAACTGGTGGGATTACAGGCATGAGCCACCGTGCCCAGCCTGTGTTTTCTCTTTTATTATGGTTAAAATAGTGGCAGGCTATTTTTCATTCAACCAGCCCTGAAATGTGGAGCGAACAGATGTGCTTGTATTTATTTTCTCACATTGTCCAACCCCACGCTTTGGCCTCCCCTGTGTGAGAAGACAGGAGTCTCTGGGGTTTTGGCTTTTCTCTTTCTCTACCCTTCTCTCCCTCCCTCACTTCTTTCTTCTCCTCATTGATTGCAATTAATGTTCTAAACCTACTTTTTCCTTTCTGTCTTCTATGCAATTTGGTTTTAATTTTTCGGCTGTGTTTTTCTGCAGGTGCACAATTTGCATACTTCTGTCAGTAATAACCTTTGCCGATAGGGCTCTTGTCTACTTATCTTTGCAAACAGGCTGTTAATTCAAGAGTGTCTTCTTTTTAGCATCGTCATTCCCTTTTACATGTTACCTTTTAAATTCAGGCGATTATTTCAAGTAGGTCCTAGAAAAAAGCCATGTGATTACTACATTCTCAGAATTCAGTAGTTTCTAAGGAGCTCTCTGCCGTCTTTTGAACATGAGTGACAGCTTGACAAGATAATAAATCTCCAAGGAGCAACCTTGTTCTGTGAAGTTCCTGTAGCTGTTGTTCCATTGTCTCTGGGTGTCTGGGATGTATCAGAGAAGACAGAAGGGACTGCGATTTACGTATATTTTTAAAATCTGACCTCCTCCTTCCTGGAGTGGTTGCTTGCGGTATTCTTTTTAAGCATTTTGTATGAACCTGTTTTGCTGATGGCCTCGGTGGGCCTCTCTCCAGGCCCGGACGCTTACATTCCCCGATAGCTGAGGTTTCCGGACATGGCTCGCACCCTCCTCCAGCCCCTCCGGCCTCCGTTGTAATTCGTTTTGCCTTCTTTCACTGCTTTGTCATATCTTGCACTGTTTCCACCTGTACATGTTACATCCTCTTTCCAGATAGACTTTTCCAGAGAATCTGTTTTTATTTTCTGCAATACAAATTCTGCTTTTTACTCTTTCTAAAGTACTTTCAGCTGGGCGCGGTGGCTCACACCTATAATCCCAGCACTTTCGGAGGTCAAGGCAGGTGGATTGCTTGAGCTCAGGAGTTCGAGACCAGTGTGGGCAACATGGTGAAACCCCGTCTCTACTAAAAATACAAAAATCAGTCGGGCGTGGCGGCATGCACCTATAGTCCCAGCTACTCAGGAGACTGAGGCAGGAGAATCGCATAAACCTGGGAAGCAGAGGTTGCAGTGAGCCGAGATCTGCCACCACACTCCAGCCTGGGCGACAGGAGTGAAACTCCATCTCAAAAATAAAAATAAAAATAGTTTCTTTTTTTTTTTTTTTTTTTTTTTTTTTGAGACAGTCTCACTCTGTCAGCCAGGCTAGAATTCAGTGGCATGATCTTGGCTCAAGGTTCACGTGATTCTTGTGCCTCAGCCTCCCTAGTAGCTGGGACTACAGGTGCATGCCACGATGTCCAGCTAATTTTTTGTATTTTTTGTAGAGACCAGGTTTCGCCATGTTGCCCAGGCTGGTCTTGAACTCCTGACCTCAAGTGATGTGCCTGCCTCAGCCTCTCAAAGTGCTAGGATTACAGGTGTGAGCCCCCTGCCCAGCCTAAAGTAGTTTCTAATTAGGATATTGTAATTGAAACTAATTATACCGCAGTGAATTCAAGTTTCCTTTATCCCCAAGCCTAATGGACATATTAACTCACCTCTTTACAGGGAGGCCATATTTCTGCCACTGTGGGAAGGAGACAGGGGAGCCGGAGGCAGCGCTGGGGTGGGCGCTAGTCCAAGGCGAAGCTGTCTGTGGACGGGCAGCTTGCAGGCAGTATGTCCTCAGACCTGGGGCAGCCAGGACCACCAGGGAATGTTGCTGACGGGCAGCACCAGCGCCTGAATCCTCCCCCCAGATGGACGTAGCTGGGGGGTGAGACCCCGCTGCCACCCCTCCATCCCAGCAGCCAGGCTGCGCTGAGGCTCTGTGGGTCCCCACCACACTTATTTCATGGCACCCTCACCATCCTGGTGTACTGTGGCAGTTCCAAGGCCCAGGCTGTGTCCAGGACAGCTTCTGAATTGTGGAGAGGCCCCTTGACAGCTGGAAACTTCTCCCTTGCTGGGGTGTGGGTAGCCCCCCGTGGTGCACGAACACGTGTCACAAACACACTGGGGACACGTGTTCACAGGAGGTGAGACAAAGCGTTGCCAGCCCCGGGGATCAGGGTGGCCTATTCCTACTCTGTCTGGTTGCAGCTCTCCTTAGACAAGTTAAGTGAAGGCACCTTGGTAACAGGGAACCCTTCAGAACCAGACACCTGATTCAGCTCAGCAGCCATTTGCTGAGCACTTAGACACGTGGCCAATGGTACCACCAAGGACCCAGTGGGACAGGACCTCCCCCTCCCTCCTGGAGCCCCTCACCCTCCCTTGAGGTCAGCCCTGTGGTGAGGATTGTAGGGCGAGTCAGGTCGTGACTGGAAGCCACGTGTTGCCTGCCTGTGTGGGGCTCCCATCCAGGGGTGGGCGGTGCAAGTCACATGCCCACTCTGCGCTGTGCAGAGGGGTCCCATCAGAGAGCGACATGGCGGTGGCCCTCTGAGGGGATTCTAATCACGCTGCTGCTATGAGTAGGGGCTGAATGAACCCATTTTAAAGGTGAAAACACTGAGGCTCCATACCTCCTAGCTCCTCAAAGCCCCCCCAACAAACACTCCACAGTGTGATGCTCCCTGGCCTGGCCCTTTCCCCACACTCAGTGTTGCCCTGAGCTCCCAATGAGGGGAGTTTGCGGCAGGAGGGCAGGAGTGCCAAGGTAGTTGCCCTGATGGAGCCGGCCAGTTGGTGGGTTGCGTGAACGGGGGCCAGTGTGGTGCAGGGCTACGGCGGGTAGGCAGGGGTGGATGGTTGAAAGCTTGGGAAGGCCAGTATGGGGCCCTGCAGAGTCCAGTGGCATCAGGGAGACAAAGAGTTTCTTGCACAGGGAGGGCAGAGAGTGCTTTGGGCTCCTGGCCTGGCACTTGGGACCATGACGGGTGGATGGGAAAGCAGAGCCCGTCCAGCCACCAGGCCAGCATGGCTTCACAAGGACAATGCCCCCAGGGTGTTAGCATCCAAATATAGCATCCCAGCTGTCATGCCTAATCCTGGGACTTGGACACATGTCACAGCCATGTCCCTGAAAGGTGGGAACGCTGGGGCCTGGGCAGGCCTGAGTGTGGTCTCAGCCCCACCCCACACAGCTGGACCCCACAGGGGTCCCAGGACATCTCCCAGGAGTTGTGGTGAGCCCTCGGGGTCACATGTGCCCAGCCCACAGTGGGCACAGCTCAGCGATCTGCCAGCATTCCCTGAGGCTCGGACCCCGGGAAGCAATGCATCCCTTGCTCAGGCCCAGAAGCAGCCAGCATAGGACAGCCTGTGACTTTGCCTGGGATGCCCGCTGCATTTTAAAACTGCACTTCATCTAGCAGCCCCAGGAGCTGGGGCACTGCCCAGGCCTGTTCCCAGATGAGGCATTGTGCCCACCCACCCCCGGTGGCTGCTCTGTGGGGAGCCTGGCTTGCCCGCTCCCAGGCTGTGTCTGGTGCCAGACCCGGCTGCATGTGGAGCCAGGGATGGATTTAGAAACCTCTCGCTTCCTCCCAGCATGGGCAGAGGCACCCACATTCCTCCCCAGCCTGGGGACAGGAGACGGGGAGGGAGAGGAAGCCAGGCCCAGGGAGAACCTGCAGGGAGGAGGCCAAGCAGTCCCCAGGCAGACAGACCTCTGGAGCGTTCTCCACTCTACACTGCCACCTCAGGGACCTCCCCGTCACCTCGGCAAGCGCCCTTGTCTGTAAGGAGGGGATAAGAACACCTGCTCTAGGGTGCTGTGAGGAGTACTCTCACCCGGGGAGACAGGCCTTAGTATTTTCTTATACTTTTCCTGTAGTCTGTCTTTTTTTTGAGGCACGATCTCGCTCTGCCGCCCAGGCTGGAGTGCAGCTGCGCGATCTTAGCTCACTGCAGCCTCGACTTCCAGGGCTCAAGCAATCCTCCCTCCTCAGCCTCCTAAGGAGCCAGACTACAGGCTCATGCCACCACCCCTGACTGATTTTTTTTTTTTTTTTTTTGAGACAGAGTTTCGCTCTTGTTACCCAGGCTGGAGTGCAATGGCGCGATCTCGGCTCACCGCAACCTCCGCCTCCTGGGTTCAAGCAATTCTCCTGCCTCAGCCTCCTGAGTAGCTGGGATTACAGGCACGCACCACCATGCCCAGCTAATTTTTTGTATTTTTAGTAGAGACGGAGTTTCACCATGTTGACCAGGATGGTCTCGATCTCTTGACCTCGTGATCCACCCGCCTCGGCCTCCCAAAGTGCTGGGATTATAGGCGTAAGCCACTGCGCTCAGCCTCCTGGCTGATTTTTTAAATTTTGTGTAGTGATGGGAGAGCCTTGCTGTATTGCCCAGACTGGTCTGGAACTCCTGGGCTCAAGCGATCCTCCTGCTTTGGCCTCTCAAAGTGCTGGGGTTGTACCCAGACTCTAGACTTCTGGATGGCAGAGGGGCCAGGCCTCTAACTGTCCTGGGGGTGTGGTGTGCTATCCGAGGGGGTGGTGGGGTCACCTACCCCAGCATCTTTTACATGCCTGCAGCTCACTGGATGCTCCACTGTGGCACTCTTAGCTATCATGGGGTGTCCATCAGTCCAGGCAGACCCCAGAGCCCAGTGTACAACCACGGGCCCCGCCTGGGCCTCAGCCTCCCTCCCAGGAATGGGAGAACCAGCTTCACTTTGGCCAGGAAAGAGGGAGACTGAAAGGGCAGTTGACCTGAGAGGGGACAGAAGCCTGAGGCCCAGAGCCAGGGAGGTGAGAATGAGGCCCCAGGGGGTCCGCGGTCTGCCTCCCCTGCTCCCTGCGGAGAGAGGCCGGGGCATGTTCTCTGGCTTTGTCGCAGGAGTTGCTGTGATCACAGCAGTGAACACACCGGTCCATTTCCATCTGTCATCCTCCTGTTTTCTTGAACCGTCCCACGATTCTCTGCGGTGCGTCATTCCTATTGTTCCTTTTCCTACAAGAGAGGCCTTGGTCCTCTTTGTTCAGCAAGTGCTGAGTCAGTGGTGAAGCGCCGTGTTTAGCTGCCAACAAAGGTGTGGAATGGAATCAGCTTCCATGATTTGGTAGAGTATTTGCAAGAAGCCTGTGGTGAGGCTTTTTGTTTACAAATCCAGGAGTCTTAGTGGAAACCTCAGAAACATATGCTCACAGATGCT
>NW_022436950.1:2470723-2487376 GCF_009761245.1 Sapajus apella | reverse complement strand
TTTTTTTTTTTTTTTTTTTTTTTTGAGATGGAGTCTCACTCTGTCTCCCAGGCTAGAGTGCAGTGGTGCAGTCTCGGCTCACTGCAACCTCCACCTCCCAGGTTCAAGCGATTCTCCTACCCCAGCCTCCTGAGTAGCTGGGAATGCAGGCATGCACCACCACACTCAGCTAATTTTTGTATTTTTAGTAGAGACACGGTTTCGCCATGTTGGCTGGGCTGGTCTCGAACTCCTGACCTTTAGGTGATCCACCCGTCCTGGCCTCCCGCAGTGCTGGGATTACGAGCATGAGCCACTGCACCTGGCCAGTTGCTGTAATTCTTTGGAGGGGGATGGAGTTGGCATTTCCTTTGTGCTCTTGGGAAAATGGCTTTGCTAAGGTATCAGAAGTCCCTGTTATACAACCTAAGTAGATAAACCATTGTCAGAACTTGAAAATTCCTGTTTAATGTATTCATATGCATGCAATGACATTCATTTCAAAGCATTCCTGTCTCACTAATGTGGTAGATCAAATGTGCAGGCATCCCTGGGCTGGCAAATGGGCATAGGGACTTTGAACGCTTGGCCTTTTCCCTGGTTTGATTGGGTACTCTCTGACCAGCCTGATTTAGGGAAGGTTTGATTTAGGGAAGGTTTGATTTAGGGAAGGATTGACACGTGCTGCAAGTCCCAGGGCATGGGAGCAGCCATCCAGACGGTAGGAGTTCCAGGTGTGCACAGCTGGCTCAGAGCCCGCTGGCCCAGCGCGCGTTTCCCAGGCCAGTGACGGTGTACTGAAGTGTTTTTCATCAAACAGTTCTCAACACTTCCTTATACATTTCCCCAGTGTCAAGAAAAACAAAAGGTGCCCTGTTCTCTGCTGCCTCCTGCAGCGCTGGGCAGAAGCGAGGCAGGAAGCCGGGCTCCCCAGCTCACACACGCAGGCGGAGGTGGGAAGCCACCCGCGTGGGCTTTCGCAGCCCTGGGGCTCGAGGCCTCTTCAAGACAAGCTGGCCCTGCGCTTGCTCCACGCCTGACACACACCAGGCCAGGCAGAGGAAGTGGCCGGCCCCTCCCTGCTTTGGAAAGGTCCCATTATTCACAGAATCTTGGGTAGGAGCCCTGACACCAAAAGCAGAAACCACAAGGGTGAGGGCAGCCCTGACCACCTACGCGGAAAGTAAGCCTGCACTCGCACCAGAAGATGCGCCCCTTCCAGTCCTAAACGGGATGTGTGCTGCCGCTTTGAGAAATTTTTATCACATTCAGAAAATAGCCTCTTTGTATGTTTTCAAGATTATGGCTTTTTTTTTTTTATCAGAAACAAATGTTGAGTTTTATCAAATGCCTTCTCAATGTGTATTAAAATGATGGTAGGTATTTTTTTCCCACGGTGTGTTGAAGTGTGTTTGTAGTAACAGGTTTAACGTATTCCTGAAATCAGCCCTCCTTTAAATAAAAGGTGCCCTATGGCTAGAAGAAATGTGTGAGTATTGGATAGAGGACTTCAGTGTCTATTTATAGGTGGCAGTGAAGGGTGTCTGCTCCGTCCGTGTGCGCATGCATTGAGACACATGGCATGCCATCTCTAGAGGGCTGGGACCAGGGTTTGTTCACTTTTTTAAATGAACTGCGAAGCTCGACATCTTTTTCTTTCACATTAAGAAACTGCAGTGACTCATGACTCTCACACCTGTAATCCTAGCCCTTAGGGACCTGGAGGTGGGAGAATCATGTGAGCTCAGGAGTTTGAGACCAGCCTGAGCAATATAGTGAGACCCCTGGCCGGGCGCGGTGGCTCACACCTGTAATCCTTGCACTTTGGGAGGCTGAGGCGGGCGAATCACGAGGTCAGGAGTTCAAGACCAGCCTGGCCAACATGGTGAAACCCTGTCTCTACTAAACACACACACGCACACACACACACATATATATAGTCAGACCCCATCTCAATTAAAAAGAAAAAAAAGAACTTGAAAGAACTGTGTGGGATCTAGTGCCTGTTGAAACAGCAATTCTTTAATAACATTTTCCATTTTTCTTCTTGGATTTCTTCTTTTTAACTCAATATTTGATAGTTTGTAATTTCCCAAGAAGTGTCCCAATTCACGGAGGATTTTCCAATTTTTAACGAACTTTATTTTTACATATTAATCTCTTATACTTTTCTTTTTTGTTTGTTTGTTTGTTTTAGGACAATGTCTGGTTCTGTTGCCAGGCTAGAGTGCAGTGGCGGGATCTTGGCTCCCTGCAGCCTCTGCCTCCTGAGTTCAAGGAATTCTCATGCCTCGGCCACCCAAGTAACTGACACTACAGGTGTGTGCCACTGTGCCTGGCTAATTTTGGTATTTTGAGCAGAGAGAGTGTTTCGTAATGCTGCCCAGGCTTGTCTTGAACTCCTGACCTCAAGTGATCCACCTGCCTCTGCCTCCCAAAGTGCTAGAATTACAGGTGTGAGCCACCGTGCCTGGCCGGCCCTCTTACACTTGTTCTAATCTCCTCCTATCTGTGGTTTTGTATGTTGGTGTTTTCTCTGCTTTTTTTTCTAGATTAAACGATCCATAAATGTATCTATTTCATTGTAGCCATTTTTCCAAAGAATCAGCTATCGAATTTACGTATCCATTTTATTGTTTTTTAACATATCCATAAATATTAGCTCTTAATAATTATTGATGGACAAATTATTTGCCATTTGGAGAGATTTATTTTGTTCTTTTTAAGAAATATCTTGATTTGAATACTGATTTTATTTCATTTACTTTTGTTTAATAAGATAATTTACAACTATTAATTTTTCTCAGAATTCACTTTTGGCCCTATTCTATAAATGTTTACACATAGTATTGCCATTCTTGTTTTCTTAATATTTTGTCACTGAATTTTTAAATTCTCTTGCGACTTCAAAATTATGTAAATGACGTTTCATTTCTAGGAATTCCATTGTTTTAAATTTTTTTTAACT
Organism: Sapajus apella; assembly: GCF_009761245.1. Classification (NCBI taxonomy): domain Eukaryota; kingdom Metazoa; phylum Chordata; class Mammalia; order Primates; family Cebidae; genus Sapajus; species Sapajus apella. The sequence continues at coordinate 2,484,429 of NW_022436950.1, read as the reverse complement.
AATTTTTAGTTTTCAATATTGTAGCCAAAGAATATTGGCTTATGATTTATACCCTGAGGATTTGATGAGTCTCTTTCTGCTGCCTAAAACGGATCCAGGGGCCTTTGGAAAGCTGGCTGAGTCTCTGCAGAGTGGAACCTTTACCATGCAGTCACTGCATCGGTTTATTAACATTATTTTTCATCATCATTTTATGCTACTTTTTATCTACCTCGCCTTGGGAGGTGTGTTCAGGTCTCCCACGTGTCTTGCGTTCCTGGCAGCTGCGGGCTGTCTGTGTGCTGTGGCGCGGTGCCGAGGCCGTCCTGGGTAGAGTGTCCCCCTCGGCCCCACTGGTGGCCTTTCTCACCACCTGGGCCAGGACTGCTGGGAAGCCTGCACCCCCGCTCACCTGTCCGCGTCTCCCGCGCACAGCCCTCTCGCGGTCTTCCTCTAGCCTTTGTTTCACGTGGCCTTGGAGGCAGCTGCTGTGAACAGAGGAAGTGGAATTTTGGGGTCACCTTCCCTGCCCTGGTGGTGTCTGCAGTCTCGTTGTTGAGGCCAACAGTGGGTGAATAATCACCTGAATTCATGGGCAGGCACAAAGCAACGTACATCTATGAAGGAAAACCCCGCTTTGCTGGGGGAGCCAAATATGACGGAAGCATCCAGAAGGGCCTCTTTGAGGACATGACATTTAAGTGAAGGGTGAGCCTAGGTGGCCTTGTGAAGATGAGACTAAGAGCTTTCCAAGTAAAAGGAACAGCATGTGCAAAGGTCCAGAGGCAGAACTCTGGCCACTGTGGCTAGAATGTGGCCAGCAGGAGGGAGTGGACCCAGTTGGACGACCCACACAGAGGCTTCTGAATCCAGGACAGGTGCATTGTGAGCCCTGAAGGTGTGTCGCAGGGGTGGGGAGGTATGGATGGTGGGCTAGGGCAGGGGCCAGGGTGTGGGGTGTGGCCTGGAGAGCCCACGATGGCTGAGCCCGGCATGCAGATGGAGAGTGGTGAAGGTGTTAGTACCTGGCCCTCACTAAAGTGGGGGAGGCAGAAAAGGGGTGCACAGATGCCAAGCCCCCACACACTTACTGCAGAAAGGTAGAAGCTGGCATGTGAGTTGTAATAACCCACCCGCCAGGACAAGTCACTTCTGCCCCCTCCTGGGCACAGTGATGGGGCCTCAGGAGAGGAGGGCACCCTTGAGGGAAAGGGGAGCCATGATAACTGAGGGGGTGGACATGGCATGGGGGCCCTGAGTCACACGTGTTGATAGCCAGAAGTGAATGGCCCAGGCTTCAGGTCAGGGAGGGAGAATGGGGAAGTCGCAGATGCAGCCCAAGGCCAAGAAAGAAGGAGCACTTCAAGGGGGATGTCTTTCCTTTCCCGGAGTGGGGAAGGGCAGAAGGTAGGGCTTCAGTGAGTGAGGATGCCCCACTGCCACTAGAGCGAGGCAGGAGAGGCCTGGAGCTAGGGCGAGGTGGAGGAGGGAGGGGCTGGGAGGGATCTGGAGGAGGAGGAGGAGCTGGGAGGAGGAGGGAGGGGTCTGGAGGAGGAAGAGGGGCTGGGAGGAGGAGGGAGGGATTAGGAGGAGGAGGAGGGGCTGGGAGGAGGAGGGAGGGGTCTGGAGGAGGAGGAGGGGCTGGGAGGAGGAGGGAGGGATTAGGAGGAGGAGGAGGGGCTGGGAGGAGGAGGGAGGGATCAGGAGGAGGAGGAGGGGCTGGGAGGAGGAGGGAGGGATCAGGAGGTGGAGGAGGGGCTGGGAGGAGGAGGGAGGGATCAGGTGGTAGAGGAGGGGCCAGAAGGATGGGGAGGTGGAGGAGGGAATGGGAGGATCAGGAGGATGCAGAACTCCCCACAGAGAAGGTTGGGGGGGACACAGCAAGAAAGAAAGTGGGGTCCTTTCCCAGGGCCCACCCTGTACCCCCACTCACCCTCCCACAGGGCCCCTTCCTGCCTCAGAATTGGGTCACTCGGGGCCCCCAATTCCACACAGGAGGCCACTGAGACTGAAAAGAGGCCCAACGCCCTGTCCCCGCTCCCTGTCTGCACTGCACGTGTCCCCCACGAGCCACTGTCACCAGAGGGTCCCAGCCTCTCCTGCACATCAGAGCTCTCTGGTGGGATGACCCACACCGCCCCAGACACCAGGCACAGTGGCTGCAGATGCAGGGATGTCAACATCTAGTTTCCTGTGAGCCTTCCTGCTAAAATGAGCTTTTAAATATAATCATAAAAATTATGTATGCTCAAGATAGAAAACGCAGAAAAATCCAAAAAGTTTAGAGAAAAGTCCTATTACCATTCTGGTGGGGATCACCCCCTTAACATCCTGGTGTGACCCCCTTCCCACGTGGACCATTTTACCCCAGTCCAGGCTGTTTATGGTATCTGGTCTAATCTGCTGCTGCTTTTTAAAAATTATTTCGTATAGAAACAGAGTCTCACTGTGTTGCCCAGGCTGGTCTTGAACTCCTGGCCTCAAGCAATCATGCCTCAGCCTCCCAAAGGGCTGGGATCACATGCATGAGTGCTGCTTTTGCACGGCTTTATAACATAAATATTTTCCACATCTTAAAATTTTCTTCCTAAATATAGTTTTAACAGCTACATAATGGAGCTGCCCATAAACAACTTCTGTAACCACTGTCTGCTGTTTTCGATAATTATAAATCTGCAGTGGACACCTTCTTGTATCACTGTTATCTATATTTCACATTATTAATTCAGGACAATTCCCAGTAATGGAATTATGGGGTCAAGAGGCATCCATGAGTTTGAGGTTATTGATACGTATTGCCAAATGGTGTTTCAGAAAAATTGTACCAATTTATCTTTCATGAGGAACGATATGAGTGCCTGCCTCAGTATCCTATACCTTTACTGGCATTCAGCGTTCTTCATTTCTGAGACAGGGTCTCACCCTCGCCCAGGCTGGAGTGCAGTGGCAGGAACGCAGCTCACTGCAGCCTGCATCTCCCACTTTCTGTGGATCACATGAGTCAGTCCTGTGATCCTCTGACCTAAGCCTCCCAACTGGCTGGGACTACAGGTGCACGACACCATACCTGGCTAATGTTTTTTTTTTTTTTTGTAGAGACAGGGTCTCACTCTGTTGCCCAGGCTGATCTCAAACTCCTAGACTCAAGCAATCTGGCCTCGGCCTCCCACAGTGCTGGGATTACAGGCATAAGCCGCCACGCCCAGCCACATTCTCATTTTTAAGATGGGTGCTGTCTGGACATTTGGTCTTTCATTTCACATGCTTAGTAGTCATTTGTATTTCTAGAAGAAATATTGAGCTACACGCCTCACGGGGAATCCTCTCTGTGTTTTATAGCCATCCACACACCACCCTATCTGAATCCCCACCCCATGTCCATCTGGGATTGTGACAGGCTTCCCGAGCCAGCCTCAAGTGAGTGGCTGTCAGGATACCTGGTAGTGGCGCCTCCCATCCCAGCAGGTAATGAAAACTGCTGGAAGACACCAGGCTGAGTCTTCCAGGATAGAAGGAAGCAAATACTGGTGCAGATAAAGTGAACTGAGGCCAGGCACGATGGCCGACACCTGTAATCCCAACACTTTGGGAGGCCAAGGCAGGTGGACCACTTGAGCCCAGTTGTTAGAGACCAACCTGGCCAACATGGTGAAACCCCGTCTGTCCTTAAATAAAAGTTAGCTGGGTGTGGTGGCTCACACCTGTAATCCCAGCTATTCTGGAGGCTGAGGCAAGAGGAGCACCTGAACCCAAGAGGCAGAGGTTGCAGTGAGCAGAGATCGTGCCACTGCAGTCCAGCCCAAGCAACAGAGCGAGACCCTGTCTTAAGACAAAAAAAAAAAAAAAAAAAGGCAAATTGAAAGCCAAAAGTGCTTTCCTCTCAGATTTTCAACAATTTAGACACATATAGGCTGGTTACCTTTTGCTTATGTATAAACTCAAGAAGGACAAGAAATGTATACTTTTTTTTTTTTTTGAGACGGAGTTTTGCTCTTGTTATCCAGGCTGGAGTGCAATGGCGCGATCTCGGCTCATCGCAACCTCCGCCTCCTGGGTTCAGGCAATTCTCCTGCCTCAGCCTCCTGAGTAGCTGGGATTACAGGCACGCACCACCATGCCCAGCTAATTTTTTGTAGTTTTAGTAGAGACCGGGTTTCACCATGTTGACCAGGATGGTCTCGATCTCTTGACCTCGTGATCCACCCGCCTTGGCCTCCCAAAGTGCTGGGATTACAGGCTTGAGCCACTGCGCCCGGCCCAAGAAATGTATACTTTATAAGTCACAGTCAAGTGAGCGCCTGTTGCTTCATTGTAATAGGAGACCAAGGCTTGAGCAAGCAAATGAGGTCTCCAGGACCACTCTGGGTAAGAGGTGGAGCTGGGGTTTGAACCCAGGTCTGTGGGTGCCAGGGCCCAGGCTCAGATATTTCATATTACGGCCAGCCAGGGGTAGCTGGGAACAACTGCAACCCCAGGGTGTCCCCAGCGTAGACAAGTCACTGGTCAGCATCAGTGATCACACTCTCTTACCAGCAAGTAAACAACTACGAACTGTGGTGCTGGGCTTTGACTTGGGACGCAGATACACTGGAAACTCCCACTGTAGGATTCACGAACATTCCAAGCAAAGTTTGCTTAGAGCCCCAGAATAGAAAGTCCTAGCCAAAAAAGGATAATTGCTCAGTGACATGAGAACTGAAATTTGAGAGAGTTAAAGCCAGAGTGTATTTTTCGTGACGATTTCGGGTCCATCAGTCAGTTCTATGTTCTTTTGGGCAGAAGAATGTCCGTACTCCGAGGGCAATTCTTCTATCACATCCTCACTGGTGGAGCTCACAACATTTATTGAAAGTTTCAGCTGTCACTTCTGTATAAATAAACAGGATGAAGTGAGCAGCCAACTGCATATACAGCTATTTTTAGACACGGGTGGCTCTGCAGTCCAGAAGGCTAACATATCAAGGAGAGAGTTCCTGGTCCCAGAATAGCCCACCCACACTCGGCCTCATCTGCCTCCACGTGGCCCTGGCGTGGGGTCTGTGGTGGTGCGGCTTCCTGCGTCCGCCCCTTCCTGCTCTGGCTGCCCAGTGCAGAGATGCCAGTAGTTCCTCCTTAAAACACCACAGTTCGTTCTTCAGAGGACGGGGACAGTGTTCAGGCTCATGTGTCACTGGATGTGCAGAACACCAAAAACTAAACTGCCTGCAGTTTTGGTGGGTCTGAGAGATGGGAGAGGATCATCATTCAAAGCAGTGTTCATTGGCCAGGTATGGTGGCTCACCCCTGTAATCCCAGCAGTTTGGGAGGCCAAGGCGGGTGGATCAGCTGAGGTCAGGAGTTCAAGATCAGCCTGGCCAACATGGTGAAACCCCATCTCTACTAAAAATACAAAAATCAGTCAGGTGTGGTGGACTGCGTCTGTAGTCCCAGCTACTTGGGAGGCTGAGGCAGGAGAATCGCTCGAAGCTGGGGGATAGAGGTTGCAGTGAGCCAAGACTGTGCCATTGCACTCCAGCCTGGGTGACAGAGCAAGACTCTGTCTCAGAAACAAAAAAAGCGTTCTCACTGTGAAGCCCTATAGTTGATCAACCAGCTGAGAAGGCTGGACTTTGGTTTTCAGCACCAATAACACGTCTCACATTTACGGTGTGCCAGCCAATAACAGGTACTCATTCATTTTTTTCCCCACGATGAGACTCAGATGGTCATGACTTCTTATGGCTTTTTCCACTTCTGTTTTCTTCTTGAAACATGAGTCCTTGTTCACAGGGAGAGACCACACACCCAAAGGCCCGCAGGCAGGGCACGGTCCCGCATACCCTCTGCTGCCTCCGCCCACGCTCTCCCTCCTCGTGCCTCGTCTACTAGGCCACTTGCATGGGCTGAGGGAGGCCCTGTGCACTCAGGGCAGTGACCTAGAGGGCGACCAGGGAGGAAAAACTGTCCGTATGATAAGGCTGGGGTGGAGGGGTGCTTGCATGCTGGAGAGGCCCCTACTTTTTCTGTATAGCCTCTTAAAGCCCCCAGCGGTCTCCTCACATTTCATTTATGGCCTCTGATTTATTTACTGACTTTCTAGATTAAAAATAAGAAAAAGTACCCTTCCATTATCTTGACTTTCACTGTTTTTGGAGCTCTTCATTTCTCTATGTGGATCTCAGATTCTTTCTTATGACTGAAGAACTTTCTTTGACATTACTTGTAGCACAGGTCTGCTGGCAATGAATTCTCTCAACTTTTTTCTCAAAAAGTTCTTATTTCAGCCTCTTTTGTTTTTTGTTTTCTTTTTGAGACAGCGTCTCGCTCTGTCCCCCAGGCTGGGGTGCAATGGTGCGATCTCGGCTCACTGCAACCTCTGCCTCCCAGGTTCAAGTAATTCTCCTGCCTCGGCTTCCCAAGTAGCTTGGATTACAGGTGTCTGCCACCACACACAGCTAATTTTTGTATTTTTGGTACAGACAGGGTTTCACCATGTTAGCCAGGCTGGTCTGAAACTCCTGACCTCAAGTGATCCACCTGCCTCAGCCTCCCAAAGTGCTAGGATTACAGGCATGAGCCAATATGCCTGGCCTCAACCTCATATTCGAAAGATGTTTCTTTCTGGGTATAGAATTCCAGGCTGACGAGTGTGTTTCCCCTCCCCGCAGGCCCTAATACTTTAAAGAGGTTGCCCATTGTCCTCCCACATGCCAAGCCTCTGATAAGAAATTAAGAAGTCTGCTGTAACTCACTGTTCTTCTGTATGTCTTTTTCCCTCTGACTTGAAATTTTTCCCGTTTTCTTTGGTGTTCAGCAATTGGACTGTGATGTGTCTACATGGTGTTTGGTGGTGCAGCTGCTGTTTTTTGTCCTGTCTGAGGTTCTCTTGAGCTTCTTGGATCTGTGATCTTATGTCTTTTATTACTTTTTGAAAAGCCTCAACCATTATATCTTCAAGTATTTCTTCTGCTCCATTCCTGCTCCCTCTTCTGGGACTCTCACATTATGAGTTAGAGTTGATCTCATTTACAGGATTGTCATGTTACACAGCTCTTGGATGCTCTAGTTTTTCCACACTTATTTTTCTCTGTGTTTTAGCTTGGGTAATTTCTACTTTTTTATTGTCCATTTCTCTCTTTCCTCAGTTGTCACGTCTGCTGACAGGCCCACTGAAGGAATTCTCTCTGATGCCATGTCTTTGTATTTCTAGCAACTGCCTTTGACTTTGAGTTTCCACCTCTCTGCTGAGATTCTCTGTCTTTTCATGCTTATTGTCTGCATTTTCCAGTAGACCCCTTACCATACTAGCCATTCTAACGTACCTGTCTGATAGTTACAGCATCTAGGTCATCTCTGAGTCTAATTCCATTCATTATTTTGCCTCTTGACAATGGGTTGTTTTTTGTTGCTTCTGAACAAAAAAAAACAAAAAAACAAAACAAAAACGAATGGTAATTTTTATTGAATACTAAACATTCATGTATAGAACAGAGGTAACTACGGTCAATAGTTTTTACATGTGGAAATGGGTAAGCCTCTTCTGTCAGGCTGTTAGTGTGAGATTTGAATGAATCTCGTCAGGAATTGAGCTGGGTTTGAGATTTGTCATTGCTATGGTTATCTTCAGTGAACCAGAGGCCTCAGGTACCTCTAGCAATGGGCTGCCATTGCCTTGTGCCCATGGTTGGGACTAGGGCACTGGGGTAGTTTCCTCAGTGTGGTGCCCCACCCTCCGCTTTCAGCTCTCTTGCCTGCTGTGCCACAGCACGGATCTCGCCCAGTTTCTCCCGGCAATAGCTGGCTGCTGCTTGTTATTCTACACCAGGGTTATGTTGTAGGCTTTGGGAGGTTCTCTGCGTCCTGGTCCAGGCTCAGTTTAGACATGCCCTGCCCTGTGCCCTTGACCCCAGCATTCCTACCCCTCCTCCCTGTGGCAGACAAACTCTGCCGGGGTCTTTTTTTTTTTTTTTTTTTTTTTAAGGTGGGGTTTCACCGTGTTGGTCAGGCTGGTCTTGAACTCCCGACCTTAGGTGATCTGCCCGCCTTGGCCTCCAAAGTGCTTGGATTACAGGTGTGAGCCACTACACCCGGCCTACTGGGGTCTTGGGTGTGACTCTCCTGTCCCTTCCCAGTGAGAGGAGACCTCTGTTTTGTGTGGTGCAGAATCCTAGGCCACGATGGTTTCCTGGTGCCCTTCCAAGGAAAAAGAGTTCCTACCATTCCCCAGCCATGGTATGTCTTTGCCTGTGCCCTGGGGGTGATGGGCTGTGCTGTTCCTCCCTCAGCAGCCTAAGGCATCTGCTTCTCAGGATAGAAGAGTCTGGGATGGTGGAAAGGGCTTTGAGCCTGTACCTACCCTGGCTGCAGCCCTGGTGGCACAACTGCCATGGTAAGCCTGGCATCACACCTGGCATTGTGCTGGCATCACACTGGCATCGCAGATGTGGGGTGATGGGGACTTTGCACCTGCCCTAGAGGCACTCAGGCTCCCCGCATGGGGTCAGGGCTCATTCGGCTCACTGGATTACGGATGCCCACTGTGGCTTCAATCCCCAGAGAGTGCGACTTGGACCCAGACAAGGAAGTGTCCAAGCTGTGGCCAGACTTGGCCACCAAGGGCGAGGACAGTGGTGAGGTGTGAGGCCCGTGCAGTCGCACCCTGGCTCTCTCACCCAGCAGCCCTCCTCTCTTTCCAAACCTCCATTTCCCCGTCCATAAAACAATGGGTAGCAGCGGTCCCTGAGCGTGAGTGAGATCACGCACAGGCCCTACAGAGCCCGTGCCTGCCACATGGACCTTTGTGATAGCAGCAATTGTCATGGAGATGGTGACAATGATGAATGCCACTGAGACCCCCTGAGGCCATTGGTCCCTGAGAACAGGCTCTGAGCCCCATGCAGCACCAAAGGGGCTTTCTTCCTGAGTCTTGGCTGTTCTGTAAAGCAGGAGGTCACAGGGGATGCGGGGAGTGCGGGGCTGGAGGTGGAAGGAGCCGGCGTGGTCTGGGCTCTACCCATGGCCAGTGCTGTCTCGAGCCTCAGTTTCCTCTACTGGAAGAGGCACTCAACACCCACGTCCTGGGTTGGGAGATGACACGGAAAAGCACCAATGGCCTGGTCCACTTGGGAAGAGTTTTGTCCACTTCATTTCAAAGGGCATCCTGTGGCCTACAAACTTTCTTTTCTTTCCATGTCTATGGAAAAAGTTGTTCAGAAACAGATGGCATTTGCTCTCCCCTGAGAGCCCTGGGGAGCAGAGTCCTGAGAGCACTTAAAGGGTGGGGTGGGAATGAGCTCAACTGCTGTGGCTTCGAGGGTTAGAATTCCTGGGGCAGAGGGGACTCTGTGATGGCTTCTCTCTAAGCCAAGCCCAAGGAACACCCCAATGGCACACCCTCTGCCTGTGCCCCCGGGGCCCCAGGCTCAGCACGGCCACCTCCACTCCCTTCCCTCTAGCCTGGTGGCAGCCATACCTGTGGGTAAAGCCACCTGCAGCCATGGCAGGATACAGTCAGAGGTCCTGTGGTGAAGTCCACACAGGGTCACATGCATCTGGGTCACACACACAGAATAACACAGTCACACCCACACACAGGGACACACACAAAAAATAACAGTCATACCCACACACAGGGACACAGACACAGAATAACACAGTCACACCCGTACACACAGTCATACCATTGAATAACAGTCACACCTGCACACACGGTCACACACACAGAGAATAACAGTTACACCCACACACAGGGACACACAGCGAATAACATACACCCACATACAGGGACACAGAATAACACAATCACAACAGAGAATACACAATTACACTCACACACAGGGATACACACACAGTGAATAACACAGTTACACCCACTTACAGGGACACATGCAGAATAACACAGTCATATACAGTCACACACACACAAAGAAAGTTACACAGGGATACACACAGAATAACACAGTTACACTGACACACAGAATAGCACAGTCACACATAATCACACACAGAAACACAGTGACACAAAAACACGGTGTCACAGTCACAGAATGTCACAGTCACAGAATAACAGTTACAGAATTATAGTCACACAGAATAACACAGTCACACACAGAGTAAACAGTCACACAGAATAACAGTCACAGAATAATGCAGTTACACACAGTCACACACAGGGAACAACAGCAAGACACCATCACACAAAGAATAACAGTTATACACAGTCACAGAATAACACAGTCACAGACAGAATAACACACAGTGACATACATCACACGGTCACACACAGAGTCACACAGAATAACAGTCACAAGTCACACAGAATAACAGTCACACACACAGAATAACACAGTTACACACAGTCACACAGAATAACAGTCACACACAGAGAATAACAGTTATACAGCCGGGCACGGTGGTTCATGCCTATAATCCCAGCCCTTTGGGAGGCTGAGGTCGGCGTATCACCTGAGGTCAGGTTCAGGACCATCCTGGCCAACATGGTGAAACCCCGTCACTACTAAAAGATACAAAAATTAGCTGGACATGGTGGCACATGCCTGTAGTCCCAGCTACTCGGGAGGCTGAGGCAGGAGAATTGCTTGAACCCAGTAGGCAGAGGTTGTAGTGGGCCAAGATCATGCTACTGCACTCCAGCCTGGGCGATGGAGCAACAGAGTGAGACTCCATCTCAAAAAAAAAAAAGTTACACTCACACGGTCATACACAGAGAACACAGTCACACACACAGAATAAAACACTTACACCCACACATATAGCCACACATAGAATAAGTCACATACAGTCACATACAGGGAATAACAAGTCACACACAGAAAATGACAGTCACACAGTCACACACAGAGAATAACAGCCATTAACCTGGAAGCCACACACAGAGTCACACACAGTCACAGAGAATAATAGTCATGCACAATCATACAGAATAACAGTCACACATACACAGTCACACACACAGAATAACACGGTTACACCCACCCAAGTCACACACAGAACAACATAGTCATACAGAGTAACAGTCACAGCTGCACACACAGTCACACACGGCAAATGACAGTCACACCTCACCCATGGTCATGCACGGAGCCCACCCTGGGTTTCCATCTTCACCCAGGGCAGCAAGGCAGCTGGCTTCTGCCCTCCCGACGTCCCCAGGGTGCGACACCAGGCTGGGACCTCACCCCAGGTGGTGGAGGAGCTGGTGGCAGAGGAGCCGGTGGGGGAGGTGCGGGCCTCATCAGCCACCCAGCCGGGCTCATCCTCATTGTTCAGGCAGAGCTGTGAGAGGCCCCACAGCCGTGCCAGGGCTTCCTATGCCACAGGGTGCCATGTGGGCTATCTGGGCGTCCCCTTGGAGCCGTCGGGGTCCTGCCCTCCTGGATCCAGGGCCACTGCCTCGGCGCCGGGGCTTCGAGCTAAGCTTCAGGGCTGCGTGGCTGCATGAGGGGCCGCAGTGCAGGGCCCCAGCTGCAGTCCCACCTTGGTTCCCCCACTTGCCCAGCGGCTCACCACCTCCTCTTCCACCCGCAGGAGCTACAGGGATCTGGCCGACTGCACCTGGCAGGTGACGGAGAAGCTGGGCTGCTTCTGGCCCAACGCAGAGGTGGACAGGTTCTTCCTGGCAGTGCACGGGCACTACTTCAGGAGCTGCCCCGTCTCAGGCAGGGCCGTGCGGGACCCGCCCAGCAGCATCCTCTACCCCTTCGTCGTGGTCCCCATCGTGGTGACCCTGCTGGTGACGGCGCTGGTGGTCTGGCAGAGCAAGCGCACAGAGGGCATCGTGTAGGCGGCACCCAGGCTGCAGGGTGAGGCCAGGCAGGCCTGGGTGGGGAAGCTTCTGGGGCCTTGGGACATAGCAGGCCTGCAATGCCCCCTCTTCCTCCAGCCGAGAAGAGCTCACAGGAGTCCAGAGTACTCGAGGCTCTGGCATTACCTTGGAAGTCCCCCTGGCTGGAGGCCACCGCCAGGGACCTCCAGGAAGGCGGCAGGGACATGACCCCGACTTACCTCTGGGAAGGTCCCAGCCCAGATTGCTTACCCCACAGCCGCGTTTGTGGATGAGTGGTGTGTGATTAAAAGGATATTCTTGAACCTGGGAAGTGTCATCACCTCCGGGAACCCATCACTGGGAGAAGGGTGGAAAGCCAGGCCCTGCGGACTCTTTCCTCTGACAGGAGGCATCAGGGGCCTTTGCTTAGAGGTGACACTGGGGCCAGTGCTGAGTGTACGGAGGTGCTCCTGGGGATTCCAGGGTCCCTGCTGCCCCCTCCCCAGCCACATAGTCCAGACCAGGGGAGTGTGCACTGAGATCACAGACCAGGAAGGGCCGTCCTCCCCTCAACAGATGGCTGGGGCCTCGGGTGCAAGTTCCTCCTGTTTGTCCCCAAGGTGTCACCAGGTTGGACCCTCTGCCCCTCACCTCCCTGATCCCCATCCAAGCTTCTGCCCATGCCCACACCTGTAAGCTGGGCTTCCGTTAGGCACTGGGTCCCCAAAGGATTCCCTCTACAGTCCCTCCTTGGTGTCCTCTGACTTCGGGCCCCTGCACCCCCCAGGACCTGTCCCTTCTCCAGTGACTGAGAGTGTCCACTCCCCCGTCACCTGCGACTTGGCCTCTCCCTCTGCCCCACATCGCAGCCCCACCCAAACATGGCAGCCAGTGCCATGGCCTTGTAGGTTCAGCTTTAGCACGCCACAGCCACATGGGGCCACCCCCCACCCAGCCTTGGATGGGCCCCCCAGAACCCAGGCAGCCCATCACTGCAGCCTCCCCCAAGGGCCCCTGAGCCTCCTCCTGGGTGTTGCAGTCCCCACCCCACTCCCACAGGTGCACCCATCACGGGCAGCCCCCACCTCCCTACCTGGCCAATCCCAAGTGGATCCCCAGCCTGAGAGACCAGAAGGAGCCCTGAGTGGCTTCTCGGCTTCTCTGGAGGAGCCGTGGCTGTGGTGTGGGCTCATTTCCCCAGGAAGAGCAGGCGTGGCTGCGCCTTACCCTGGATCACGAGAGGAGCCCAGGGTTTGCTGACAGCAGGGCGGTGGCCTCACGGACTAATCCTGGTCTCTGTCTTGGTGGGAACCGCGGGACTCCACTGTCCGTGACCCAAGCTCAGACTTGGGCCCTCGGTGAGGGTCTGGTCAATCGGCTACACCAGGCCCCAGTGTCCTCTGCTTTTAGGATGTGACCACCTGTGAGTGGAGAAGCCGGGGGTACCCTGGTGCAGTGGCTTTGGGCCACAAGGAAATAATAAGTATGACAAGAACAGCAGTAGCGTTTTTGTGAGCCGGACACTGCACTGTGAACTTGTGTTCATAAAACTCTCAGAGCAGCCCCCTGGGGGAGGGTCCGTCATTGTCCCCATTTCACAGAAGTAGAAAAGAGAGTTCAAGTCACTTACCTGAGTTACCTCAGGAATCTGTCCAGTACACAGGACAGATGAAGGCCAAAAGGGTGCCCGGGACGCTGCCTCCCCTTCTCTCCTCTGTTCCCCCCTCAGCTGCTCTCCCACCTCCCCCCAGGCCACACTAGGGGCCAAGCCTTGCCCCTATGTTCACAAGTCTGTGTGTGTGTGTCTGTGTGTGTGTGTGTGTGTGTGTGTGTGTCTCTGTGTGTGTCTCTGTGTGTCTCTGTGTGTGTCTCTGTGTGTATCTGTGTTTGTGTGTCTCTGTGTGTGTGTGTGTCTCTGTGTGTGTGTGTGTGTGTCTCTGTGTGTGTCTCTGTGTGTGTCTGT
>NW_022436950.1:2468453-2470623 GCF_009761245.1 Sapajus apella | reverse complement strand
TGTGTGTGTGTGTGTGTGTGTGTGTGTGTGTGTGTGTGTGTTTGGTTGGTTTGGTATTTTTTTGTTTGTTTGTTTTGTTTTTCTTTTTGAGACTGAGTCTCACTCTCACCCAGGCTGGAGTGCAGTGGCGTGATCTCAACTCACTGAAACCTCCACCTACTGGGTTCAAGCAATTCTCCTGCCTCAGCCTCCTGAGTAGCTGGGATTACTGGCATGTGCCACCATGCCCAGCTAATTTTTGTATTTTTAGTAGAGACGGGGTTTTGCCGTGTTGGCCAGGCTGGTCTCAAACTCTTGAGCTCAGGTAATATGCCCGCCTCGGCCTCCCATAGTGCTGGGATTACAGGCATGAGCCACCAAGCCTGGCCACCAAAGGTAATTTTAATTTTAAAAATAAGACTGGCTAGCTTTATTGTGTCCTGAGCTGGAGAAATACTCCATTATCCAGAGTTTGTCATAAAAATCCATGTCATAGAATGTCACAGAAATCCATCAGGAAAAAATCAATCGGAAGTCAAAAAATGTCTAAAATGAAAGGGAAAAATATGAAATTTAGCATGGGAAATGGATTGACCAAGTACGTCCCTGTCCCCAAAGCCGCTGGTCTTAATGAGCTCCCAGAAATAAAATTACTCTGGGGACAGGGTTTTTTGTAAACCACGAAGCAGCTCTGGATTGGAAAAATCTTCGAAGAAGGGACATCCCTGTTGGATCCGCCACTAAGGAGGGCACAGACAGCCTGGGAACTGAGGCGTGGAGGCAGCACCAGAATGCAGAATGAGCCTGAGCCTGGGAACAGGTCGCTTCTGCCTGAGAGAAAGCCCTGAGGCCTCTGGAGATGAAATCTGCCTCTTGTTCCTCAGAAATGAAAACAGGCTGGGCGCGGTGGCTCACACCTGTAATCCCAGCACTTTGGGAGGCCAAGGTGGGCGGATCATTTGAGGTCAGGAGCTCCAGACCAACCTGACCAACATGCTGGAACCCCCCTGCCCCCACTGCCCTGTCTCTACTAAAAATCCAAAAAAAATAAGCTGGGCATGGTGGCATGCACCTGTAATCCCAGCCACTCTGAAGGCTGAGGCAGGAGAATCACTTAAACTCAGGAGGTGGAGGTTACAGTGAGCTGAGATTGCACCACTGCATTCCAGCCTGGGAGACACAGTGAGATTCTATCTCATAAATACATACACACATACATACATACATACATGCATGCATACATGCATACATACATACATGCATGCATACATGCATACATACATGCATGCATACATGCATGCATACATAAATGTACCATCTTCCTGGAGGCCATGTTAGAAATATGTACCAAAAGTCTTAAAATGCTCATTCCCAGTAATTTCCCTTCTAAGATGTATCCCAATGATGTAATTTATAATTTATTTATATAAATAACTCACCCGGAGTTATTTATAAGAGGAAATGGTGGAAACACCCTCAGTGCCCAACACTGGAAGACTGTCAATCAGATTAAAACCCAGATGACTGGGAAAAACTGTCCAATCAGATCAAACCCAGACCACAGGGAAAAACTGTCTAATCAGATTAAATCCAGACCACAGGGAAAATAGGTTCTCTTTTTTTTTTTTTTTTTTTTTTTCCACAAAAACAGAGTCTCGCTCTGTCATCCAGGCTGGAGCGCAGTGGCGCGATCTTGGCTCACTCATTACCACCTCCGCCTCCCAGGTTCAAACGATTCTCCTGCCTCAGTCTCCTGAGTAGCTGGGATTACAGGTATGCACCATGATGCCCAGCTAATTTTTTGTATTTTCAGTAGAGACAGGGTTTCCCCATGTTGGCCAGGCTGGTCTCAAACTCCTGACCTCAAGTGATCCTCCCACCTTGGCCTCCCAAAGTGCTGGGATTACAAGTATTAGCCACCCACCATGGCTGGCTGGGAAAAAAAGGTTCTTAAGTACATGGAAAATTTTTTTCATAGTGTAGAGTTAATTGGAAAAGACAGATTATGAAACAGGAGAGCGAGCTGATCTCAATTTTGGCGTGTGTGAACACATTCCCCAGGCCATATCAAAGTTGGGGAAGAGCACATAATTCAACCAGCAGAAATGGTAACGACTGGCTACAGTCTGGATCTGGGTGCCACATTCCAATTACTGGGCTGTCACTCCTGGTGTTAGATCAGACTTAGCAG
>NW_022436950.1:2464324-2468353 GCF_009761245.1 Sapajus apella | reverse complement strand
CAGGGTCTTACTCTGTTGCCAGGCGGGAGTGTAGTGGCATGATCTCAGCTCACTGCAACCTCTGCCTCCCTGGTTAAAGCAATTCTCATGTCTCAGCCTCCCACGTAGCTGGGATTACAGGTGCCTGCCACCATGCCTGGCTAATTTTTACATTTTTAGTAGAGACAGGGCTTTGCCATGTTGCCCAGGCTAGTCTCAAACTCCTGACCTCAAGTGATCTGCCCACCTCAGCCTCCCAAAGTGCTGAGATTACAGGTGTGAGCCATGGCTCCCAGCACTTTCTGAGTCTTGACTGGACCCCTTTTTAGCTGTGTGACTTTGAGCAACCTCTTCGTCTTTCTGATAATTTTATGTGCATGGAAAAGATGGCTTGGCGTTGGTCATATGCCCTATTCCAAGGCCTGTGTTGGAGGTCCAAAGAGCAGGCCACCTGCCAGAGGACCCAAATTTTGGGGTACAGGGACTAGGATGCGACGCAAGGAGAGAGCACATGTGGGCTGGAAGTCTTGAGAACGGGAGAGGAAAGAGGTTTCGAGACATTTTTCTCTAGATCATGAACATAATTGCCCTTTGGTTTCTCCTAGAACAGATTTAAGAAAGACCTAAATTGCTTTCCAAGGCTATTTTAGGAGGTGAACTTGGATCTAACTTTGTTTTTTAATTCCTGGGACTGTGCTGAGGTAGGCCATGAGGTGCCCATCTTTATTCGGGTTACAAAAATTGGGGAGTGGGCAGAGGAACAGCAGAGAGAGGGCAGCCCTCCAAAGCATCCCTTTCTTCCCCACCCCAGCCACAATCCTTGGGCCTGGAGACAATGCTCGTGCCCCCATGCGAATCCCTTCCTCACAGACACACTGGTGGAGGCTGGGGCAATCTGCTCCCTGTTTTCTGGGGGCAGGGCGGAAGGCAGACAGGGTGATGAGAGGTGCATGTCCACGACAGGGGCAGCTGCTTTCCATCCCCAGTGCAGCCCGCCACGACAGCAGCTACATCCCAGCCCTGCCCCTGCCACCAAGGTCTCTTCTTCTCCTTCTTCTTTTTTTTTTTTTTTTTTTAAGAGACGAGGTTTCTCCATGTTGGTCAGGCTGGTCTTGAACTCCCGACCTCAAGTAATCCACCTGCCTCAGCCTCCCAAAGGGCTGGGATTACAGGCATGAGCCACTGTGCCCAGCCAGTCTCTTCTTACAAGAAGCAGTGCCACCTTCAAAACATTTCAGATGATCAGGCTATGTGTGGTGGCTCCCACCTGTGATCTTAGTGCTTTGGGAGGCTGAGGAGGGAAGATTGCTTGAGCTCAGGAGTTTGAGACCAGCCTGGGTAACATGACAAAACCCCATCTCTACAAAAAATATAAAAACTTAGCCAGGCATGGTGGCACACACCTGTCGTCTCAGCTACTCGGGAGGCTGAGGTGGAAGAATCACTTAAGCCTGGAGGTGGGAGGCTGCAGTGAGCCAAGATTATGCCACCACACTCCAGCCTGGGTGACAGAGCAAGACACTATCTCAAAAAAAAAAAAAAAAAGTTTCAGATGGTCATAGGTATGAAAGTATATCATGCAAAAAAAAAATAATTTTTAAAAAAGTTGTAGCATAGAAGTGATGTCACCAAACTGTCTGAGTTCAGATCAGACCCTGGCTGTGCCAATCACAAATGGTGAGGCGGGCCTGGCGCGGTGGCTCACGCCCGTCATCCCTGCACTTTGGGACGCTGAGGCTGAGGCTGGAGGATCACTTGAGCTCAGGAGTTTGAGACCAACCTAGCCAACATAGTGAGACCCATCTCTACAAAAAAAACTTTAAAAAATTAGCTGGGTGTGGTGGCATGTGCCTATAGTCCCAGCTACTCAGGAGCCTTGGGACAGGATCGCTTGAGCCAGGGAGGTTGAAGCTCCAATAAGCTATGATCACACCACTGCATGCCAGCCTGAGTGACAGAATGAGACCCCATGTCAAAAAAAAAGAAAAGAAAAGAAAAAAGAAGCTCCTCAGCTCCTTCTGGACCTCAGCATCATTACCTGCAGAGGGCTGACCATGGGCACTACAGGGACTCACAGTGAAGACTGCCCTTGGCCAACATCACAGACGCTGCCTGCTAACCCTGGTCATGTGATTCACTTTCACAGAAGGGCCAGGAGCAGTGGCTGCATGTGCGCATGAACAGACACACTGGAGAAATGCTCCTGTCTCTCAGAGTTCCCAGCCCTTCTGCACAGAAGGTCCAGGTGAGTCAAAGAGAGAATAATCGGTGATCATAATGATAGGAAACAATCAAGGTCGGGGGTTCTCCCCTCCTCCTATGGCTGGGCTGAGCGTAAAGCAGTGCAGCCGGGGTCTGCTCAAGCCGCTGCTGTAGCAGACTGGGGCCTTAAACAACAGAAATGTGTTTCTTGAAGTGCGGAGGCTGGAAGCCTGAGGTCAAGGTGTTGGCAGGTCGGTTCCTTCCGATGCCTCTTCTTGGCTCATCTTTTCCTCCCTGCCTCATACTGTCCTCCCTCTGTGCCTGGATCCTAATCTTTTTCTTGCTTTTTTTTTTTTGTTTTTTGAAATGGGGCCTTGTTCGGTCACCCAGGCTGGAGTGAAATGGCGCAATCTCTGCTCACTGCAGTCCCCACTTCCCGGGTTCAAGGAATTCTCTCACAGAGATTATAATCACAGGATTACAGGTTCGTCTACCACACTCGTCTAATTTTTATATTTTTAGTAGAGATGGGGTTTCACCATGTTGGCCAGGCTGGTCTCCAACTCCTGACCTCAGGTGATCCGCCCATCTTGGCCTCCTAAAGTGTTGGGATTACAGGTGTGAGCCACCGTGCCCAGCCCTAATCTTTTCTTCTTTTAAGAGCACAGTCACATTGAGTTAGGCCCCACCCACTGACCTCATTTAATCTGTCACCCCTGAAATACCCTATGTCCAAACGCAGTCACATTCTGAGGCACTGCAGGTACAACTTCAACATGTGAAGTCACATTCTGAGGCAGGGACACAACTCAGCCCAGGACAAGAGCCACCTCCCAAGCATCTAAACGTCACCCAAGGCAGTGGGCTTTTCTACCTGACCCACCACGGCCAATTTCAGCTGGAATGGAATTAAAGTGTAATTCACATGAAAAGTTGTGGAAAACAGCACTGCAGCAAGGCAGTGGCTAAAGAAACATCACAAGATTGAATAAGACCTGCTTTGCATCAATGCATGTCATGACATGTTCTTATTGGGCAAAAATGCAATTTAATGAGGGACCCCAGGAAGGGGCAGGAAGACCTCAGGGAGATTCCAAAGAGGGTTCCCGAGCAGGTGCATTCACTGGCATTGGCGGCAGGCAGCAGGGGCCTGTTGTCCCACTTCTGAAAACTGGGCAGCTCTCCTCTCCGCTGATGCCCGTGTTCCCCACAGGATGGGTTCCTTTTTGTCCTTTTCCTTTGTTTTTTTAACCTTGGTCCACAAATGGAAAAAAGAAACAAAGGACTGAGGAAAGAGGAAGAAAGAAACACTTTTGCTGAGTTAACTGGACCAACATCTGGAGAGAAGGGAAAAGAGGAAGAACATAAGAGAAAGCTCTAGAGAGGTACTGCCGAATCAGCCTGCAGCAGGACGTGAGGGAGGAGGGCAGGAGTGCAGGCTGGGCCTGCTTCCTGAGGGCAAGAGATGCCAGCCCTGCCATCCCAGCACTTCTGGAGGTTGAAGTGGGAGGATCGCTTGGAGGCCAGGAGTTTGAGACCAGCCTGGGCAACACAGCAAGATCCTGTCCCTACTAAAAATTTAGAAAGAGAGAGAGAGAGACCATGTGTGGTGGCTCATGCCTGTAATTCCAGCACTTTGGAAGGCCAAGGCGGGCAGATCATGAGATCAGGAGTTCGAGGCCAGCCTGGCCAATATGATGAAACCCCCTCTACTAAAAAAATACAAAAATTAGCTGGGCACAGTGGCACACACCTGCAATCCCAGCTACTCAGGAGGCTGAGGCAGGAAAATTGTTGGAACCCAGGAGGTGGAGGTTGCAGTGAGCTGAGATCACACCACTGCACTCC
>NW_022436950.1:2439997-2464224 GCF_009761245.1 Sapajus apella | reverse complement strand
TCAAAAAAAAAAAAAAAAAAAAAGAAAAGGAAAAAAAAAAAAAAAAAAGAGAGAGAGAGCAAGAGAGACAGATGTCTGTCAGCCAGCCACACACAGCGGACCAGCCAGGAGAAAGCAATACAGGTACAGAAAGGCATTGAGCCCCTATGAAGGCGACCCGTCACTGACCTCTGCTCTCCCAGTCTTCGTCAGCCTGGAGGTTATGTCCATTTTGCAGTTAAGGAGATTGAGGCACAGGCAGGTGACAACACAAGCCCAGTGTCCCTGAGCGCGGGTACTAGAGCCAGGATTGGACGGCAGTTCTCTGACTCCAAGGCCCCCAGTTCGCTGACGAGCTTGTGCTGCCCTCCTCGGCACAAGAGAGTGCAGAACCATCAGGAACTGGGATTCGCGGAGGGAAGAGCAAGGGAAGCTATCTGCCTCCAGCCGTTTGTGGCTCACAACTCAGTTTGCAACTCCAGGTACCATAAACCCAGGGGCCGCCCTCTGCGTGACTCATACCCACTCCTGCCCAAGCTCTCCCCGGGGCACCCCTGCCATGGAGGAGTTCTCTACACAGGGAGCCCAGCACAGGGAGCCCATGGGATGCTCTGGTTCTCCTCGGCATGCTCCCTGATCCCTCAGGCTCCAGGACAGCTCTAAGGCTTACCCAGGAGAAGAAACAGGGGTGTCTCCTGTTTCCTCAGCTTTGCCTCTCAGCAGGGCTTGCAGAAAGGAGAGCTGGGTCTGTAAGCACTGCACCTGTTTCATAAGCCACACCTGTGCTTCCTGGGGATAGCATCCTGCCTTGGCCACCTGTGCCCCCAGCCAGGCTGACAAGCTCAGAGCCCCAGCCAGGACAAGCTGTGGGAAAACCCTGGGAACATAAGGCCACCCAGCCGAGGGAGGAATCTGTGTGCGTCCCTGGAGCACAGCTCAGTCCCCAGGCCACCCCATGCTGACCCCACAGGCACAGCACCCTCTCACAGCCCCACTGCCCCGCTGTCACACTCCTGCAGCCCACCCAAGGCTTCCAGGGAGCCCTCCTTTCCTCTCAGCTCCCTGATTTTTAATTTTAAAAAACGATTTCCCAAACTGGTACCAATAAACAGTGAAATTCCTGTTGACGGGTTTGGAGAGGACTTTCCTAATTCACAGATTTCACGGTTTTAAAAAGATCACTGCTGTCTAGTTTTCCAATCCTGGCTCCGTGGAAGGCCACGCGCAGCTGGTAATTATTTTCTGGATCAGGAAACAGGCCAGAGGGTCGCACGCCCAGGCAGTTCCCTTGCTGGCCTTGGAAGACATCTGGCGGACACCAGGCTATGGAGGCTCGACTTGGAGTCCAGCTGGGGCTCAGCTCGGCTCACTGGACGGCAGAGGACTCTGGAAAGAAAACAGGGGCGCAGCTTGCCCTGTGAGCCCTGGGCTGCCCAGCGCTTGGACACGGGACCGCACGGCCCGCAGGACGCCGGACGCCCGCTAGGGGCGCGCGCGAGCCAGGGGAGGCACCGGGGCCTGCCGGCCCAGGACGTCCTGAGTTCCCCTGCTCCTACTCCCTTCTGTTCTGTCTTTCGTTTTCCATTTTTATTTTCTTCTTTTCTTTTCTCTCCTCTCCTTTTCTTTCCTTTCCTTTCCTTTCCTTTTTTTTTTTTTTTTAAAGAAAGGCATAATCACAGGTACATCACAGAGCAGCTAAATATCTAATGCTTAAAAGAGTGCCTACCACGTGGTATTGAAAACTATTCACTGGAGTCATTAGTTGTAGATAAACGTGACATACACTTCATCAGCCAATCCTCTATTGTCAGACATGAAACTTAGTAGCAATCTTCTCCCTATTTCTTGTCACTTTCTTTTATTATAGAAGTACATTGTAGAAAATACAGGTAAATAAGGCTTGGCTCATCCTTGCAATCCCAGCACTTTGGGAGGCCTAGGTGGGTGGGTCATAAGAGGTCAAGAGATCGAGACCATCCTGGTCAACGTGGTGAAACCCTGTCTCTACTAAAAATATAAAAATTACTTGGGCATGGTGGCGGGCACCTGTAATCCCAGCTACTTGGGAGGTTGAGACAGGAAAACAGCTTGAACCCGGGAGGCAGAGGTTGCAATGAGCCGAGATCATGCCACTGCACTCCAGCCTGGTGACACAGTGAAACTCGGTCTCAAAAAAAAAAAAAAGAAGAAAAAGAAAATACAGGTAAACAAAACAGCCTTAATTCCAAACATTCAGATAATTTTTAACATACATTTTGGTACATAGTCTTCCAAACATTAATTTATACTTAGGTACATAGATGATAGACAGTTAGATGCTTTAAAAAAAAAAAAAAATGGGTTCGCCAGGTGCAGTGGCTCACACCTGTTATCCTAGCACTTTGGGAGACCAAAGCGGGCAGATCACTTGAGTTCAGGAGTTCAAGACCAGCCTAACCAATATGGTGAAACCCCGTCTCTATTAAAAATCCAAAAACTAGCCAGGTATGGTGGTGTGCGCCTGTAGTCTCAGCTACTTGGGAGGCTGAAGTGAGAGAATCGTGGGAACCCAGGAGGCAGAGTTTACAGTGAGCCAAGATCATGCCACTGCACTCCAGCCTGGGCAACAGAGAGAGACTCTGTCTCCAAAAAATTAATTAATTAATTAATTAAAATGAGCTCATACCCTTTTGTAAATAGCTTTATCAATTTTAAAATTGCTATTTTTTAGAAAATGACTACACAGTTTTTATAAGCTCCAAAGAACAGGTGGTTCATTTGTTTTATTATTTTTTTATTAATTAATTTTCTTTCTTTTTTTTTTCTGAGATAGTCTCAGTCTGTCACCCAGGCTGGAGTACAGTGGCATGATACCGGCTCACTGCAATCTCCGTCTCCCAGGTTCAAGCAATTCTGCTGTCTCAGCCTCTCGAGTAGCTGGCATTACAGGTGTGCACCACCATACACAACTAGTTTTTTGGGTTTTTTTTTTGTTTTTTTTTTTGAGTTGGAGTTTTGGTCTTGTTACCCAGGCTGGAGTGCAATGGCACGATCTCGGCTCACCGCAGCCTCTGCCTCCTGGGTTCAGGCAATTCTCCTGCCTCAGCCTCCTGAGTAGCTGGGATTACAGGCACGCGCCACCATGCCCAGCTAATTTTTTATATTTTTGGTAGAGACCAGGTTTCACCATGTTGGCCAGGCGGGTCTCCAACTCCTGACCTCAAGTGATCCGCCCACCTTGGCCTCCCAAAGTGCTGGGATTATAGGCGTGAGCCGCCGAGCCTGGCTTGTTTTGTTTATTGCTTTTTATAAATAACGGTCTAATGTGCACTTCCTTAATACAAATGTTTAGAAATAGACTATTTGGGCCAAGGAGATCCCTAAGCTCTGTGTAGCTGTTGCCAGATTCCTCACGCATGTTTGCATCTCCCTGACATGCCAGCATTGAATCAAGTTTCTACTGACTCACACTTTGGCCAGAACTGGGTATTCTCTTTAACAGCGGGATCAGGAAAAGGTGCTCTCAACTGCAGTTCTCATGACACACGGCTGATTACAGCAAGGCCACTGCTTCCCCATGGGTGCGGGGCATAGAAAGTCTTCTTCGGTGAATTATTGCGCAGGCCTGTTGCCCACTGTAAATTATAACACTCTTCACAACAGCACTCTGCCCCCAAAAGTTCGGGAACGTAGGCACATAGGCCTCTGTTTGCTTGAATGCTTTTGCATGTATATTCATAAGCCAGTCTATAGTTATTTTGTGGGGAAGGAGTCTCTTTTTATCAGGATTTTGTGAGCTATTAGGTTTGTGTTATTCTATAAAATGAAGTGGAAAACATCCATCTTATTTTATGCCCCGGAATGGTTTACAGAGCATGAGAAATGCAGAGAAGGAAAACAGAAATGCTTGATAAATATATGAAAATATGATCAGAAAAATGCAAATTGAAATGAGATACCATTCTTTGTATATAATGTTAGCAAAATGTTAAAAGAGTGATAAATTGCTGGGCACGGTGGCTCACGCCTATAATCCCAGCACTTTGGGGGGCTGAGGCAGGCAGATCACCTGAGGTCTGGAGTTCAAGACCAGCCTGACCAACATGGAGAAACCCCATCTCTACTAAAAATACCAAAAATTAGCCAGGCGTTGTGGTACATGCCTGTAATCCCAGCGACTCAGGAGGCTGAGTCAGGAGAACCACTTGAACCCAGGAGGTGGAGGTTGCAGTGAGTTGAGATCCCACCATTGCATTCCAGCCTGGGCAACAAAAGCGAATCTCCATCTCAAAAAAAAAAAAAAAAAAAAGAGTGATAAATCCAACCAGTAACTCACACCCATAATCCCAGCACTTTGGGAGGCCAAGACAGGTAGACCGCTTGAAGTCAGGAGTTCAAGACCGTCCTGGACAACAAGACCGGCCTGGGCAACATGGCAAAACCCCATCTCTAAAAAAGATAGCTGGGTGTGGTGGTACTTGCCTGTAGTCCCAGCTATGCCAGATGTTGAGGTGGGAGGTTCATCTGAGCCTGGGAGACAGAGGTTGCAGTAAACTGAGATCCTGCCACTGCACTCCACCCTGAGCAACACAGTGAAACCCTGTCTCAAAATAAAATTAAATTAAAAAGAGAGTGATAGGCTGGGCGTGGTGGCTCACGCCTGTAATCCAAGCACTTTGGAGGCCAAGGCAAGCAGATCACCTGAGTTCGGGAGTTCAAGACCAGCCTGACCAACATGGTGAAACCCTGTCTTTATATATATACACAAAAAAAAAATTAAAAAGAAGAAAAAAAGAGAGAGGGAGTGATAAAAATCCATTATAGCCAGGTGTGGTGGCTCACTCCTGTTATCCCAGAACTTTGGGAGGCCGAGACGGGCAGACCACCTGAGGTCAGGAGTTCAAGGCCAGCCTGACCAACATGGGGAAACCCCGTCTCTACTAAAAATGCAAAAATTAGCTGGGCATGGTGGTGCATGCCTGTAATCCCAGCTACTCAGGAGGCTGAGGCAGGAGAATTGCTCAAACCAGGGAGTCGGAGGTTGCAGTGAGCCGAGATCGCGCCATTGCACTCCGGCCTGGGCAACAAGAGCAAAACTCATCTCAAAAAAGAAATCCATTATGACAATCATCTTAAGATTCTCACTGAGGCCAGGCGCGATGACACATGCCAGTAATCCCAGCACTTTGGGAGACCGAGATGGGTAAATCACCGGAGGTCAAGAGTCAGAGAGCAGACCGACCAACTTAGTGAAACCCCATCACTACTAAAAATACAAAAAATGAGCTGGGCATGGGGGTACACATTTGTAATCCCAGCTACTTGGAAGTCTGAGGCATGAGAATCACTTGAACCAGGGAGGCGGAGGTTGCAGTGAGCCAAGCTCATGCTACTTAACTCCAGCCTGGGTGACAGACAGAGCAAGATCCTGTCTCAAAAAAGAAAAAAAAAAAAATTATAGAGATGAGGTCTTGCTGTGTTGCCCAGGCTTATTTCAAACTCCTTGCCTCAAGCAATTCTCCTGCCTCAGCCTCCCAAATTGCTGGACCATAGGCTGTCCCCAGCCATGCGCTTCAGAACTGATGGGAGATTTTCTAATGAGAATATTTTATTTTTATCAAAAGTTTGAATAATAGAATAAAATTATATAACGCTCAGAGCTTGAGACAACATATTCATGAAACTGTCTATTTACACAGTGCCTGTTTCAAATGGATTTCCTTTTCAATCTCTTCTGTGGCTGTTGATGTATTCAAGTTTTCTCTTTCTTTTTTTTTAGGAGAAGGAGTCTCACTCTGTCAACCAGGCTGGATTGTGATGCCATCATAGCTCACTATAACTTTGAACTCCTAGGCTTAAATGATCCTCCTGCCTCAGCCTCCTGAATATGCCTCAGCCTCCTGAATAGCTGGGACTACAGACGCATGCCACCATGCTTGGCTACTTTTTTTTTTTTTTTTGTAGAGACAGTCTCACTGTGTGCCCAGGGTGGCCTCAAACTGTTGACCTCAAGTGATCCTCCTGCCTCATCCTCCCAAAGTGCTCAACCATGCCTGGACCTATATTCAGGTTTTCTAAGTTTCCTTGGTCAATTTGGTAATCTACTTTTTCCCAGATAATCAGCCCATCTTAATATTTTATTGTAAAATATAATATGCTGAAACTAACCTGAGAAGATAGAGGAAAAGTTAAACATCAATTATCACTAAAGAAATAGAAGGAGGGAGAAAAAAAATACCAGGCTTAAGTGGTTTTCACAGGGAAATTGTTTAAAAAACAAATATTTTCAATAATATTGAAATCATTCCAGGGCACTGAAAAACAAAGAGAACCTATACATTGTTTAGTAGAGACAGGGTTTCACCATGTTGGCCAGGCTGATCTGGAACGGCTGACCTCAGGTGATCTGCCTGCCTCAGCCTCCCAAAGTGCTGGGATTACAAGTGTGAGCCACTCAGCCTGGCCAAGAATGTATATCCTACCTCACACCATATGTGAAAATTAACTGGAAATGGATCAAAGGCCTACATGTGAATTAAAAACTCTTAGAAAGAAACGTAGGTGTAAATCTTCATGACCTTGGATCACACAGTGGTTTCTTAAGTATGAAACCAAAAGCATAAGCAACAAAAGGAACAAATGGATAAATTGGACTTCATCAAAACTTAAAACTTTTTGCATCAAAGGACCCATTAAGAGATTATTTCTGAGTGGCTGCTGAGAGGGAAAGAAAAAGTAAAAGGCCAAGTGCGGTGGCTCGTTCCTGTAATCCCAACTTTTGGGAGGCCGAGGTGGGCGGATTGCTTGAGCTCAGGAGTTTGAGACCAGCCTGGCGAACATGGTAAAACCCATGTCTACAAAACATACAAAAATTAACCGGGCATGGTGACCTGTGCCTATAGTCTCAGCTACTCGGGAGGCTGAGGTGGGAGGATCACCTGAGCCCTAGAGGCAGAGGTTGCAGTGAGCCAAGATTACTCCACTGCACTCCAGTCTGGGTGACAGAGGGAGACCCTGTCTCAAAAATAAATAAATAAATAAATATATATATATATATATATATATATATGTTGTATATGTATGTATAATGTATAATAACAGTATATATATGCCAGCACTCCCCAAAACTGTCAAGGCTATCAAAAACGAAAGAAGTCTGAAAAACTGTCGCAGCCAAGGGGAAGCCAAGGAAGCATGACTACTGAATGTCATGTGGTATCCTGGGTGGGCTCCTGAATAGAAAAGGGTATTAGGCAAAAAACTAAGAAATAGGAATAAAGTATAAGCTTTAGTTAACAATAACGTATTTGAATATTCGTTTATTAATTGTAACAAATGTACCTTATTCACATAAAATGTTAGTGATCAGGTTAACAGTGCAGCGTATATGGCAGCTCCCTGTACTCTATTTGCAACTGTTCTAAAATAGAACATTATTTTAAAAAGATAGAAACAGTGGCTGTCCATGTTCCGTCAGTTTGGTGAGTCAGTGTCCCTGTAGGTTGTAGAATGTAAATACCCAACACTGCAATTCAAATGCAACACAGATGATTGTGGAGGTGGTTCAAAAGACAGTGATTTGAATATCAAAGGTTCCAGAGAAGCACTGGAGAAAACTGATCAAGTACTTTTGCAAAAATGACCTTCTTTCTTGAGAAGGTCAAACAGGCTGGGTAGGTGCTCACATGGAGCTGTCCAGCCTCCTGGCTGCTGAAACCATGATCAATACTGGATGGATTCTTTGTTCTAGAATGGGCAGGTGCCACCAGGAAGATGATGGGTCCTGACCTTTGGAGTCACACCAGAGCTCACTCTATGAAAGCCTGGCAGACCTGGGTCACCTTAAGCCACCCTGTGCTCTTCCTAGGAGGGATCGGGAGGAACACCAGGGTCCCAAAGCCCCAGAGCTAAAAGATGGCAGCAGGCTCTAGGTAGAAATCCATGTCATGAAGAGCAAAGCCATTGATACCTCTGGCTCTCCCCGGGGTACTCCATGGTTACAGGTGTGCACCACACACCTGATCCCACCAGCTGCTGCAGCAGGAAAGGGGCTGGATGAGGGTTAGGGGAGGTAGGCAGGTAGGGCAGGGCAGTCCATCTTTTGCAAGTAGCAATGGATCTCCAGGGAGCAGAGAACTACCTCTGGGGCTGCCTCTTTCTGTACTTTGGGAGATCCACTCTGAGGGTTACAAACCCTCAAAGCTGCTCCTACAAGTCTTCTTAGGCAAACTGGGACTTTGGCATGGATGGTAGTGTTACTAAGAAACACCAGGAATTTGGTCTCAGTCCTGGATACTGCCAATCACTGAAACCACAATTATTGCCAAGGAAGAGGGCTTTAAATGGGTGCTGCAGCCAAGGAGATGGGGGATATGCCTCAAATCCATCTCCCTGACTGACTAAAATTAGGGGTGTATATAGCAGAAATGTAACTACATGCAGGAAAGCAGGAGTTAGGAAGGGGTAAGGAAGAGGAGTCGGTTACCAGGAGCAGGTGGCCAGTTAGGCAGTCATGAGAGGTGAGGGATTTGGCTTCTCATTGACCATATGCAGTCACTGGTGAGTTTCAGATTCTTGAAGCTATCTAGGAGGCCAACTGTTGGTCTCCTGAGAAAGGAGCTCAGGAAAGACTAATATATAATTTTCTCAAATTTCAAGACTGGGAGGGGCAATTTCTATGTTTGCTCAAAAGAAACTATAGACATCAGTCTTGTTTTGCTTTGCTTTGTGTTGAGACAGAGTTTCACTCTGTTGTCCAGGCTGAGGTGCAGTGGCACCATCTTGGCTCACTGCAACGTGGGTTCAAGTGATTCTCACACCTCAGCCTCCCAAGTAGCTGGGATTACAGGGACACGCCACCACAGCTGGCTAATCATTTTTTGTATTTTTAGTAGAGACAGGGTTTCGCCATGTTGGCCCAGCTCATCTCAAACTTCTGGCCTCAATTCCGCCTCAGCCTGGGATTACGGGATTACAGGCCTCAATTCCACCAAAGCGCTGGGATTACAGGTAAGAGCCATCGCGCCTGGCCTACATACATCAGTTCTATGGGGCAAATGAGTGGGTTTCAGCAGGAGCCTTCCAGCTTCGGGGGTGTGATTGGCGGGGACTTGGCTTTGTCACCACAG
Source organism: Sapajus apella (assembly GCF_009761245.1). Classification (NCBI taxonomy): domain Eukaryota; kingdom Metazoa; phylum Chordata; class Mammalia; order Primates; family Cebidae; genus Sapajus; species Sapajus apella. The sequence continues at coordinate 2,455,138 of NW_022436950.1, read as the reverse complement.
AAAGTGAGGGTCGACAGCTTCAGCTGTGCATTAATTGAGACCATCTTGACCTTGAACTGAGGCTTGTTCTGGAAGATTATTTGAGTATTTTGCTGGGGCAGGTGAGGCAGGGAAACACGCATCCACCAGTTTAAAGGACAGTCACGTAGCCGCTAACACGAACAGTGCAGATCTGCAAATACTGATGTGGAATTAACCCCACAAAATTCTGTTAGAAAAAAAGAACGTAAAAATAATCCCATTTGTCCACTGAAATTTTCCAGCAGGTCAAATCAGAAACAACATTGGTTGACTCAGAGGAAAGTTACTGGGGTACTGGTTAGGAAGGAAATTTGTGTACCCTCTTAAGTACTGAAGTTTTACTTTGTGTATCATGTAACACTACATGCATTACATTATAGTTTTTCTTTTCTTTTCTTTTCTTTTTTGAGATGCGGTCCTGAACTGTAGTGCAGTGGCTCACTGCAATCTCTGCCTCCTGGGTTCAAGCGATTCTCTTGCCTCCACCTCCCAAGTAGCTGGGGTTACAGGCATGTGCCACCACGCCCAGCTAATTTTTTTGTATTTTTAGTAGAGACTGCGTTTCACCATGTTGACTCAGGTGGTCTCGATCTCCTGACCTCGTGATCCCCCCCTGCCGCCTCGGCCTCCCAAAGTGCTGGGATTACGGGCATGTGCCACTGCACCTGGCCTCTTTTCTTTTCTTTTTTTGAGATAGTCTCATTTTGTCGCCCAGGCTGGAGTACACTGACATAATCTCAGCTCACTGCAACCTCTGCCTCCTGGGTTCAAGTGATTCTTGTGCCTCAGCCTCTCAAGTAGCTGGAATTATAGGTGCACACCATCACGCCCACCTAAGTTTTGTATTTTTTAGTAAAGACGGTTTTGCCATATTGGCCAGCCTGGTCTCGAGCTCCTGGCCTCGAGTAACCCACCTACCTTGGCTTCCCAAAAGTGTTGGGATTATAGCCATGAACCATCGTGCCTGGCCACGTTATGATTTTTAAAATCCAACCTAACCAAACTGTGTCAGGAAGTTAAAATGACAACCCTTTCATTCCAATCGATTGTACTGGAATGTTCCAAGCAAATATCCTCTTCCCCAAGCCAGGGCCCAGCCCTGCCTCCCACTCCTTCAGATTGCTGGGCTGGCTGCTGGGTCCTGGGGTGGCCTGCAGGGACTTTGCCTACTGTAATTTTCACCAGCACCCGCAAGCCACCCCAGATAAACACATAATTGAAGTAAAAGTGGCTTGTTCACCATTTGGAGATGAGTCCCCTGTTTTTTGCTTCCAACTGGACTGTGTTCCCAAGACCCTCTACATTTGTTTCTATTGATGGGTAACATATTTCCTGGCTGGTGAGAAGTCCCGGTGTGGCCCAGCTATGTCCTCTGAGACTGCAGGGTCTCGTGAGGCAGTCACCAGGTGTCCGTTGGGTCACGTCCTCCTCTTGAAAGAGGCAGGAGGCAGACAAATGCCCAGGCAGCCAGCTTAGAGTGGAGGACAACCCTCGCCTCCCCTCTCAACTGAGAACTTTTCCATCACTTAATAAAGTTATTATCTGCCCTCCTCACCCTTCAATCTGTCAGGGTAGCCTCATTCTTCCTGATCATGAGACAAGAGCTCAGGAACTGCTGAACGCAGGTAGGATTTATAACACGGTGGGCTGTGGGCTGAATGGATGGGGCATGTGACCACGGGGCCCTGCCTTTTGCTGCTGCCAATTCGAGGCCCCCCCTCAGGTCCTTATTAGTGGTTCTTTGTTAGGTGAACTTTCACAACGTGGTCCTCATTTCATCAAACCGGGAAGGAGAACTTACAATGTGTGCTGGTTAGACAGAGGCTTGTCTAGGCATCTATCGTAACTCAGTCATGAGAGCGACATTCTGTCACCTGAGCTATATTCTACTGGTTACAAGCAAGTCACAGGTCCCATTCATACTCACAGAAAAGGGATTATATGGGGCCTGAACCTGGGGCTCCCCTAGGGTCTGTCTGCCACATCCTCCCACAGGGAGACTTTTGAGCTGGCACTGGCTAGGCCCTGGGGAGGAATTATGGGATGCCACACTGCCAGGAGCAGAGGAACCGTGCAGGGTTTATGCCCTCACAGGCTCTCAGATTCACAGTGGCTGGCCCAGAAAGACAAAAGGCATTTCACGTGGTAAAGCCACAAGGCTGTAGCTAGCCAGAGCTTGTGCCACGTGCCATTGTGTGTGATGTTAACGGTGGCCCTGGGTTGTGCAGTGCACACCTGCACAACTGTTCACAGCAGCCCTGACTCCCACCTGTGGATGAGAGGCTTCTTCAGAGCACCACCTCGCTGATGATCATTATCTGGTCAGACTCCAGTTCCACCAACAGACCATATGTCTGTGCAGCTGAGTTTACTTCACACTACACCCTCTTTTCCAGCTATTCTGTGACTTCTCAGTTCCTCAAACACACCCAAGCTTGAAATATTTTCTCTGGAACTTTTGGCTCTGGTTTCACCCTATGCAATTCAAAACTCACAGCTTCTCAGAGTTTGTTTATTTTCTTACACTGCTGGGTGGGTCTCTAGAAACGAAACATCAAAACCAGCTGGAGTCTCAAATGACAATCCTGGTTCTTCCAAAGTAACGACTGTCACAGTTGTCATATAAGTGGAGGTAGCCCACCCCCCATAATGCATTGCAGCTGCAGGGCCACAGTTGCAGGTTAGGTACACACTCCAAACCGTTCAATTCATCCCTGGCGTCCTTGGCACAGCTCAAGGCTGTTTTTCTTTCTTTTTTTTTTTTTTTTTTTTTTTTGAGACGGAGTTTCGCTCTTGTTACCCAGGCTGGAGTGCAATGGCGCGATCTCGGCTCACCGCAACCTCCGCCTCCTGGGTTCAGGCAATTCTCCTGCCTCAGCCTCCTGAGTAGCTGGGATTACAGGCACGCACCACCATGCCCAGCTAATTTTTTGTATTTTTAGTAGAGACGGGGTTTCACCATGTTGACCAGGATGGTCTCGATCTCTTGACCTCGTGATCCACCCGCCTCGGCCTCCCAAAGTGCTGGGATTACAGGCGTGAGCCACCGCGCCCGGCCTAAGGCTGTTTTTCAATTAACAATAAACGTAGGCCGGGCGCGGTGGCTCAAGCCTGTAATCCCAGCACTTTGGGAGGCCGAGGCGGGTGGATCACGAGGTCAAGAGATCGAGACCATCCTGGTCAACATCGTGAAACCCCGTCTCTACTAAAAATACAAAAAATGAGCTGGGCATGGTGGCGCGTGCCTGTAATCCCAGCTACTCAGGAGGCTGAGGCAGGAGAATTGCCTGAACCCAGGAGGCGGAGGTTGCGGTGAGCCGAGATCGCGCCATTGCACTCCAGCCTGGGTAACGAGAGCGAACCGCCGTCAAAAAAAAAAACAAAAAAAAAAAAAAACAATAAACGTAGAAGGTGCCGGCCAGGCCTGGTGGTTCATGTCTGTATTCCCAGCACTTTGGGAGGCTGAGGAGGGCAGACCGCCAGAGGTCAGGAGTTCAAGATCAGCCTTGCCAACATGGTGAAACCCTGTCTCTACTAAAAATACAAAATTTAGCTGGGTGTAGTGGAACATGCTTGTAGTCCCAGCTACTCGGGAGGCTGAGGCAGGCGAATTGCTTGAACCCGGGAGGCGGAGGTTGTAGTTAGCCAAGATGACACCAATGCACTCCAGCCTGGGCAACAGAGCAAGACTCCATCTCAAAAACATAAATAAACAAACAAACAAATGTAGAAGATGCAGAATTTCAGAACAGCAGTCGCTGAACTTGTATCTGGACCCTTTTATAGACATAGATATTCTACCAAAGGCCCAAGGTGGCTTTGAATGTGACCCGACACAAATTTATAAACTTTCTTAAAACATTATGAGACACTTTGGAAGGCCAGTGTGGGTGGATCACTTGAGGCCAGGAGTTCAAGACCAGCCTGGCCAACATGGCGAAACCCTGTCTCTACTAAAAACACAAAAATTAACTGGGCATGGCAGTGCATGCCTGCAGTCCTTGCTACTCAGGAGGCTGAGGCACAAGAATCACTTGAACCCTGGAGGTGGAGGTTGCAGTGAGCTGAGATCATGCCACTGCACTCCAGCCTGGGCAACGGCTTGGGTGACAGAGTAAGACTCTGTCTCAAAATAATAATAATATGTTTTTTGCATTTTTTTAATCTCATCAGCTATTGTTATTGATAGTATATTTTATGTGTGGCACAAGACAATTCTTCTTCTTCCAAAGTGGCCCAAGGAAGCCAAAAGATTAGACACTCCTGTGTCCTAGAAGGCAGGTCATAAACCAAGTTTCAAAAATTTTTCTGAAGCATGCAAGCCATACTAAGCATGTTTTCTGACCACAATGGAATGAAATGATAAACTAGAATCAGAAAGATTCCTGGAAAATCCCCAAGTATTTGAAACTGGATATCACACTTCTAAATAATTCATGAGTCAATCAAAAATAAAATTAGAAAATATTGTGAACTGAATAAAAATGAAAATACAACACACCTAACTTCACGGGATGCCCAGAAAGCAGGAATAGGGGAGTGGATAACCCGTATTGTAAATGTAGAATAAATGCCTGTATTTGGAAAAGACCTCCTGAAGAAACTAAAAAAAGAACAAAGAGGCGTCTCAGACCATGCATCCAAAGCCCCCCTCCTTTTTTTTTTTTTTTTTTTTTTTTTTTGAGACGGAGCTTCATTCTTGTCACCCAGGCTGGAGTACAGTGGCATGATCTCGGCTCATTGAAACCTCCGACTCCCGGGTTCAAGCAATTCTTCTGCCTCAGCCTCCCAAGAAGCTGGGATTACAGGCGCCTGCTACCACATCTGGCTAATTTTTGTATTTTTAGGAAAGACAGGGTTTCACCATGTTGGCCAGGCTGGTCTCGAACTCCTGACCTCAGGTGATCCACCCACCTAGGCCTCCCAAAGTGCTGGGATTACAGGCTTGAGCCACTGTACCCGGCCCAAAGCCCACTTTTGATGCTTCTCATGCTCCTCTTGTCTCTCCCCTGCCTCAATAGCGGCACCATCATCCTCCAAATTGCTCAGATCATAGAACTTGGAGTCCAACCCAGCTGGTGTCTTCCCCTTCTACCCCTTCCACCCCATCAGTCCATCCTGTCCACTCTGCCTTCGCCGTCAGCCCAGAATCTGATGCCTTCTCCTCGCCTACACCACCAAGAGCCAATTCCAAGTTGCCAAAATAGCTGCCGTGACCCTGCTTTCACTCTCCCTGCTTCTCGCCTTCTTCCTTATACTCTGTTAGAGCCCTGAGAGTCATCATTTTAAGAGAGCAGGTACACTGTGTCTCCTCTGCTCAGATCCCACCAATGGCTTCCCATCCCCTCCCATCCATGCAGTGGCCTACAAGGTTCTAGATGGTCCAGCTTCTGTGTCCACTGTGACCTCATTCTATCCACTGTCTGCCCCCACACACCACTGCGGCCTGCTGACCACCTCATTGTCCTCAAGTGAGCCAAGCACAGCCCCAGGGCCTTTGCACCGGTGGTTCTCTGTCTGGAATGGCTCCTTCCACCCATCACCATCCTCACGTCTGTGCCCACTGTGCAGCCCTCCCTGGCCATCTAGTCCCAGCCCTCTCTGTGGCCCTCTCAGCCTACTTCCTTCCCCACCAGACCTCCTCTGAGTGCTCGCTCACTGCTGACTGGCCTCCTCCACTGCAATCCCACGAAGGAGCAATGTGGCCTGTTTTCTGCTCAGAGCTCCCATGGCCTTATGCAGACACTGGATGTTGAATGTGTTCAATAAATATATTTTGAGCCCCACACAGTGGCCCATGCCTGTAATCCTAGCACTTTGGGAGGCTTAGGGAGATGAATCTCTTGAGTCCCAGAGTTTGGACCAGTCAGGGCAACACGGCGAAACCTTGTCTCTACCAAAAATAAAATAATTAGTGGAAAGTGGTGGCACATGCCTGTAGTCCCAGCTACTCAAGAGGCTGAGATGGGAGGATTGCCTGAACCTGGGAGGTTGAGGCTACAGTGAACCGCGGTTGTGCCACTGCATTCCAGCCTGGCAGCATATCAAGACCCTGTCGCATTTAAAAAATAAGTTTTGAATGAATGAATAAATGTAACATCATTACGAACTTTACTTTTAGAAAATATTTTCTTCCTTCCTTTTTTGGAGAAAATATGTCACAATTTTTTTAAACATAATCAATCATTTAAAATAGGGCCAGGCAGAGTGGCTTACACTTGTAATCCCAGCACTTTGGGAGGCCAAGGTGGGAGGATCGCTTGAGTTCAGGAGTTTGAGACCAGCTTGGGCAATGTAGAAAGACCCCTCCCATTTCTGCAAAAAAGCTACAAAAATTAGCCAGGTGTGTTGGTGCATGCCTGTAGTCCCAGGTGCTCCGGATGCTGAGGTGGGAGGATCGCTTGAGCCCAGGAGGCAGAGGTTGCAGTGAGCCAAGGTCACGCCACTGCATTCTAGCCTGATGGACAGAGTGAGAAGCAGCCTCAAAAAAAAAAAAAAAAAAAAAAAAAAAGTTAAAAAAGAGAAGCTTTCCATAAGAAGAACATATTTATACAACAAAACCGGCTACAGAGTTGACTGCCACTACCTGTCTCCGAGCAGCGAAAGGAAAGAGGGAGTGTTTATTTGCAAATTACAAGCTGACGTTATTTTCCCCTTGTTTAGTGCTTTTGTTTTTCCTGTTATGAATTCTGAGACATAGAGATGTCCTTTTACATACACATGTAGCCTAATGTTGCTTATTTACAGCAACAATTAAACAAATGCTTTAGTTAGGGACCCAAAAACTCAGCAGTGTTAAAAAATTGTGGGCAGGGGGATAAAACTCAGTTTAAAGTCATAATAATTCTCTGCTTGACCAAACTTTGGTTAGGCTTCTAAACCTTCCTTCCCCTAGGCTCCTCTGTACACTTCCTCAGAAAATACAGTTTTAGCAAAAGAACCCTAAATCAGTTCAGCCAGAACTCCCTACCCCCCATATCTGAACAGGTTCCTCATCTACCGTCCCCCAGGGGATGTCTGATTGCCCTGGCCTGTCTTCAGCAAGCATCCTGTGAGGTCACTTGAGCCAGAATCCCTGTCACCTGTGATATTTCCTCTTAGTAATTTTCCATCTGCTGATCCTGCCCACTTGGCTACAAGTCCTTACTTGCCGGTGCTGCAGGCAGAGTTGAGCCCAGTCTCCCTCCCCGTTGCCCGTGGTCCAGACACTGATCCCAATGGTCCTGAATAAAAGTCTTCCTTATTGAGCTTTAATAAGTATTCTTGGGTTAATTTTTTCTTTAACGTAAGTAAGTCTGTCTACTACTTTTATATGATTATAAAATCGCAAGAAGGGCATGCCCTTTGTTTGACTGCATCTTCCCGTGAATGATGCAACCATTACAATCAAGACAGCAAACACAGACCGAACACGTGGCTCACGCCTGCGATCCCAGCACTTTGGGAGGCCAAGGTGAATAGATCACTTGAGGTCAGGAGTTCGAGAACAGCCTGGCCAATATGGTAAAACCCTGTCTCAGCCGGGTGCAGTGGCTCACGCCTGTAATCCCAGCACTTTGGGAGGCTGAGGCGAGTGGATCATGAGGTCTGGGGTTCCAGACCAGCCTGACCAACATGGTGAAACCCTGTCTCTAATTTTAAAAATACAAAAATTAGCTGGGTGTGGTGGCACACACCTGTAATCCCAGCTACTTGGGAGGCTGAGGCAGGGGAATTGCTTGAACCCAAGAGGCGGAGGTTGTGGTGAGCCGAGATCACGCCACTGCACTCCAGCCTGGGTGACGGAGCCAGACACCATCTCAAAACAAAACAAAACAAAAAAAAACAAAGACGGCAAACAAGTGGGGAAGTAGGGGCAGGGGGCCCAGGGCCCCCTTGGAATCTGACACCCCTGTGCTTGACACCCCTGGAATCTGAGTCATTCTGGGACCCATTGGCAGTGGGGGCATGTTAATTCTTTGACATCCCTTCAAATCAATATTCTCTAAATTTGTCAGAATTTAGGTGGCACAGAAAGAGAAACGATTTTCCATTTTTAACCATTGTGAACATTAAGGAATTCTCTTACAAATTCACTTCCCCTGTTCAAAGCTGAGTCAATGTTCTGGAGGTAAAAATCATCAAAACAGTTCCTGCCTTTTTATTTTTGTAGTTTTTTTCTTTTTCTGTTACTGGCAATTTGCCAAAACTCAAACTTTCTTGGGAGTAATATTAAAGTTGTAAAACTTAGTTAATGAGATGGCTCTCTTGTTCTTTGTGAAGAGTATTAGATGTGTATAATTTTGTTTTGAGGGTTTTAGCAGATTTGAATTATTGAAAGCAAAGCTTGCAAATAGAGAGACATGAGTGAGTGATATGGTGTCTCACATCTATGATTATGGCACTTCGGGAGGCTGAGGCAGGCGGATCACTTGAGGTCAGGAGTGTAAGATCAGCCTGGCCAATATGGTGAAACCCTGTCTCTACTAAAAAGCCAAAAATTAGCCAGGCATGGTGGCACACACCTGTAATTCCAGCTACTTGGGAGGCTGAGGTGGGAGAATCACTTGAACCAAGAGGCAGAGGTTGCAGTGAGCCAAGATCGCACCATCGCACTCCAGCCTGGGTGACAGCTACACTCACAGGCAGATCATGAGGTCAAGAGACAGAGACCATCCTGGCCAACATGGTGAAACCCCTCTCTACTGAAAATACAAAAATTAGCTGGGCATGGTGGCGTGCGCCTGTAGTCCCAGCTGCTTGGGAGGCTGAGGCAGGAGAATTGCTTGAACCCGGGAGGCAGAGGTTGCAGTGAGCAGAGATCGTGCCATTGCATTCCAGCCTGGCACCTGGTGACAGAGTGAGACTCTGTCTCAAAAAAAAAAAAAAACAAAGAAAGAAAGAAAAGAAAGACATTGACATTTATCTGTTCAAAAACAAGAAGAAAATCGATGGAAAGGCTGAGTGCTGAAAAGGTGTGCAAGGATTCCTGGAGGCGGAGTGTAAACTAGCGGGTGAGTGAGGCCTCTGGGGCTGCAGTCCTAGGAGGCCCAGACTTTTAGCAGTTTTACCTTCAGGAGCCCCAGCAGGTTCTCACAGTGAAGAGCCAACAGTAGCCCTGCCGCCTATTTGGTAGGGGAAGGGGAAAGGAGCTGTTTTGAAATTTGTCCAGAGCATTCTCCAGCCAGAACCACTTTCCTCATTTTTGTCTCCACACCAACCAGAGAAAGCCAGTTTGTTCCCCCAGCCAATAACAAATATCTACAAATTAACCTGGATACTTTGACCCACAACCAACAGCCTAACAACGTATAGCCAATCACTCATCAATATTGGCGCTGTAAACCAATGAGAATTCCTGACAAACAACTTTAATTCAACCCACGCCCTGTTCTCTTTATTTGCCTTTAAAAATCCACTTGTAGGCCAAGCATGGTGGCTCACACCTGTAATGTCAGCACTTTGGGAGGTGGAGGCGGGCAGATCACTTGAGGTCAGGAGTTCGAGACCAGCCTGGCCAATGTGGAGAAACCCTGTCTCTACTAAAAATACAAAAATTAGTTGGCTGTGGTGGTGGGTACCCATAATCTCAGTTACTCAGGAGGCTGAGGCAGGGGAATCACTTGAACCAGGGAGACGGAGGTTGCAGTGAGCCAAAATCACACCATTGCACTCCAGCCTGGACAGCAGAACAAGACTCGGTCTCAAAAAAACAAAAAAATTCACTTGTAAAGGCTGCTATTCAGGGTAATTTGAAATCATGCTTCCAGCCTGCAATCCTCAAGCCTGGCCCAAATAAACTCTCTAATTATATCGATTTTGTCTCAGCCTCTTCCTTTTAGGTTGACAGACCTCAGCCCCTCCGCGATGGTGTTTGATGAGGCCCTGGAAGGTATTTAGGTGCAGATGAGGTTATAGGGGTGGGGCCCTGTAATGGCAGGGCATGCTGCCATCTCTCTCCCTCCCGCCCGCCTGCCGTTTCCCTCTTCCATGTGAGGATACAAGCCAGGAAGAGACCCTTCCCCAGGGCCTGACCATGCTGGCACCTGACCTCAAACTGCCAGCCTCCAGAACCATGAGAAAGTAAGTTTCGGTTGTTTAAGCCACTCACTCTATGGATTTTTTGCTAGTGCAAGCTGACTAATATACTTACAGACCACGATGGAGTTAAGCTAGACGTCAAGAACAAAAAGACAGCTAGAAAATCCTAAAATAATTGGAAACTCTAAGTAACACACACATAAGTAAGTTCTCTATACAGGTGTCCATTATGTTTTTTCTTTTTTTGAGATGGAGTCTTGCAGTGGTGCAATCTCGGCTCACAGCAACCTCCGCCTCCTGGGTTCAAGGGATTCTTCCGCCTCAGCCTCCTGAGTAGCTGGGACCACAGGCATGTGCCACCACGCCCAGCTGATTTTTGTATTTTTAGTAGAGACGGGTTTCACCATGTTGGCCAGGATGGTCTCCATCTCTTGACCTCCTGATCTGCCCACCTCGACCTCCCAAAGTGCTGGGATTATAGGCGTGAGCCACCACATCCGGCCCTTTTTTTCTTTTCTTTTTAGAGATGGGGTCTTGCTTTGTTGCCCGGACTAATGTAGAACTCCTGGGCTCAAGCAATCTTCTACCTCAGCCTGCTGAGTAGCTGGGACCACAGGTGCACACTGCCATGACCAGCTAATTTTTTTATTTTTTGTAGAGACAAGGTCTCACTATGTTGCCTAGGCCAGTCTCAAACTTCTGGCCTCAAGTGATCTTCCTTCCTTGGCTTCTCAGAGTGCTGGGATTACAGGTGTAAGCCATGGTGCCCAGCTGTCTTTATCTTTTATATCATAATTTTGTTGTGCCTTTTCTATGTTTAGATATATTTATACACACAAATACTTACAGCTGTGTTACAATGGACTATAGAATTCTGTACAGCAACATGCTGTGCTGTACAGGTTTGTAGCCTAGCCTAGGTTTGTGGTAGGCTGTATCATCTAGGTTGGCGTAAGTACTACACACTGTATGATGTTTGTACAATGATGAAATCACTTAATGATGAATTACTCAGAACGTATCCCCATCATTAAGCTATGGAGACTGTATCGGAAAAGAAGAAAAATATAAAATAAATAATCTGATCTTCCACTAGAGAAAGTAGAGAAAGAAGAATTTAAGCCTAGAGTATGTAAAAGAAAGAATAAAAATTAGAGCAGAAGTCAATTAAGTTGAAAACAGAAATACAGTAATCAACAAAACCATAAGCTGCCTCTTTAAAAAAAAATAGGTAATATTGTTAAATCTCTAGCAAAGCTAACCAAGAAAAGAAGAAAGACACAAATTACCAATGTTGGAAATGTAACAGGCATCATTGCTACTGATCCTGTGGGTATCAAAAGGAAAATAATAGGTATTATGAACAACTTCCTGCCCACAAATTTGATAGTTTATGTGAAATGGATCAATTCCTTGAAAGATACAAACGAACAAAATCACAAAAGGAGAAACAGATAGCCTGAATAGACCTACACTGGGGCTCAGAAAATGATATCCCGGAGGAAGACTCTTTGGCATATTGAGAACTTTGAACTAAAGAAAATTAAAAGGCCGGCCCCAGTCACCAAGCCACCGTCAAGGACCTAGCAGTGTCCCCCTTGAGCTTCCTCCCTTCCCGATGCTCCCTTCCCCATGCCCCGCTTCCTAGCCGCCTCCCGAAAGCTGTTTCCACTGAGAAAAAGAAATCGTATCCTAGCTCCACTACCCAGAACCGCCACTCTTTAAGCCTTTGTGGATGCAGGTAAGGGTGATGACCTGCTTCCTGCTGGCACTGACGATTATGTCCATATAAGAATTCAACAGAGAAACATCAGGAAGACCCTCACTACTGTCCCAGGGACCGCTGATGATTACGATAAAAAGAAACTAGTGAAGGCGTTTAAGAAGAAATTTGCCTGCAATGGTACTGTAATTGAGCACCCAGAATATGGAAAAAGTAATTCAGCTACAGGGTGACCAGAGCAAAAATTATGCCAGTTCCTCCTAGAGACTGTGAGGGAAAGTGTTCTCTTTCTGGGTCCACAAGGGGGTGTAGTTTTAAGGGCAAGAACTTCCTAGCGCCATGTCCCCCTCCCAGCTCTCTCCATTTGGGAGATTTAATAGTTTTTGTTTGAATTTCCAGGGCACGGGAAGAAACTAAGAGTCATTCACTCCAGCGGAAGTTCTGAGGACCTCCTTTCATTGGCCTGGGTCTTAGAGAAGGTAGGGGTTCCTCCCAGGTTAAAAGTCCCCTTCTTCCACATCCCTTTGGACACCACGTTTGGGTCCCCTTCCACGAACACTCCCTTCGTGGAAGCCATCTTTCTCTCTCCTGGATCTCCCCTCTGGGGTCCCCTTCCTCAGTCTCGTGGAAGCCTGTCTTCCCTCCTAAACTCCATCTCTCTCCTTTCCCTTCCACTCAGTGTGGAAGCTGCTTTCCTCTCCTGGATTCCATCTATCTGGATTCTCTCACTCAGTGTGAGAGTTAGCTATTTCTCTCTCCTTCTCTGGTTTCTCTCTCTCTCTCTCTAAATGAATCACTTTCTACAAACACTTTTGATTCCGGCATTTACTGCGCACTGCGCCGTGGTGCCCTCTCTCATTCTTGAGAGGGCAGCAGACCAGGAACCTGGAGAAATGTCCTCTCAGGGGAGCTGAGGGCACCCTGAACCCCAGTATTACAACTGGACTGGCTAGGGATGATCCGCCGAAGGTTCATGGGTTCTAAGTGCTTATGGCTCCCTGAAGCTTAAGTGAGGATTTCCTTGCAATGAGTCGAATTTCCCTTCTGTTCCTTGTCACAAGTTTAAAACCCTCATGGCTTGTATAATGTAACCATTTGGGGTCCACTTTTAACTTGGACTAGTATAAGTGCTTCATGCAATAAACTGAAAAGAGCCATTCAAAAAAAAAAAAAAAAAAGAAAAGAAAAAATTAAAAGGCCTTAGAAGTGGCCAAAGGATAAAAGACTTCCTGACCTTCTCCTCTTCCTCCCCGTAAATGCAGGGTGAACTTCCCTCTCTGAGGCGTCCTAATGTGAAGCTTCTCCAGAAGAAACACAATTGCTGTCAATCCCCTTTCTGAAATTTCATTAACCAGCCAACATTAAACTCATATCACAGGGAAAAAGGAATGTCACCACATCTCGACAGACTTTTTTTTTTTTTTTTTTTGGAGATAGTCTCACTCTGTTGCCCAGGCTGGAGTGCAGTGGTGCATTCATGGCTCTCTGCAACCTCCACTTCCCAAGCTCAAGCAATCCTCCAACCTCAGCCTCCCAAGTAGCAAGGACTACTGGTGCACACCTGTATTTTTGTATCATTACTATTATTTGGAAGCACAGTCTCACTATGTTGCCCAGGCTGGAGTGCAGTGGTGCAATCTAGGCTCACTGCAACCTCTGCCTCCTGGGTTCAAGCCATTCTCCTGCCTCAGCCTCCTGATTAGTTGGGATTACAGGCACATGTCACCATGCCCAGCTAATTTTTTTTGGTAGAGATAGGTTTTTGCCACGTTGGCCAGGCTGGTCTCGAACTCCTGACATCATGTGAGCCACCAGCCTCGGCCTCCCAAAGTACTAAGATTATAGGTGTGAGTTACTGTGCCCACCTATTTTTGTATTCTTTGTAGAGTCAGGGTTTTGCAGGGTTTTGAACCTGGGAGGCAGAGGTTGCAGTGAGCTGCAACTCCAGCCGAGGCAAAGAAGTGAGACTCCATCTCAAAAATAAAGAAATAAGAAATCAAACTCTTTAAAATGTTGAAAGAGGTTTGTTCTAAGCCAAATATGAGTGACCGTGACCTAAGGCATAGTTTCCAGAGGTTTGTTTATTTCTTTTTCTTTTTATTTTTTTAACAAAGACTGGGTCTCGCTATGTTGCCCAGGCTAGTTTCAGACTCCTGGGCTCAAGCAATCCTCCTGCCTTGGCGTCCCAAAGTGCTGGGATTACAGGCATGAGGAACTACACCCAGGTCTTGAGAACATGTGCCCCAACTTGTTGGTTTACAGCTGGTTTTATACATTTTAGGGAGACAGAAGACATCAGTGAATACATGTGAGGTATACATTGGTTTGGTCTGGAAAGGTGCAACAAGTTGAAGGAGGGTGTGGTAGGGGCTTACAGGTTGTAGGTGAATTCAAAGATTTTCTGATTAACACTTGGCTGGAAAAGTTATCTAAAGACCTGCAATCAACCGAAAGGAATGTCTATTAAGATAAAGAGTTGTGAAGATCAAAGTTCTTGTTACAGGTGTCTGCCCTGAGAGACAATAGATGGCAAATGTTTTCTATTTATACCTTTAAAAGGTGCTAGACTCTCACCTAATCTCTTCAGGATCAGAAAGAGATCTATTAGGTAATACAAAGGGAAAGGGATGCTCTACAGAATAGAAATTTCCCCAACAGAGGCAGCTTGGCAGGGCCATTTCAAAATATACCAAAGAAGCAGGCCAGAAGCGGTGGCTCACACCTGTAATCCCAGCACTCTGGGAAGCTGAGGCAGGTAGATCACCTGGGGTCAGGAGTTCCAGACCAGCCTGGCCAACATGGTGAAACCCCATTTCTACTAAAAATACAAAAATTAGTCAGGCATATTGGCAGATACCTGTAATCCCAGCTGCTCAGGAGGCTGAGGCAGAAGAATCACTTGAACCTGGGAGGCAGAGGCTGTAGTGAGTCCAGATTGTGCCACTGCACTCCAGCCTGGGCAGCGGAGTGAACCATGTGTGTGTGTGTGTGTGTGTGTGTGTGTGTGTGTGTGTGTGTATATATATACGTATATATCTGGGGATAAATATTTTCATTTCTTTCAGGACACACTATCTGTCAAGTAATGTCATTCTAGAGTCAGGTTGGAATTTGGTATATTATTACTACAAAGAGTCTGTTTTGTCGATCTTAAGGCTTCTGTTTTAATGTTAATGCTGGTCAGTTGTGCCTGAACTCCAAAGGGAGGAGGATGTAATGAGGCATGTCTAACCGCTCTTTCCTGTCATGACATGAAGTAGTTTTTCAGGTTTCTTTGGACCCCTTGGTAGACAGGAGGGGTCTATTTAGTCAGTTGGTGGGGAGGGATTAGAAACAAATGTATGCAACAATTTTGCTGGAGGGGGTGGGGGGCCGAG
>NW_022436950.1:2403686-2439597 GCF_009761245.1 Sapajus apella | reverse complement strand
GGGGCGGAGGGGGTGGGGGCCGAGGGGCGGAGGGGGTGGGGGGCCTCGGGGCGGAGGGGGTGGGGGCCTCGGGGCGGAGGGGGTGGGGGGCCTCGGGGCGGAGGGGGTGGGGGGCCGAGGGGCGGAGGGGGTGGGAAGGTGCTGATCTAAGTACTTGGAAATAAATGGCACCTCTAAGACTAAAGACGGAATTGCACATAGGCACTGTACTTTAGTTAATAAAGTTTTTGCCATGGGGGTATGAGCTAGTAACTCAGATCCTGCTATACATACATACTAGAATAGAGCAATTATATAAACAGTGGCAGATGGTAGAAGCTACATTTCTCAATGTGTTTACACAAAAGCAAGGGGAGGAAGCTAGAATGATCCACGTGGTGCTGGATTAAACATCGGTATGAATTCATGCTAAGCTTACTATAGATGTAGACAGCTATATATAGAAATAGTGTTTTTAAAAATGTATTTAAAACAAAAAAGGCTGGGTGCAGTGGCTCACACCTGTAATCCCAGCACTTTGGGATGCCAAGGCAGGTGGATCACCTGAGATCAGGAGTTGGAGACCAGCCTGTCCAACATGGAGAAACCCCGTTTCTACTAAAAACACAAAATTAGCCAGGTATGGTGGTACATGCCTGTAATCTCAGCTACTTGGGAGGCTGACGCAGGAGAATCACTTGAACCCGGGAGGCAGAGGCTACTGTGAGCCAGGATCGCACCATTGCACTCCAGCCTGAGCAACAAGAGTGAAAGTCTGTCTCAAAAAAAAAAATAGTTGTAGATACATGCTGCTGGTTACACATGTGACGTGAGTTAGTATGAACACATACAGGTGTGTGTGCTCGGTGTTACAGTCTCGCCAATGCACCACAATGGAGCAGTCTTTCATTGTGAGGCAAAGAACATAGAGTTCTTTGTCTCACAACCAAGAGAATTAAGGAGTGCAGACCTGAAGGATGATGTTGGAGCAGAAGTTTAACAAGTGAAAGAACAAAGCTCTCTGCTGCGGAGAGGGGACCTGGAAGAGGGCTCCCATTTTTACAGCTGAATGCAAAGCCTTTCATAAGAAACCAGTGAGGGCTGGGTGTTTCATTTGCTTACGGGGAAAACTTCCGGTAGCTGTACCCATCCTCCTAACGCACATGTGTGCCCTTAGCTTGAGTAACCCCACATTGCTTTGTAACCCTTACTGCGCATGTGTCAGGGGAATGGCATTTTCCTTTGTGAGTTTGTCTCGGCAAATCACCTGTGCAGCCTCTCTTATCTGCGCAGCTGTGGGCATGTCTTAGGCAAGTCCCCTGTGCAAGTTCCCTTATCTGTGCCTGCAGGCTGTTCTTTTGTTTGAAAGAATTCAACCAAGGACCCACCCTAACTGCCTGTCTGATCTGTATCTTTCTCCTCTCCCAATGTCAGGAATACCATTTGATAAATGTGTCAGGTGATTTTGTCACTGTGCACACATCATAGCGGGCACTTACACAAACGTAGATGATATAGCCTACTACACACGTAGGCTGCATGGTATCGCCTATCGTGCCTAGGCTGCAAGTCTATGCTGCAGATGACTGGACTGAATGGTGCAGGCCAGTATAACACAGCGATTCTGTGTATCTAAACATATCTTCACATAGAAAAGAACAGAAAAAACAGGGGACTTGTTCCACAGCAGGCAGGTCTATGCAAACCTACCCCCAAAGTCCAAGGAAGCTGAGGGCTAAAGAAGAGTTGACAAATCCAGCTCTGCAGAAAGAAGCATTTAATGAAGACTTGTGAACAGAAGTCATGTCTCAGGTGGCCAAAAGATGGTGGATCCCCACACCATTCCTACCATAGGGAAGGAAGGTATAGGACAGGAGAGCTGATGCCCTAGGGAAAGGCAAGAATGAGATGAGAATCTGCCTAAGGCAGCATTTATGGTCAGGGTCATTTTGACCCAAGGGCAGGGTTTATAGTAACAGTAGATAAAATAGATATCTTAGAGGCCTCCCTGGATGGGGGTTAATGAGAAGTCACCGGGGTGGATTGGAATCCAAGATGGGGTTGCTTTAGGCTCTGTGGTCTATAATCTTATGGGACCACCGTCATATATATCATCCTTCATTGACTAAAACATCGTCATGTGGTGCATGACTCTATTTTTTGCCCTACCAGCTGAAAGGGCCTTAAAAAACCAACACCCTGAGCTGGGACTGGTGCGTGAGTCTGTAATCCTAGCTACGGGAGAGGCTGGGGTTGGAGGATCACTTGAGTCCAGGAGTTCAAGACCAGCCTGGGCAACATAAAAAGTCCCCATCTCAAAACACCGACACACACGCACATACACACCCCACCTTAGTGAGCACACAGGTGTTGGTTTTGAACACCATTTCCAATTAAAGGAACGATTTTGATTAATTGTTGTTTTTCTCAGCTGTTATCTATTGCCTCAGGCAGCAACAACGAAAGCCTTTGCCCGTAAACGTTTTCAACAAACACTCCCTGCAAAAGGCTGCAACGCTGGGAAAGTTCTGGGTCAAAAAACATAGAAGGCTTTTGAGCTGATCTTCCAGGGAAGACAGGTCAAATAATGACAATTCTTG
The DNA here is from genome assembly GCF_009761245.1 of Sapajus apella. NCBI lineage: Eukaryota > Metazoa > Chordata > Mammalia > Primates > Cebidae > Sapajus > Sapajus apella. The sequence goes on along the minus strand of NW_022436950.1, from coordinate 2,437,018 downwards.
GAGAATGAGTTCTGCTCTGCTCTCGTGCTTGGGATATGTGCTGCTACCTGTATGGAAATAAAGAGAAAAGAAAGGGCTTTGTACTCAGAGCTTGCCGTAACGAGAGAGGAAGCCACCACCACCTGTGCTTCGGCAGAGACTCAAAAGCAGGCAGGGGAGCGGGGAAGCTTCACGGTGGGAAAAGGGAAGGTTCAGGTGTGTGCGGATAGGAGGCTGTTGACCTGGGGAAGCTGGAGGGCTCACTAGAAATGGGACTCCTGTATGATTGCTGAGGGGAGCAAATGGACTTTCTCTGGTTGGTCCTAAGCTGGACGTGGGGACAAAAATGAGGAACGTGTCTAGTTATTAATCAGTCCACTGGCTACTTGGGGCCAGTTGTCACAGAAGTAACTGTTTAGGCTTTGTGGATTGCTACTAGAGAGCAATGGGACCTCCGACAAGCCTGACTTGTAGCATGCTGGCTTCCTGCGTTGTTGTGTGTAGATAAGGGTTTGGCTTCCTTCCTGGGCTTATTGATACCGGCTGCGGTGAGAGTTCTGTTTGTATGTATGACCTGGCCATTGTCTGTATATTTGGTCCCTCTTTTTTTGAGATGGAGACTCACTCTGTCGCCCAGGCTAGAGTGCAGTGGCATGATCTCAGCTCACTGCAACCTCCACCTCCCAGGTTCAAGCAATTCTTGTGCCTCAGCCTCCTGAGTAGCTGGGATTACAGGCACATGCCACCATGCCTGGCTAACTTTTGTATTTTTAGTAGAGATGGGATTTCACCTTGTTGGCCAGGCTGGTCTCAAACTCCTGACCTCAGGTGATCCATCCACGTCAGCCTTCCAAAGTGCTGGGATTACAGGCATGAGCCACTGCGCCTAAGCTGGCCTCTCGTTTTCAAGTTTCCTGCTTTGCTGGAGAGCCAGGGAGAGTAAGTTAACTGCCACAAAGCCTGCTGCTCCCAGGGAGACTCCCACCCTTCCTGCAGCTGTTCCTCTTGTCAAGTGCTTCCTGACTTCTTACAAGTCTTTATTTAATTTCCACAGTTCCAAAAAGTAACTCTAGCAGTTGGGGCCAATTTTTTCTTGCTTTTTAGAATGCACAAGAATTTCAGGGTTCCTTATTGTATTTTCACTGACATCACTTGCCATATTAATTTTTTTCCTTGTATTATATTACAAACAGGGGTCTCACTATATTGCCCGGGCAGGTCTTAAACTCCTGGGCTCAAACTATCCTACTGCCTCGGCCTCCCAAAGTACTGGCACTGCAGGATGAGCCACCACACCTGGCTAATAAGTACATTGTTCTTCAGAGGTGATTTTCAGCTGGCTTTGGTTTCCTATCTAATTGTGCAATGGTGGGTAATGAAGCCCCTCTGAACCAAGAAGTTTGTATGCAGCCCATTTTTGTCTTCTGTGATTTTCTTTTCTTCTCTCTTTTATTTTTATTTTATTTATTTATTTATTTTTGTTAGACAGAGTTTTGCTCTTGTTACCCAGGCCAGAGTGCAATGGTGCAATCTCGGCTCACCACAACCTCCACCTCCCAGGCTCAAGCAATTCTCCTGTCTCAGCCTCCTGAGTAGCTGGGATTACAGGCATGCACCACCATGCATAGCTAATTTTGTATTTTTACTAGAGACAGGGTTTCTCCATGTTGGTCAGGTTGGTCTCAAACTCCCGACCTCAGGTGATCCACCTAGGCCTCCCAAAGTGCTGGGATTACAGGTGTGAGCCACCATGCCCAGGCTTCTCTCTTTTATTTTTTTTTAAATTATTTATTGCATTTTAGGTTTTGAGGTACACGTGAAGAACATGCAAGATTGTTGCATAGGTACACACATGGGAGTGTGATTTGCTGTCTTCCTCCCCATCACCTATATCTGGCATTTCTCCCCATGCTATCTCTCCCCAACTCCCCACCTTCCGCTGTCCCTCCCCTATTTCCCCCCAACAGACACCAGTGTGTGATGCTCCCCTCCCTGTGTCCATGTGTTCTCATTGTTCAACACCCACCTATGAGTGAGAACATGCGGTGTTTGATTTTCTGTTCTTGTGTCAGTTTGCTGAGAATGATGGTTTCCAGGTTCATCCATGTCCCTACAAAGGACACGAACTCATCATTTTTGATGGCTGCATAATATTCCATGGTGTATATGTGCCACATTTTCCCTGCCCAGTCTATCATCGATGGGCATTTGGGTTGGTTCCAAGTATTTGCTATTGTAAACAGTGCTGCAAGGAACATTCGTGTGCATGTGTCCTTACAGTAGAATGATTTATAATCCTTTGGATATATACCCAGTAATGGGATTTCTGGGTCAAATGGAATTTCTGTTTCTAGGTCCTTGAGGAATCTCCACACTGTCTTCCACAATGGTTGAACTAATTTACACTCCCACCAACAGTGTAAAAGTGTTCCTATTTCTCCACATCCTTTCCAGCAGCTGTTGTCTCCAGATTTTTTAATGATCGCCATTCTAACTGGCGTGAGATGGTATCTCAATGTGGTTTTGATTTGCATTTCTCTAATGACCAGTGATGATGAGCATTTTTCATATGTTTGTTGGCCTCATGTATGTCTTCTTTTGTAAAGTGTCTGTTCATATCCTTCACCCACGTTTGAATGGACTTGTTTGTTTTTTTCTTGTAAATCTGTCTTAGTTCTTTGTAAATTCTGGATATCAGCCCTTTGTCAGATGGGTAGACTGCAAAAATTTTTTCCCATTCTGTTGGTTACCGATTCACTCTAATGACTGTTTCTTTTGCTGTGAAGAAGCTGCAAAGTTTGATTAGGTCCCATTTGTCTATTTTGGCTTGTGTTGCCAATGCTTTTGGTGTTTTGGTCATGAAGTCATTGCCTATGCCTATGTCCTGAATGGTTTTGCCTAGATTTTCTTCTAGGGTTTTTATGGTATTAGGTCTTCTGTTTAAGTCTTTAATCCATCTGGAGTTCATTTTAGTGTAAGGTGTCAGGAAGGCGTCCAGTTTCTGCTTTCTGCATGTGGCTAGCCAGTTTTCCCAACACCATTTATTAAACAGGGACTCCTTTCCCCATTGCTTGTTTTTGTCAGGTTTGTCAAAGACCGGATGGTTGTAGATGTGTTATGTTGCTTCTGAGGCCTCTGTTCTGTTCCATTGGTCTATATCTCTGTTTTGGTACCAGTACCATGCTGTTTTGATTACTGTAGCCTTGTAGTATATTTTGAAGTCCGGTAGTGTGATGCCTCCCACTTTGTTCTTTTTGCTTAGAATTGACTTGGCTAGGCGGGCTCTCTTTTGGTTCCATATGAAGTTTAAGGTGGTTTTTTCCAGTTCTGTGAAGGTCATTGGTAGCTTGATGGGGATAGCATTGAATCTGTAAATTACTTTGGGCAGTATGGCCATTTTCACGATATTGATTCTTCCTAACCATGAACATGGAATGTTTCTCCATCTGTCTGCGTCCTCTCTTATTTTGTTGAGCAGTGGTTTGTAGTTCTCCTTGAAGAGGTCCTTTACATTCCTTGTTAGTTGTATTCCTAGGTATTTTGTTCTCTTGGTAGCAATTGTGAATGGCAGCTCATTCTTGATTTGGTTCTCTTTAAGTCTGTTATTGGTGTAGATTGGAATGCTTGTGATTTTTGCACATTGATTTTATATCCTGAGACTTTGCTGAACTTGCTTATCAGTTTCAGGAGATTTGTGGCTGAGATGATGGGGTCTTCTAGATATACAATCATGTCATCTGCAAATAGAGACAATTTGACTTCCTCCTTTCATCTTTGAATACCCTTTATTTCTTTTTCTTGCCTGATTGCTCTGGCTAGAACTTCCAATACTATATTGAATAGGAGTGGAGAGAGAGGGCATCCTTGTCTAGTACCAGATTTCAAAGGGAATGCTTCCAGTTTTTGCCCATTCAGTATGATATTGGCTGTTGGTTTGTCATAAATAGCTTTTATTATTTTGAGATATGTTCTGTCAATAGCTAGTTTATTGAGGATTTTAGCATAAAGGGCTGTTGAATTTTGTCAAAGGCCTTCTCTGCATCAATTGAGATAATCATGTGGTTTTTGTCTTTGGTTCTGTTTATGTGGTGAATTACGTTTATAGACTTGCGTATGTTGAGCCAGCCTTGCATCCCTGGGATGAAGCCTACTTGATCATGGTGGATAAGCTTTTTGATGCACTGTTGCAATCGGTTTGCCAGTATTTTATTGAAGATTTTTGCATCTATGTTCATCATGGATATTGGCCTGAAGTTTTCTTTTCTTGTTGGGTCTCTGCCGGGTTTTGGTATCAGGATGATGTTGGTCTCATAAAATGATTTGGGAAGGATTCTCTCTTTTTGGATTATTTGGAATAGCTTCAGAAGGAATGGTACCAGCTCCTCTTTGAATGTCTGGTAGAATTTGGCTGTGAACCCATCTGGACCTCGGCTTTTTTTGGGTGGTAAGCTCTTAATTGCTGCCTCAACTTCAGACCTTGTTATTAGTCTATTCAGGGTTTTGACTTCTTCCTGGCTTAGGCTTGGAAGGATGCAAGTGTCCAGGAATTTATCCATTTCTTCCAGGTTTACTAGTTTATGAGCATAGAGTTGTTTGTAATAATCTCTGATGATGATTTGTATTTCTGTGAATTGGTGGTGATATCCCCTTTATCGTTTTTTATTGCATCTATTTGATTATTTTCTCTTTTCTATTAATCTGGCTAGTGGTCTATTTTGTTGATCTTTTCGAAAAACCAGCTCTTGGATTTATTGATTTTTTGAAAGTTTTTTTGTGTCTCTATCTCCTTCAGTTCTGCTCTGATCTTAGTTATTTCTTGTCTTCTGCTAGGTTTTGAGTTTTTTTGGTCTTGCTTCTCTAACTCTTTCAATTTTGATGATAGGGTGTCAATTTTAGATCTCTCTTTGCTTCTCATGTGGGCATTTATTGCTATATATTTTCCCCTAGACACTGCTTTAAATGTGTCCCAGAGATTCTGGTATGTTGCGTCTTCATTCTCGTTGGTTTCGAAGAACATCTTTATTTCTGCCTTCATTTCATTGTTTATCCAGTCAACATTCAAGAGCCAGTTGTTCAGTTTCCATGAAGCTGTGTGGTTCTGAGTTAGTTTCTGAATTCTGAGTTCTAACTTGATTGCACTGTGGTCTGAGAGACTGTTTGTTATGATTTCCATTGCTTCTCTCTTTCTTAAGTATAGTTAGAGAGTTTATTTGGGCAAGATTTGAGGACTGCAACCCAGGAGACACATCGTCAAGTTGCTCTGAATATAGGTTCCCCTCTTTGATTTTCATCTGCCCTGCCCAGCTCCTGTTAAGCACATAAACTCCCTGTCCCATGCCTTTATTCACATTTCCTGTTTTGCTGGGGAGCTAGGGAGGTGAATAGAGTAAGTTAACTGCCACAAAGCCTGTCTTTTTTAATAACTTGTCTTTTTAAATAAACACAGTGGCCAGTCCTAGCACAGGGCCCAGCATAGGGTATTAAGCCTCCTCTTGGCTGACACTTTTTCTAGAGACATGGCGGACACCAGTCATGTGAACAGGGAGCAAGTAGACGTCACTGGCTTGATGACAGCAGTGGCCCATCTGGAGCAGCCACTGTGAAGATGCCAGCTGCAGTGGGGAAGGTACAGCCAGGGCTGCGTGCTCCACAGAACAGGGTGAGGTGGGCAGGAGAGGAGCCCCATGCTCCCACACACAGCTGCAGCCACTCAGCCTCAGCTCCAGACCCACGCATCCCTGCACAATTGGGGAACCAGGAAGCCCCTTTCCCCTGCAGGCTTGAAAGTGTCTGCTCCTGCTGCCTGGCCTCTCCCTGCTCCTAGTGCCTGCTCCAGGGTACAGCAAAGTTGTGGCCAAGGCTGGGTGCCGTCATGACCTAGCTGGGTGTGCCTGCATTTGGGATGGTGCTGACATGCCAGCTCCCTGGCACCTCAGCCCCCTTTGGACTTTGGGTGTCGACTGGCATGAGAGGGAGGCCAAAGGGGTGCTGAGGGCAGCTCGGTGCCCAAGCTGTTCCTGTAGGCACCCCTCAACAGGAAGAGCTTGGGCACTGTGGATGGCATGTTGATGGCAGCAGGAGGCAGACAGGCTCCTGAGTGAGAAGAGGTGGGTCCTCAGTGAAGCCACACATTCAACCAGGGACAGACTGCAGCCTGGGGGCTGGGTTGTCGGCCACAGGTGGAGTCCACAGCCTGCAGTGAAAATTTACAGTGCTTTCTCCAGGCCCACCCATACTGCCCATGGACCAGTCAGCACACACTTCCTCCCTTCTAAGCCCATAAAAACCCCAGGCTCCCACAGACATCAGGACTACCAGCTACAGGAAGGGACTACCCGCTTCAAGTCTCCTCAACTCCTCAGGACAACCTACCTGTGGACAGGACCTACCCACCCTGGCTCTCCTCTCCATGGAGAGCTGGACACTCATCAGCATGCCCTGCCTGCAGAAAGGAGCCTCCCACCCCAGATCTCCTCTCTGCTGAGGGCTGCATTCATCAGGACTACCTCCCTGTGGAAAGGAACTACACACTTTGGGTCTCCGGAGAGCTCCTCTGTCAGTTAATAAAACTCCCCTTCATCCTGCTCATTCTTTAGTTGTCCACATACCTCATTCTTCCTGAACATCGAAAAGAACTCGGGACCCACCACATGGTGTGACTGAAAGAGCTGTAACACAAACAGTGCTGAAACATGCCCGCCCCGCTCGCCGTGCTGTGGGTGATCAGAAGGAGAGAAGAGCTGTGGCCCTTCGGGAAGCCCAGACCTAGGGGCTCCCTGAGCCAGGGCTGGGACACCTTCTTTGGTTCCTGGCTCTGTAGATCCTGGCATCTCCAAGCTTCCCGCACCACCATGTTCCCCTCATCCAGACGCAGATGCCCACAGAAGCTGGATCCAGCTGCAGCCTTGCCTGGAGCCGGCGCCTGTGCCAGCCCCTGGAGTTGCATGTCCCACAGCAGCAGCCAGCATGCCCGCTGTGCACAGTGGCCAGACCCCATGCTCACTCCACCCTGCACCTGGCTCATCCTCGGCAGGTGTGAGATGCGGGCCGGTAGCCCAAGCTGAGCACAGCCTGCCAGGCCGAGTGGGCAGAATGACCCAAGCAGGCCCACGGAAAAACTCGGGCACAGGCGCCACTAGCCACAGAGGTTTCCACCTGCAAAAGCAACACCCTCAGGATCCTGGGGCAGCTTCAGAGACAATGGAGAGTGAGACAGCAGCAGACAGAGGCAGGGCCGTGGAGCCATGCAGCCCTCTCTCAAGGAAGAGAGAAGTTTCCATTTCTGAAGGTTTCTGGAATCCTGAAGTTGGCTGGCTGGCCCCCCTGTTTCTAGTGAAAGGAAAGCTTGCATGGGCCTCTGTCTGCTGCTACCAAAGACTCTCGACTAGAACCACATGGATGAAAGAAGGTGGAAACAAAGGCGTGCCCGTGGTTGCCAGGGGCTAGGCAGCCTTTGTGGCCTCCCACTACCTCGATTAAGCCAAGAGGTGGATGAAGAGAATCTTCTGGGCTCTCAAGTGCCTGCTTCTCAAAATCACTTTGGAGAGCCCAGGGAGTGCAGGAGCAGAGCAGCCCCCGCTACGTGAGTCATCCCCATTTGAGCAGCCCTCCCACCCAGAACCGAGACACAAGGCCACACTCAGCATCGAGGGAGACCAAGTGATGTGCCCAGCTTCAAGCCAGGCTTTGTTACAGAGGAAAAAGGGAAGGGTAGGTGTTGGCATGGCAACCAGCATTGTCTGCCACTGTCCTCTCTGCCAAGTGTCTCCCCATGAGCTGCCCCCTGGGGACAGGGTGCCTGAGTGTGACTCTTAGGCCTGGATGATGAAACTGGACTTGTGATTCCCTCTTTCACAGAAATCAGAGCCAGTCATATAATTTCTGCCCACAGCCCCACGGCCGTAGCTAGGCCTGGGGCCCCACCTGACTGCGACGGCTGGACGCACGGGGAGCAGAAGGAAGAAGCTGTACCACCTCCACCAGCTGAACAGGAGTGCTGTGGCCTCACATCTCTTTCTTTCTGACTCTGACCTCCTGTGTAGTGCACAGGAATGTGCTGTCCCAAAATATGCTATGTTGGCATAATGATTAATTTGAGCTGGAGGCAAATGAGAATCAGTAGATGCAGAAAAACATCTTGGAGCTTCTCTTACCTGACAAAAAAGTAAACATTTCTGGGGAATAAGGACTGCTATAAATCCCCTCTCCCAGGGAAGCTTTATGGCCATGAAGAAGATGGAAAGTCAGCATCCAGATGGACCTGCCCAGGTAGCCCTGCTCTTCCATTAGCTTCCCCCATCTGGTTATTTCTCACAGTCTGTTGTCACCCTTGGAAGCCTAAAACCCTTTCCTTTGTCTCCTTGCTTCTCTAAAAATGTGTAGTTCCTTTGCTAAAATGCTACATAAGCCCAGTTCTTTTTTTTTTTTTTCTGCCCAGACTAGAGTGCAGTGGCGTGATCTCGTCTCACTGCAACCTCCACCTCCTGGGTTCAAGTGATTCTCCTGCCTCAGTCTCCCAAGTATCTGGGATTATAGGCTCATGCTACCACACCCAGCTAATCTTTGTATTTTTAGTAGAGATGGGGCTTCACCGTGTTGGCCAAGCTGGTCTTGAACTCCTGACCTCAAGTTATCCACCCACCCTGAACCCAACGTGCTGGGATTACAGACGTGACCCATCATGCCCGGCCTGCATAAACCGTGTTCTAACGATCCCTGTGAGTTAGTTATTCACCACTAAGGTTTCTCCCAAGTGATGTGTGCTGCACTTGCTAACAAGCTGTTTGTTTTCTCTTGTTAGCCTGTCTTTTGTAAGTCTAATCCACAACCACAGCTGGAAAACTTAAGAGGAGCAGAGAAAAAAGATGCCCTCACACTTGCCTCACTCTTATGAGGAACCTTGTGATGACACTGGGCACACGCAGATCATACAAGATAATCTCCCATCTCAAGGTGTTTAAGTTAATTACATCTGCAAAGGCTCCTTTGCCCTGGGAGGTAACCTATTCACGGGTTCCAGGGATTAGGATGTGGACATTTGGGAGGAGGGCATTATTCTGCCCACAACAACAGCCAGTGGCCATAGAAACTTATGGACGGGTTTGTTATACAGTTTTTTTCTTTTTTTTTTTTTTTGAGACGGAGTTTCGCTCTTGTTACCCAGGCTGGAGTGCAATGGCACGATCTCGGCTCACCGCAACCTCCGCCTCCCAGGTTCAGGCAATTCTCCTGCCTCAGCCTCCTGAGTAACTGGGATTACAGGCACGCGCCACCATGCCCAGCTAATTTTTTGTAGTTTTAGTAGAGACGGGGTTTCACCGTGTTGACCAGGATGGTCTCGATCTCTTGACCTCATGATCCACCCGCCTCGGCCTCCCAAAGTGCTGGGATTACAGGCGTGAGCCACCGCGCCCGGCCTGTTATACAGTTTTAAGGTGGGGGAGTTCCTTTAAGAAAAAGTATATTCAATTTTGACTACAAGTTAAGAATGAAAGTAAATATTATTGACGGTGAGAAAGCAAATCACAAGTACCACAAACTGGTAGAAGGTGGTGGCTCATGCCTATAATCCCAGCACTTTGGGAGACTGAGGTGGGCAATCTTGAGGTTAGGAGTTCAAGATCAGCCTGGCCAACATTGTAAAACCCCGTCTCTACTAAAATGCAAAAATTAGCAAAGCATGGTGGCACACACCTGTAGTCCCAGCTACTTGGGAGGCTGAGGCAGAAGAATTACTTGAACCCAGGAGGCAGAGGTTGCAGTGAGCCAAGATCACCCCACTGTACTCCAGCCTGGGCAGCAGAGCGAGACTGTCTCAAAATAGACAAAACAAAACAAATATGACAAACTTCAAAAAAAATAGGAAAATATTATCTATGTCACATATTATGCATATGATATGGTTTGGCTCTGCGTCCTTCCCCCAAATCTCACTGAATCGTAATACTCGCCATATGGGTCAGCAGTGGGGCCAGGTGGAGATAAGTGAATCATGGGGACAGTTCCCATACTGTTCTCTTGAGAGCGAGTGGGTTCTCATGAGATCTGATTTTTTTTTTTTTGAGACGGAGTTTCGCTCTTGTTACCCAGGCTGGAGTGCAATGGCGCGATCTCAGCTCACCGCAACCTCCGCCTCCTGGGTTCAGGCAATTCTCCTGCCTCAGCCTCCTGAGTAGCTGGGATTGCAGGCACGCACCACCATGCCCAGCTAATTTTTTGTATTTTTAGTAGAGACGGGGTTTCACCATGTTGACCAGGATGGTCTCGATCTCTTGACCTCGTGATCCACCCGCCTCGGCCTCCCAAAGTGCTGGGATTACAGGCGTGAGCCACCGCGCCTGGCCGAGATCTGATGTTTTTATAAGGGGTTTCTCCCTTCACTGGATTCTCATTCTCTCTACTGCCGCCCTGTGAAGAGATGCCTTCCTCCATAATTATAAGTTTCCTGAGGCCTCCCAGCCATGCTGAACTGTGAGTAATTAAACCTCTTCCCTTTATAAATTACCCAGTCTCAGGTATGTCTTTATTAGCAGCATGAGAATGGACTAATACAATATAATTATCATTTTGTAAATAATATTACATCATATGATTATATTTTTCTGCATTTTGCCATTTTATGCTATTTATGATTTATTTTCTTACTCTAAATAAATATTGACTTTCATCCCTGACTTTGCATTCTTTGAATATGCAGCACTTCATTTTTGTTTGGTTTGGTTTTGGTTCGGTTTTTGAGACAGGGTCTCACTCCATCGCCCAGGCTGGAGTGCAGTTGCACAGCTTCGGCTCATGCAACCTCCACCTCCTGCGTTCAAGTGATTCTCCTGCCTCCGCCTCCCAAGTATCTAGGACTACAGGCACATGCTACCACAGCCAGCTGATTTTTGTATTTTTTGGTAGAGATGAGGTTTCAGCATGTAGGCCAGGCTGGTCTCAAACTCCTGACCTCAAATGATCTTCCTGCCTTGGCCTTCCAAAGTGCTGGGATTACAGGCGTGAGCTACAGCGCCTGGCCAAGTACATAGCACTTTGTATAGTAACTTTATATAACCATGTTCTTTCTTTTTTTTTTTTTTTTTTTTTTGAGACGGAGTTTCGCTCTTGTTACCCAGGCTGGAGTGCAATGGCGCGATCTCGGCTCACCGCAACCTCCGCCTCCTGGGCTCAGGCAATTCTCCTGCCTCAACCTCCTGAGTAGCTAGGATTACAGGCACGTGCCACCATGCCCAGCTAATTTTTTGTATTTTTAGTAGAGACGGGGTTTCACCATGTTGACCAGGATGGTCTCGATCTCTTGACCTCGTGATCCACCCGCCTCGGCCTCCCAAAGTGCTGGGATTACAGGCTTGAGCCACCGCGCCCGGCAACCATGTTCTTTCTTAAAGAGGACTCTTCATCTGTGTATCAAGACGGAAACCCTACAAAACTGGATCTGTCCTGGATTAGAAGACTTTTTTCCAAAGAAAATGTGACTGTTTATTTACCAGAGATTGACTTCAAAAAACAAACAAAAGGCTGAGCACAGTGGCTCTTACCTGTAATCCCAACACTTTGGGAGGCTGAGGCGGGTGGATCACTTGAGGTCAGGGGTTCAAGACCAGCCTGAGAAACTTGGCAAAACCCTGTCTCTACCAAAAAAATACAAAAGTTAGCCAGGCATGGTGGTACACACCTGTACCTCAGGGGGCTGAGGTGGGAAGATCACCTGAGCCCAGAAGGTCAAGGCTGTAATGAGCCAAGATCATGCCACTGCACTCCAGCCTGGGAGGCAGAGCCAATTAAACTTCTTTCCTTTGTAAATTACCCAGTCTCGGGTAGTTCTTTACGGCAATGTGGGAATGAACTAATAAAAAGATACAGGCTGGGTTGGGCGTGGTGGCTCATCCCTGTAATTCCAGCACTTTGGGAGGCTGAAGTGGGCAGATCACTTGAGCTCAGGAGTTCAAGACCAGCCTGAGCAACATGGCGAAACCCTATCTCTACCAAAAATACAAAAATTTAGCTGGGTGTGGTAGTGTATGTCTGTGGTCCCAGCTACTTGGGAGGCTGAGGTGGGAGGATCGCTTGAGCCTGGCAGGCAGGGACTGCGGTGAGCCAAGATCACACCACTGCACTCCCGCCTGGCTGACAGAGTGAGAGTCCATCTCAAAAAACAAAAACCAAAACAAAACAAAACACCGTAGGCTGGGTGCAGTTGCTTACAGCTGTCATCCTTACACTTTGGGAGGCCAAGGCAGGAGGATGGCTTCAGTCCAGGAATTTGAGACCAGCCTGGATAACATGGTGAAATCCCTTCTCTACAAAAAATACAAAAAAATAGCTGGGCATTTTGGAGAATGCCTGTAATCCCAGCTACCTGGGAGGCTGAGGTGGGAGGATCACTTGAGGCCAGGAGGTGAAGTCTGTAGTGAGCTGAGATTGCACCACTGCACTCCACCCTGGGGGACAGAACAAAACCTATCTCGTAGCAGGGAAGGCCTCAAAACAAACCTCTCCAACACCAGACTGGGAAGGAAGGGGTGATTTATTAGGCCAGGAGCAACTGCAGCATAGTTACCTAACAGCTGAGCTCTCCTAACAAAGAAAATCATTGCCCTTTAAAGGCTTTCAACTCCAGAAATTACATGTGAAAGGGTCTTGATCCATGAAGTAGGCGTGGGGTACAGTAGGTGACTTAGGTGGGGGTCTGATCGTGTTTAAAAACTGTTGTACCCGAGCCAGTCAAGGAATGCGCCACACTCTGAGATTGAATTATGAGTTCTTTATTAAGCTGGTGACTGAGAGTGGCTAATGCCCAAAATTCTCTCGGCCCCAAAGAAAAACTTAGGTGGTCTTTCAAACACAAGTTTTAACAGGAAGGGGGGTGCCTAGTTGAAACAGTTTTCACAAAAGCAGAGTAAACAAAAAGTTAAAAAGAAAAACTGATACATAAGAAATAAAACAGTGCCAGGTGTGAGGAGTACAGCTGTCATGAAAGACACACAACTTGTAGATAAGGGGGCTCTGGGCGCTCCCTGCAGCTGCATTTCCAGGCTCTGCCAACCCCACTTCACTCAGCCTCTTCTCAGCAAAGGCATTCCTGGGTGCCCAGTGTCAGCCCGACCTTGCTTTATACTATAGTTACATACCTAATGGGGAGAAAGTGACTAAAATGAAGAAGCCAAGATGGAGTCCGTCCGGCTCAAGAAACTAACATAAAGCCTGAACAGCTTTTAGTCAGGGAAAAGGAGAGTTCGTTTTAGCTGGCAAAAAGCCGGGTATCACAAAACAATGCCTTCAGGAAAGATCCCTGCATACCATATCCGTGATCTATAGATGCGAGTGTGGTTAGTAGCAGGGGTCTCATCCTTAGCCGGGCTAGCAGTGCCAACCGGTCGCTCCTCTGGCTGACTTCTAACTTCTATTTTTTTTTTTTTTTTTTTTTTTGAGACGGAGTTTCACTCATGTTACCCAGGCTGGAGTGCAATGGCGTGATCTCGGCTCACCGCAACCTCCGCCTCCTGGGTTCAGGCAATTCTCCTGCCTCAGCCTCCTGAGTCGCTGGGATGACAGGCATGCACCACCATGCCCAGCTAATTTTTTGTATTTTTTTTTAGTAGAGACGGGGTTTCACCATGTTGACCAGGATGGTCTTGATCTCTTGACCTCGTGATCCACCCGCCTCGGCCTCCCAAAGTGCTGGGATTACAGGCTTGAACCACCGCGCCCGGCCAGGAAAGGGCTCTTAAAACCTTAAGAGGATTAAGGGCCTCCTTCCTCAGTCTCCAAAAAAAAAAAAAAAAAAAAAAACTGCTGGAGACCCCAGTAACGTGGGGGCGAGCAACTCAATATACCTCTGGGGGCTATGCAGGTAAACAAACTATCCTTATGAACGCAGGGTGTTGGCAAACTGACAGACCGCATCTGCTGCCAGAGGAGTGCTGAGCGCAGTCACACCCACGCCCCAGGTCCAGGCTCCCTGAGGTTATCTACCTGAATATCTGGAACCTGTTAAACAAGGGAAGCTGTATCTGTAATAAATCAAGTAACGGACCAACAATCACCGCCTCCTCCCTGTTCACTTTACTTAATAAATACAAAGAGTGTAAAAGCTCAGGGCCTTTGTTCACTAGAAGCAGAGCCCCGACCCCTTCTTTCTAACAGAGCCTTTGTCTTTGTCTTCAGTTCCACATTCCCCTCCTCCTTCGTGAGATCACTACAGCAAAAGAACAACACTGGGGGCCAAGGTGGGCAGGAGTTCAAGGCCAGCGCGGGCCACACGGCGAAATCTCATCTCTGCAAAAATACAGTAGAGGCTGGGAGTGGTGGTGCGTGCCTATGGTCCCAGCCACCGGGGAGGCTGAGGCAGGAAGACTGCTTGAGCCTGGGAGGCAGAGGTTGCAGTCACGCCACTGCACTCCAGTCTGGGTGACAGAGTGGTACCCTGTCTACAAAGAAACACCAACGGACGGATGGATGGACAAACAGAGAGAGAGAAAGAAAGAGAGAGAGAGGGAAGGAAGGAAGGAGAAAGAGGGAGAGAGGGAGCCTCTACATAAAGGTAAAGCCGGATGCAGTGACTCTTGCCTATAATCCCAGGACTTTGGGAGGCTGAGACAGGCGGATCATGAGGTCAGGAGTTTGAGACTCACCTGGCCAACCTTGTCTCTGCTAAAAATACAAAAATTAGCTGGATGTGGTGGTGTGCACTTGTAATCCCAGCTACTCGGGAGGCTGAGGTAAGAGAATCATTTGAACCCGGGAGGCAGAGGTTGCAGTGAGCCGAGATCGCACCACTACATTCCAGCCTGGCCAATAGAGCAAAACTGTCTCAAAACAAAACAAAAGAAAAAAACAAAGCTAAGGAACAAGCCACTGAACAGAAGATTCTGTACTGTGCACAATATGTCTTATGTGTTAGACACAGGACTTGTTCCAGAATGTATAAAGAACTTACACAAATCAATAAGAAAAAGAGAACTCAACAGAAAAAATGGGCAAAGGATATGAAGAGGTGATTCACAGAAGGACAACTGTGAATGGCCAACAGACGAGAGAAGAGATGGAGACACTTGCCATTGAGGGATATGCAAAGGTAAGCCACGGGGAGATGCTGCATCCCCATCACATTGCAGAAATCAGCCCATCAATGCCAGGAGGCTACGGGGAAATGCAGATTCTCACATACCGCCCGTAGACATGTTAAGTAGCATGGCCACTCTGAAAACCAATGTGGCGATTCCAGCGAAGCTGAAAATGTGTGCACTCTATCATCCAGCTATTTCACCTCTTGGGTCAGGCTTTAGAGAAACTACTTACCTTACGCCAGGCCAGGTGTCAGAGGCCTGGCAACGGAAAGTGATTGGCTCTTGGGTAGTAAGAATAATTTATCAACAACAGTATAGGTTTGAAAAGGAAAGTTTTATTAGAAAGTCGGCCGGGCGCGGTGGCTCACGCCTATAATCCCAGCACTTTGGGAGGCCGAGGCGGGTGGATCACAAGGTCAAGAGATCGAGACCATCCTGGTCAACAAGGTGAAACCTCGTCTCTACTAAAAATACAAAAATTAGCTGGGCATGATGGTGCGTGCCTGTAGGCCCAGCTACTCGGGAGGCTGAGGCAGGAGAATTGCTTGAACCCAGGAGGCGGAGGTTGCGGTGAGCCGAGATCGTGCCATTGCACTCCAGTCTGGGCAACAACAGCGAAACTCCGTCTCAAAAAAAAAAAAAAAAAGAAAGTATGGTGCAGAAGAATGCGGTGGGCACTTCAGCAGGACAGCACACTGCCGGGCGCGGTGGCTCACGCCTGTCATACCAGCCCTTTGAAAGGTTGAGGCGGGCGGAACACAAGGTCAGGAGATCAAGACCATCCTGGCCAACATGATGAAACCCTGTCTCTACTAAAATACAAAAAAAAAAAAAAAAAAACAGAAAGAGCCGCCGGGCATGGTGGCGCATGCCTGTAGTTCCAGCTGCTCAGGAGGCTGACGCAGGGGAATCACTTGAACCAGGGAGGCGGAGGTTGCAGTGAGCCAAGATCATGCCATTGCTCTCCAGCCAGGGGAACACAGCAACACTCTATCTCAAAAAAACAGAGAGGACAGCACACTGCTGTGGATTTTCCTTAGGGCTATTTATAGACCTTAAAGTGGGAGCTTGAGGGTAGTTTGGACCATATTAACCACGTAAGACATGACAGATAAATGATTACATTTGTAGACATTTTGCTCTCTTAATGCCAGCAAGGGTTGCACAATGAGTTTTGACACCTGCATTCTGCAGATGTATAGAAATTCTAATTACACGGCCGGGCGTGGTGGCTCACGCCTGTAATCCAAGCACTTTGGAGGCCAAGGCGAGCAGATCACCTAAGGTCGGGAGTTCAAGACCAGCCTGACCAACATGGTGAAACCCCATCTTATAAAAAAAAAAAAAAAAAGAAAGAAATTCTAATTACTTACATATTTTTGGGAAAGAAGCCTGGAACCAGAGGCTGGCTTTAGATAACAAGGAAGTCTAATTTACTTCTAAGTTTCTCAGATAAGGAGTTTTGCCTCTGGACCTTACTCCAGGTTACTTTCACCAGGTAATGTGTGTGCTATTTGTGATTACAAATAATTGAAGCAACAAAATGTCCCGCGACAGGAAACTGGATAAACAATTGTGAAATATTCTTTTTTAAAAAATTTATTTTTATTAGTTTATTTGATATATATGTGTGTGTGTGTATATATATATATATATATATATTTTTTTTTTTTTTTTTTTTTGAGCTGGAGTCTCACTCTGTCACCCAGGCAGGAGTGTAGTAGCACGATTACAACCTCCATCTCCTGGGTTCAAGCAATTCTCCTGTCTCAGCCTCCCAAGTAGCTGGGATACAGGTGCATGCTAATTTTTGTACTTTTAGTAGAGATGGGGTTTCACCATGTTGGCCCAGGCTGGCCTCAAACTCCTGACCTTGTGATCCACCCACTTCAGCCTCCCAAAGTGCTGGGATTTACAAGGATGAGTCACCATGCCCAGCCAATTTTTGTATGTATATGTATATGTATATTATATATATATCTCTCTGAGACAGGGTCTCCCTCTGTCACTCAGGCTAGAGTGCAGTGGCACAATCATGGCTCACTGCAGCCTTGGCTTCCCAGGCTCAGTGATCCTCCCACCTTAGCCCCCCGAGTAGCTGAGACCATAGATATATGCTACTACGCCCAGCTAGTTTTTGTATTTTTGGTAGAGACAGGATTTTACTATGTTATCCAAGTTGCTCTCAAACTCCTGAGCTCACTTTGCCTCAGCCTCCCAAAGAGCTGGGATTATAGGTGTGAGCCACCACATGTGGCCAATTGTGAAATATTTTTATGAATGAATAACATATCCACCTGTTAAAAGGGATAATATGGCCAGACAATAATCCTAGCACTTTGGAAGGCCAAGGTAGGAGAACTGCTTGAATCCAGGAGTTAGAGACCATACCTCTAAAAAAAATTTTTTTTAATTAGCCAGCTGGTACATGCCTGCAGTCCCAGCTACTTTGGAGGCTGAGGCAGAAGGATTGCTTGGGCAGGGAGGTCAAAGTTGCAGTGAGCTGTGATTGCACCACTGCACTCCAGCCTGAGCGACAGAGTAAGACCCTGTCTCAAAAAAAAAAAAAAAAAAAGGAGTAATATGGATTTCTATATATCAATATGGATAGATTTCAAAAATCTATGTAGTTAAAGAACTAAGTTGTGGAATAAGGATGTTTTTTGGTGAATGTATGTATACATACCTAAGAGTGAAACTGCTGGCTTGTAAACATTTCTTCAGCTTTAGTGGATGCCACCTATTTTCCAAAGCCAGTGTATAAATATTCACTCCCATCCTCAGTGTATGAGAGTTGCCTTTGCTCCACATCCTTGCCATCTTTTTCCTTTTAGCCATCCTGACAGGTGTGAAGCAATGCCAGATGGTTTCTTTTCCTGCTGACTAGTAAGTGGCTGATAGCTTGCTGGGGCCTGGAACTCCTGGTCTCAAGAGACCCTCCAGCCTGAGCCTCGAGGTAGCTGGGACTGCGGGCACCACCCCTCCCAGGTTCACAGGCTTCTTGCCATTTGGCTAACCTCATGTGTGAAGTGCCTGATCAATCATTTGCTGATTTTTCTTGGGGAATTTCTGCCTTCTCTTGCGGACTGATAGACTACACTTCTGGCTGTGAATTCTTTGTGAGATATGTGCATGCCAAGCATCTCCTCCCACCCTGCAGCTTGTCTTCTGACTGTCTTGGCGGTGTGGTCTGATGAAGAGCTGGTTAGGGTGTAGTCTAATGCATCCTTCCTGGTCTGATGAAGAGCTGGTTAGGGTGTAGCCTAATGCATCCTTCCTGGTCTGATGAAGAGCAGCTGGCTAGTGTGTAGCCTAATGCATCCTTCGTGTTCTTCATGACTAGCCTTTTTGTGTTCTGCCTAAGGAAGCTTTGCCTTCATACAACCATTTCTCTATGAGCTCTTCCAAAAGCGTAGTTTTACCTTTTACATTTAGATCTACAATCCATCTGGAATCTGTATTTCATTGTAATCTCTTCTTTCAGGTGGTGGGCAGTGGTGGGGGGGATTGGGAGGGGGTAGCAGCCCACTCAGTGCAATGGCAGCCCTGTCCCAAGAGTAACAAATGTCTCCGGTCACCAATTTCCTCTGCTTTGCTCTGACCTCGGCTCCTCCAGATGACCCCTCAAGGCTGGCCCCACCCTGCAGTCAGTTCTTGGGGCTTCCTCGGGGGCTAGGCCCTGCTACTGATCCTTAACCCTCCTGTGGCCAGCGGGTTCCAGAGACAGCCAAGACCACCTGCCTGCGGGACCCGTGGAGCCAGGACCCCCGCAGGCTCACCCAGGAGCCTCACCAGCAGCCGAGTGCACCAGTGTTGCCCGCACGCAACTCTCCTGCCCCGGCGGCCCGGGCTTTGGGGCTTCGGGGAACCTGTGGTGCCTGGGCCACCCCCTGCGTGGAGCTCTGGACGCTGGGCAAGGCCGCCAGCGTCCACCATCCAAAGGGCGACGGGGAGCAATCCCTCCAGCCACAGCGGCAATGCCCGCCGCGTTCTGACTAACCGCATGCCCTGGACCCCTGCACCCCCTGTAGCCTCGCGCCGGGTGTAACCGCGCCCCGTGTCCTGGGATCCAGCGCCCAGGGTAACCCGGTTCGGTGTAACCGCATTGGTGTGAAGCCGTGCGCCCTGGGCGTGGCCATCCTGCCCTCCCAGCAGCACTAAGATGTGAGCCCCCAGGGCTCGGCCCAGCAGCGCTGCTGCTTCCAAGGCCCGAGCTGGGGGTGGGGGCGGAGCCGAGAAGGAGTTCCCCCTGCACCCACGTCCGCAGTGCCCCGGGATCCCTGAGGCGCCTCCAAGTCCCCTGCGGGCTGTCCCGGCGGGCAGGCAACCCACCCCAGGGCTCCCCTTGTGGATGGACGCCCCTGCTGCCCTTGCTGTCCCTGTCCCTGGCTCTAGTGGCACCTCCACGCGGCCCTCGGAGGGACCCCCACCTCCTGGGGAGCTGGGGGACAGTGGCTTTCCCCTGCACGGAGAGGTCGGTGGGTGCCGTGGACCCGCCCCGCCCGTGTCTGAGGAACCCACTCGGCCACAGAGGGGCAGCGAGAAGGAGGCCGCCCCTCCAGCAGACTAGGGAGGTCTGATCGTGCCCTTAGCTGCCCTTGCGGCTGCTGGCCAGGGCCCTGAACGGACAGATGCCAACTGGCAGGAGATGAGGGGGCTGCGCCCCTGCCCCAAGCCCCTTAGTAACCCCACGCCGCTTGCAGAGGTTTTTCCTGGATTCCCATAGGCGCAGCCAGGCCCTGCTTGGCAGCTAGTTCCCCGCCCCAGTCCCACCCCCATCCACACCCCAACATCAAAACGATTCAGGGTTCCGTGGAGTGAAAATACCCCTGTCCCCGCCCCCCCCCAGCACCAGTTGGTGTCTGTGGGTTAGGGGTTGAGTTAACTCCCTCTAAATTCGTATGTTGAAGTCTTAACCCCCCCTCTCCCTCGTACCTCAAAGTTGGTTACCCCTAAGTTTTATTTGGAGAGAGGTTGTTAGGGTGGGCCCTAATCCCATATGACTGGTGTCCTTAAAGGGGACATCTGGAGGCGGAGGCACACACAGGGACAAGACAACAGCCTCCACAAGCCAAGGAGAGAGGCCCAGGCCGGACCGCAGCTCAGAGCCTCATCAGCAGGAAAACTGCCACTCCTCTGCTTGGACTTCTGGCCTCCCCAAAGAAGAGACCATACATTTCTGTTGTTGAAACCACTTAGTGTATGGTAAATATTTTCTTTTTTTTTGAGACGGAGTCTGGTTCTGTAGCCTAGGCTAGAACGTAGTGGCGCAACCTTGGCTCACTACAACCTCCGCCTCCCGGTCCTGGGTCAAGCAATTCTCCCTCCTCAGCCTCCCGAATAGCTGGGATTACAGGCACGTGCCACTACGCCCAGCTAATTTTTTTTTTTTTTTTTTTTTTTTTGAGACGGAGTTTCCCTCTTGCTACCCATGCTGGAGTGCAATGGCGGGATCTCGGCTCACCGCAACCTCCGCCTCCTGGGTTCAGGCAATTCTCCTGCCTCAGCCTCCTGAGTAGCTGGGATTACAGGCACGCACCACCATGCCCAGCTAATGTTTTGTATTTTTAGTAGAGACGGGGTTTCACCATGTTGACCAGGGTGGTCTTGATCTCTTGACCTCGTGATCCACCCGCCTCGGCCTCCCAAAGTGCTGGGATTACAGGTGTGAGCCACCGCGCCCGGCTTAATTTTTGTATTTTTAATAGAGATGAGGTTTTACCATGTTGGCAAGGCTGGTCTTGAACTCCTGACCTCCTGATCTGCATGCCTGGTATTCCCAAAGTGCTGGGATTACAGGCGTGAGCCACCGTGCCCTGCGGCAGCTAACTATTTTCTAATAGTTCATAGATTTATCTCTATCTAAACAGACCATTTTATTCAAAAGATTTTTTCTTTCTCTCTTCTTCTCTTCCTTGTTTCCTTTCCTTCCTTTCTTCCTTTTCTCTCCTTTCTTTCTCTCCCTTTCTTCTTTCCTTTCCCTCCCTCCTTCCCTCTCTTTCTTCCTTTCTTTCCCTTCCTTCCTTCCATCTTTCCTTCCTTACCTCCTTCCTCTTTCTTTTCTTTCTTCCTTCCTTCCTTTCTCTCTCTCTCTTTCTTTCTTTCTTTTTCTTTCTTTCTTTCTTTCTTTCTTTCTTCCTTTCTTTCAACAGAGTCTCACTCAGTCAGGCAAAGAATCAATATGTCAGTTTATTCAGCTCTCTTATTCTTTAATTCTCCATTTTAAAGTTTAACTTCCTGGTTCTCTGTGTCCCTTGCCGATAGTTTCAGTAAACAACTTTCCCACCAGTTCTGACCAGTAGTTCACATCTGTTGTCCTGGTCACCTGCTTTGACCTGTTCCTAACTGTCCTTCCCGCCAAACTACCCACCCTGCTGCTCATACTTGTACCCCTGCTCTCTTTAAAATAGCCGAGGGGAATTAGCTTAGGCTGTGTGGTCCTAACCCTAGCCAGTAGGGGAACAAAACAGCAGTAGGGGTTACCTGCCTCAGGAATAAGAACACTTTCCCTTCCCTTGTCCAGGTGTGTGCTCACCAGTGCTCTGTCTGTAATACACACCCTTCTATAGAAGTAAATTGTCTTGCTGAGAAAATTTATAGTTGAGTGCTACTTCTTTTGTGGCACCAAAAATTTACATTTAACAATCGGTGACTTATACGGGGACCCATTCCCCTCTGGGGTGGTCTCTGGTTCTCTCTCATAAGGAGGTACCCCTCCACTGCTTTGTTGCAGAGGCCCCGGGAATGAGAAGTCAGGACCCACCTGGTGCAAGGAATAAACCCAGACTCTCAGCAATGCTGAAAGAATCTGGCCAGTAACATGGGATAAAGGATCCTCACATACTGCAGCTGCCATGCAAATCTGTGCACAGACAAAGGAAGGAAATGCCCAAGAGCCGGCAAAGTATTTTCTTGGTGGTCAGGATGGACCAAGGTAAAAAGTGCCACAGGGTGGGGAGAGGGGGCATGATTCCTTGGCCAGGACATACCAAAGTGAGAGAAGCCACCAGGGGTCGGGGCAGTGAAGTATTCCTTGGTCGGGAATTCTTGGGGGTTAAAAAAAAAAAAAAAAAGGGAGGCAAGGCCAGGCATGGTGGCTCACTCCTGTAGTCCAAGCAGTTTGGAGGCCAAGGCCAGAGGATCACCTGAGGTCGGGAGTTCAAGACCAGCCTGACCAACATGGTGAAACCCCATCTTTATAAAAATAAATAAATAAATAAATAAAAAGGGAGGCGAGACATTTCTGGCAAGGGAAATTGAGCCTCACCCCAAAATGCGAGTAATTTCTGTTAAGGGAAATTGAGCCTTACCCCAAAAATGGGAAATTCCTCAAGTAAGGTAAGGGATAAAAAGGATAAAGCTAGCCTCAATAATGTCCTCCCTAATAATCCCCTAGGCCTAATGTTAAAATACTAGAAAAATAATGAGAGGACCAAAAACAAGAAAAAGCAGCTGCTGTCCCAGACCCTTCTCCTATCCTTGTTTCCCTCCTTACAACCCTGCCTCCTGGGAATCATCCCAAGAGCCCACTCACTACCAGCCTGACTACCCTTCCCTGAAAGGACTTCAGCACGAGATAGAGCAATGTAAAAAAGCTACTCAGAACTTCCCTCTCCCCTCTCTTCATGGAACGAAAGAGGCATAATCCGTAGAGCTGCTATGGGAGCCTAGGAACATGAACACACACCACCACCACCCTGGCCAAAACCTTCCTAACGTGAATGAAAAATTTCCCGCCCAGGACCCCTGATGGAACGATATCAACACAGCCCACCAAGAAAATATGCATAATCTTAGGGAATTAATAATAAAGGGGATTAAAAATTCAGTACTCTGCAGGGTGTGGTGGCTCACGCCTGTAATCCAAGCACTTTGGAGGCCAAGGCAGGCGGATCACCTGAGGTCAGGAGTTCAAGACCAGCCTGATAAACATGGTGAAGACCCATCTTTAGAAAAAAATAATAAAATAAAATCAGTACCCTGAACCTAGAATCTTACCAGAACATTTGATATGCTGCAAAGGAAAGGACCTATAAGATTTTTTAAACAGATTAAAGGAACAAATGAGAAAATATGCTGTTCTAGGTCTCAAGGATCCTCTTGGGTAGGGCATGCTAGAACTTCATTTTGTCACTAACAATTGGCTGAATATTAACAAGAAATTACAAAAGATAGAGAACTAGAAAGGTATGCTTATAGAAGAGCTTCTAAAAAATATATTAGAGAGAGAAAGACAGAGACAACAGAGGATATCACACAGAGACAGAGGGAAAAAGAGAGACCAAGAGTCAGAGACAGAGCGAGAGAAAGGGAGAGATAAAAGTAGTAAAGAGAAATCGGCATGCCCTATTCCTTTAAAAGCCAGAGTAAATTTAAAACCTATAACTGATAATCGAAGGTCTTCTCTGTGATGGGCTTCTTAAACCCTGTTGTTCCCAACCCTTATACTATTACAGT
This sequence comes from Sapajus apella, assembly GCF_009761245.1. Taxonomy (NCBI): domain Eukaryota; kingdom Metazoa; phylum Chordata; class Mammalia; order Primates; family Cebidae; genus Sapajus; species Sapajus apella. The sequence continues at coordinate 2,413,514 of NW_022436950.1, read as the reverse complement.
CACCAGTAGTTTACAGTAACAGGTTTAAAAGATGCCTTCTGGGTTTGTCCATTGGCAGAGGACAGCTGGGACCTATTTGCCTTTGAGTGAAAAGACCCTCAGTCTGGTCAAAAACAGAAATACCAATGAACAGTCTTACCCCAACAGTTTACGAAGTTTCCAAATTTATTTAGTCAAATATTAGAACAAGTCATTTAATTAGCAAAGGTAAATGAAAAACTGAGCTTGAATGGATTGAGGGCAACAATATTCATGCCTCTGCTGGAGACTAAACAAGAACTTAGAAAATTTTAGGATTGCCAGGTGTGGTGGCTCACAGCTGTAATCCAAGCATTTTGGAAGGCTCGAGGCTGCTGGATCACCTGAGGTCATGAGTTCGAGACCAGCCTGACCAACATGGAGAAACCCCATCTCCGCTAAAAATACAAAAAATTAGCCAGGCATGGTGGCACATGCCTGTAATCCCAGCTACTTGGGAGGCTGAGGCAGTAGAATTGCTTGAACTTGGGAGGCAGAGGTTGTGGTGAGCCGAGATCACTCCACTGCACTCCAGCCTGGGCAACAGGACTGAAATGCCATCTCAAAAAAAAAAAAAAAGAAAAGAAAAAATTTTGGAATTAGTCGGATGCTGCTGTCTCTATGTATACCAATTCTAAGTACACCTTTGAAGTGGTTTATGCATTTGGAAACAAAAATTTGGACTAAACGAGGTCTTATTAATAGCAAAGAATAATTAAAATCTCAAATTTACAAGGTTTTCAACAAAAGTAAAGTTTGCTAAAAGTATAACATGTGTTATCCTAACTTCTAATCTTGTGGCCTTAGGCAGTCTAGTCTGCAGATATGAAGAAAGTCTGCTTTGGAAAAGAACAGTTATCATCTTTCACAAAAAAAAGAGGGAGAATTTATGTTAAAAGAATCCTATATGGTAAATTCTTATCCTAAAATAAATTAACTGGTGTTTAAAGAAAGGAATGTTTACAACAAGTCAGAAAGTTGAGGCATGTCGAAGATCATCTGTGAAAGTCAATAAATATGTTATAAAAGGGAATTTATGCAAGAAATGTTGTGTGATTTAAAAGTAATTAGGTCTCCTGAATGTAAAACTATTAAAGAAACAGTTTGGGCCGGGCGCGGTGGCTCATGCCTGTAATCCCAGCACTTTGGGAGGCCGAGGCGGGTGGATCACAAGGTCAAGAGATCGAGACCATCCTGGTCAACATGGTGAAACCCCGTCTCTACTAAAAATACAAAAAATTAGCTGGGCATGGTGGCGCGTGCCTGTAATCCCAGCTACTCAGGAGGCTGAGGCAGGAGAATTGCCTGAACCCAGGAGGCGGAGGTTGCGGTGAGCCGAGATTGCGCCATAGCACTCCAGCCTGGGTAACAAAAGTGAAACTCCGTCTCAAAAAAAAAAAAAAAGAATGTGGATTTTTACCTACATTAGAAAAAAGTTAAAAAACATTTTGTTTTGAAGGTTTAAGCAAGTTATAAAATATTAATTATAAAGGAAATTCTGTGTGTAAACATATTGACTAAAGTTAAAGTGGTATCATCCAGTTTTTCTGTGAACTGGACAATAAAAGAAAAGCACAACAGTTTTTTTGTTTTTTGTGTTTTGTTTGTTTGTTTTTGCACTAACCTGCTCTTTAACAAAAATTATATAGGGTTAAAAAGAGTCTAGAAAAATCTTACTTTATGGTTGGACATTAAATTGGATAAATATGTCTACAAGGTTTAATTAAAATTTAACATTAATAGCACACTAATATAAAGGTGAAGTTTAGCTAATCTGGTATAAAATCATACAGAAAGCATTGTCAAATATAAAATGGTGTTTGGCTTTCTTTGGTCTAAAAACTAATGAAAATACGTGCTAAAGAGAATTCAGAAGGAAAATGGATTTTGTCAGACCAGAGAGAAATGTTATCCAAACGCTTTATGAGGGGAATCTGCATCAAGGGACCCTCTGGGGTCCCCAAGCCATGTGTGATGCAGTCTTCAGAGTTTATGGGTGCACAGGAATTTTTATTTTTTGGTGGAGTCTTGCTCTGTTGCCCAGGCTGGAGTGCAATGGTGCAATCTCAGCTCACTACAATCTCTGCCTTCAGGGTTCAAGCAATTCTTCTGCCTCAGCCTCCTGAGTAGCTGGGATTACAGGCATGTGCCAATACGCCCAGCTAATTTTTGTATTTTTAGTAGAGATGGGGTTTTGCCATGTTGGCCAGGCTGGTCTCAAACTCCTGACCTTTTGATTCACCCTCCTCAGCCTCCCAAAGTGCTGGGATTACAGGCATGAGCCACCACACCCAGCAGGTGCATAGGAATTTATATCCTGGCCAAATAGGTTACAGACAGTTGCTTAGTATGTAATAAAGCTAATAAACAAACTATTAAAAAATTACCCCTCAGGAGAAGGAATCCAGGCTTATAGCCATTCCAAAGATCCAGATTGATTACACAGAGATGCCTCTAATTGGTCATCTAAAGCATTTATTAGTAATAGTAGATCACCTTACTCATTGGGTAGAAGCTATTTCCTTTTCAAGTACAACTGCTAATAATGTAGTCAAGGCATTAGTTGAAAATATTATACCCAAGTTTAGATTAATAGAGAACATTGATTCAGATAATAGGACTCATTGCAATGCACACGTCATGAAGAAATTAGCCCAGGTGCTGGATATGACATGGAAATATCATCCTCCCTGGCACCCACCTTCATCAGGGAAAGTAGAAAGGCCTATTACCCTGTTAAGAGTCTGAACTGTTCCCCGAAAGACATAGGCCTGTCCCCTTATGAGATGCTTTATGAATTGCCTTATCTACATTCTACTACTGATCTCTCTATATCTGAAACAAAAAATCAGTTTCTCAGAAATTATATACTTGGTTAATGTTCCACTTTCCCTTCCTTCCGAACTAAAGGTCTTTTAGCACAGGTGCTACCCCTGGAGCTTCTAACACACCAACATCAGACTGGGAACCACATCCTTGTCAAAAGTTGGAGAGAAGGAAAAGCTCAAACCGGCCTGGGAAGGACATTGCCTGGTGTTCCTAACTACTGAAACTGCAATCCGGACAGCAGAAAGAAATGATGGACCCGCCACCATCACACCCAAGTCAAGAAGGCGCCACTCCCTCCAGAGTCATGGGCTACAGTCCACGGGAAAACCCTACCAAACTGAAGCTAAGAAGAATCTCTCTTTCATCTATTCTATTACTCCTTCTTCTTTCCTCGCCCTATTGCTGAACACCTAGTTATTAATGTAACCAAGTCAATTTCACCTCAAACTATTACATTTGATGCTTCCCTTTTTATACCCTGTGGAGACTTGCCAAGTCAGAGGCAACTCTCCACTTCAGAAAAGTATCTTTATTCTTCCTAACTCTCCTCAGACTAAAATATATATATATATATATATATATATATATATATAAACTGGAATAAGTTCATTTGAGAAGAGTTTGACAAAGATTCCAGTATAAACTGGAAATCTTCTCCTAGAACAGAGCTTCTCTGCCAATGTTGGTCCAATGCTCTATAAAATACTAAAGAGCAAGGATGGACCACACCAACTAGTACTTGCAGTCTCTTAAAACCAGATATTCATTTTACTTAAAGAGTTACCCCTCCCCACTGTCAGCTAAACCAATGTAATCGGTACAGATTACCATCTCTGCTCTGCAGAGTTCTTCCCCTTCATTAAGCTGTTTCTATGGTATAGGAGCAGAAGTCTCAGGGAAGGACCCCATAGGATCCTTTGAAATATGCTTCATTGCTTCCTTACCTCCTGCACCCCCTTCTCCTAAGTTTTCTGCTAACCAAACCTCTTCTTATCTACCTAATGATAAAACCAAAGTAGTTGTTGCAAAGATTAAAAGTTTAGAACAAACTATAGCAGTTGAAACAGAGTTTCAGGATGCAGATGCTTGGCTGGAATGGATTAGATATTCTATTCTTTTTTTTTTTTTTTTTTTTTTTTAAATAAAGACAGGGTTTCACCATGTTGGTCAGGCTGGTCTTGAACTCCTGACCTACAGGCATGAGCCACTACACCCAGCCAGATTATATATTCTATTCACATGCTAAGAGTGACAGTTACACTTGTGTGACAAGCAGGCCAGAGACCCAGATTGTCCCCTTTCCACTTGGGTGGTCCTCTCACCGACCAGGGATGAGCTGCATGATAGCTCTCTCCCAGAACCCCACAGCCTGGGGCGATGAGTCATGTAAAACTCTTTCACCGTTGTTCCCTGAGGTTAAGAGCCCTGCAGGTCATCCTTTGAGGGCCACCCGGCCTCCAGCTCCTGAGGTTAACTTCATCCCGTGCCTTTCACAGCAGGGGGAAAGTTGACATTCCTTGAAGACTTAACAGGGTGCAGTGAGACCAAGCCTTTTCAGGAGGTTACCAGTCAGTCTGCCCTTGTTCTTCCCCAAGCAGATGTGTGGTGGTATTGCAGGGGACTATGGCTGGGTACTCTGCCAAGTAATTAGAGCAGCACTCCTGCTCTAGTTCAGTTGGCCATCCCTTTCACCCTAACATTCTGTCAACACAATTAAAAAAAAAAAAGAAAAATCTAAAAAAAGAAGTACCTCATTTGGGTCCTTTAACTACCGTGTTTATATAAACACTGTTGGCATTACCAAATAAATGTAAAGCCCAAGATCAAATAGTTGCAGGATTTAGGTCAATATTTTCATAGGTGACAACTAATAAAAATGTAAATTAAATAAATTACATCTTGGAGTATATTTGAATTCAAGTTGCTGACCATAAATAAAAATAAAAATAATTTTACAAATAAATAAATTACATCTATTATAATCAGCAGCAGTTTATTAATTACACCGGGAATGCTGTCAAAGGGCTAGCAGAACAGCTAAGCCAAGGCATGTTAAGGAAGTCTGAAGATGGGGGATTGTTGGATATAGTGAACTCCAAGTTTCTCTTCAAAGAATCAATGTGTCAGTATGTTCAGCTCTGTTATTCTTTAATTCTCCATTTTAAAGTTTAACTTCCTTGTTCTCTGTGGCCCCTTACCTCTAGTTTCGGTAAACAACTTTCCCACCAGTTCTAATCAGTAGTTCACATTTGTTCCCCTGGTCCCCTGCTTCGTCCTGACTCATCCCAGTCACCTGCTTTGTCCTGAGTCATCCCCAGGTACCTGCTCTGCTGTAACTGTTTTTCCTGCCAAACCACTCACCCAGCCACTCTGGCTCACATCCTTGCTCTTTAAAATAGCCAATCGGAATTAACTTAGACTGTGCAGTCTAACCCTAGCCAACAGGGGAACGACACAGCAGTAGGGGTGGCATCAGGAATAAGAAGCTCTTCTCCTCCCCTGTTCAGGTGTGCACTTGCCATTGATCTATCGGTGAGATACACACCCTTCTATAGAAGTAAATTGCCTTGCTTTGAAAATTAATATTTGAGCTATACTTCTTTTGTGGCACTGAAAATTTACATATAACAACACAACAATAGCTTGTACTTGGAACATGGTGAAGGTCTTGCCTGGGGTAAGGACCCTGTGTTTGGAGGAAGGGGTGTGAGCACTGGACCTGCTGAGCCTGGTGATGCCAGCCCACCCAGACTGCGGATTCTACCTCTGGGGGCCAATCCTCCACTGAAACCTGCAGCCAGGAATGCCTACCCCAATGAGGCATGCATGGAGTGTGGCCCGCCCACATGGAGGGCAGGATGGACGAGTGGAGGCGGATGGCTAAGTGGAGTCACTGCCCCTCTGAGGCTTTCCTGGAAGGAAGGGACAAAATGTTTGTTTCTTCAGAATTCCTGTGTTGATGTCCTAATCCACAGTGTGGCTGTACAGGTATTGATCGACTTACGACCTATGCAACTTACGACCATTCGACTTTATGACCACAACCACTAGCCACGACTGCTCCGCGTCTGGCAGCGCAAACGTTGCCCAGCTGGGCATACGACAGTGCGGACCAGCTTCCGGCAGCACTACCATCTCTGTGTGCACCATTTCAACTGTACATATAGCCTACTCAACTTACGACCAAATCGTGTTCCGACCGGTCTGTCAGAACCAATCGTGGTCGTAAGTCGAGCACTAGCTGTACTCGAAGATGGGGCTTCTATGGAAACCAATTAAGGTTAAATGAGGCCGTAAAGTTGGGGCCCTAACCTGGCAGGATTCGGGGCCTTGTAAGGAGACATCATAGAGCTCTCATGCTCAAGTGCCCACTCTCTCTCTGCCCCAGCACTCAGAGGCCACGCAAGCACTGCCATATGGTGGCTGCTTACAGGCAAGAGGAGGACTCAGAATGAACCCTACCTTGCCAGACCTTGATCTTAAACTTTCCAGCCTCCAAACTGTGAGAAAATAAACATCCTTTGTGTAAGCCACCCAGTCTGTGATATTTTATGGCAGCCTAAGCAGAATAAGATGCTGGCAGAGGCCACTTTTCCTGCCTAGGAGATCCTTCCCTCACCTAGCAGGTTCCCATGCCTCTGGACCAGGCTGGAAAGACAGATAGCTCAGGCCATCTCCCCTCCACATCCCAACTGGAAGCCTCTGGGATTGAATTTAAAAAGGGGTAGGGGAGGAAGGGATGTGAGGACATTGTCTCCCCCTGCCCTTCCTGGGGCAAGTACACCCCTCTGTGAGACTCACAGTTGAACCTCCACCTCCCTCCCCCAAACACACCTCTCTTTGGAGTTCAAGTATAACTCACCAGCATTAGCATTAAAACAGAGATCATAAGACTGACAAAACAGGCTCTTCGTAACAAACAGCACAGTGGCTGTGTGACTCAAGCAAAGCCAGGCCCTCCCAGAGAATGTGAAATTCAGAGTTAGGGGCACCAGCCGTCGCCCTATGTCATGGATTGTAAGATGACTGAGGCCAGACCCTAGCTCCCTGGAGGCACCTGGGAGAACAAGGCCAGCCCACAGAGGCCAGGAATCAGGTGATGGACCTGCAGGCAAATACACTCACAGCACCATCTGCAGCTTCCCAGAGCTGGCCTCAAATTCCTCGTACCAGCTGCCTCAGGGTGTGCCGCCTGAGGGCAAATCTCAGAGTCAGACTGCCTGGCTTTAAATCCTAGCTCTGCCATGTTGGACATGTAAACCAAAAGTAAAATTCTAAGCCCCCTAATCAACTAAATGGACTCCTCTTCTCCACCAAGGGGATTCCAAATAAACCTGAAAAATTAGTTCCGGCCATGATGGGGAGAAGGGGTCAGACTGCCTCCTTATACCCCCTCCCTTTGGAATTCAAGCACAACTCAACATCGTTAACCTTAACAGAGATCATAAGACTGACGAAACAGGCTCTTTGTAGCAATAAGATACCAAATTCCAACCGACTCTAGTACAGCATCACATGACAGTGGGCCCTGAAAGAAAGAGAAGCATTTTACCCCAAAATCCTTTTTTTTTTTTTGGTGCTGTGACTTGGATCCCAAAATACATTTCTTTGGCATATTTTGAAATGGCCCTGCAAAGCTGTCTCTCGTGGGGAAAATCTGCATTCTGTAGAGAGTTCGCTTCCCTTTCCAGGTCTTTTCCTGATCTAGCAGAGATTAACCAAGAGTCTGACATCTTTTTAGGTCTGATAAGAAATATACTTACCATCTATTTCTCTGAAGCCTGCTACCTGGAGGCTTCACCTAGATAAGAACCTCGGTCTACACAATACCTTATCTTATCATTCTTTTCTATTGATTCCAGTTCATTAGACAATAACTGTTTCAACCAATTGCCAATCAGAAAATCTCTGAATCCGCCTATGATCTGGAAGCCCCTACCCACCCTTCTCTGCTTCCAGTTGTCTGTCCTTCCAGACTGAACTAATGTACACGTTGCATGTATGGATTGGTGTCTGTCTGCAGCTTCTGTCCCCCTGTTACCAGAAAGGGGTCCTGAACCAGACTGCAAGAGAGGGTTATTGGATCTCAAACAAGAAAGAATTCTAGGCGAATCCATAGGGTAAAGTGAAAGCAAGTATATTAGAGTAGTAAAGAAATAAAAGAATGGGGCCGGGCGTGGTGGCTCACGCCTGTAATCCAAGCACTTTGGAGGCCAAGGCGAGCGGATCACCTGAGGTCAGGAGTTCATGACCAGCCTGACCAACATGGTGAAACCCCATTAAAAAAAAAAAAAAAAAGAAAAGAAAAGAAATAAAAGAATGGGCCATGGGCCAGGCGCGGTGGCTTATACCTGTAATCCCAGCACTTTGGGAGGCTGAGGTGGGCGGATCACCTGAGGTCAGGAGTTCCAGACCAGCCTTACCAACATTGAGAAACCCCATCTCTACTAAAAATACAAAAAAACTTAGGCTGACGTGGTGGCATATACCTGTAATCCCAGCTACTCGGGAGGCTGAGGCAGAAGAATCGTTGAACCGGAGGTGGAGGTTGCGGTGAGTCAAGATTGCACCATTGTACTCCAGCCTGGGCAACAAGAGGGAAACTTCATGTGAAAAAAAAAAAAAGAAAGAAAGAGAAAGAAAAAAGAAATACAAGAATGGCTACTATGTAGGCAGAGCTGGCTAGCCACTTTTATGGTCATTTCCTGATTTTATGCTAAACAAGGGGCTGATTATTAATAGGTTTTCCAGGAAAGGGCTGGGGAATTCCTGGAACTGAGGGTTCCTCCCATTTTTAGATCACATAGGGCAACTTCCTGACTTTGCCATGACATTTGTAAACTGTCATGGCACGGGTAAGAGTGTCTTTCAGCATATTGATGCATTATAATTTGTGCATAATGAGCAGTGAAGATAAGCAGAGAACACTTTCGTCGCTGTCTTGGTTTTGGTGGGTTTTGGCCAGCTTCTTTATGGTATCCTTGTGTCAGCAAGGTCTTTGTGACCTGTACTTGTGCCAACCTCCTATCTCATCCTGTGACTTAGAATGCCTAACCTCCTAGGAATGCAGCCCAGTAGGTCTTAGCCTTATTTTACCAAGCACTTATTCAAGATGGAGTTGCTCTGGTTCAAATGCCTCTGACACCCCTAAAATTTATAAAAATCAAGCTGTAATCCAACCACCTTGGTCACGTGTTCTCGGGACCTCTTGAAACTGTGACTCAGGCCTTTGTCACTTATATTTGGCCCTGAATAAAATCTCTTCAAATATTTTACAGTTTGACCTTTTTTGTCAGCAGACTACTTAACTTCTTTGTCAGTTTCCTCATCTATAAAATGGGGATACTATTTGTTTCATGGAGTTGTTGGGAGGATTAATTGAGTTAATAAACTAGGAAGTCCTAAATAAGTCTTATTGAAATAATTAGGGAGCCACATGAAATGGAGCTAGAAATGGCTTCATTCATCCATGCCGGCAGAATTTGGGCCTGTGTGGGTCAGTGTGTGGTGCAATTCATTCTGCGGACAGTGGCACTAATGAGTAAGCCAAGTGCTCATGCCATTCCAGCTGCACCTTCACACGCTGCATTCTTCAGTCCTTATCTCACCAGGACTCATGCAGCCAGCTCATGCAGTCTCTGTCCAGCAGATGTGTTTTCATCACCTGGATGTCCCAGAATGGGAAAGGGGGTGGTAGGAGGCAAGGCTGGAGGAAGAAGGAAGAAGAGGGCTGAGGAGCTGAGCTGAGTCAGGGAAACAGACCATGACAATAAGGAAGACGGAAGTGCAGAGTTCCAAGGAAGACACAGAAGGCATCTGCACTACCACCCCTCCCCCTGACTTTGAGGCCTCTGAGAAGGTGGTGTCTAAGCTTAGGAAAACTTGAGAGTTAGCCAGCCAGAAAGGGGAGAGACATGGTCCCAAACACAAGAAATAGCACGAGTTGTGTTCTTTCTTTCTTCTTTCCTTCTTTCCCTTCCT
>NW_022436950.1:2248740-2403586 GCF_009761245.1 Sapajus apella | reverse complement strand
TTTTTTTTTTTTTTTTTTTTTTTTTTTTGAGACGGAGTTTCCCTCATGTTACCCAGGCTGGAGTGCAATGGCGCGATCTCGGCTCACTGCAACCTCCGCCTCCCGGGTTCAGGCAATTCTCCTGCCTCAGCCTCCTGAGTAGCTGGGATTACAGGCACGCGCCACCATGCCCAGCTAATTTTTTGTATTTTTAGTAGAGACGGGGTTTCACTATGTTGACCAGGATGGTCTCGATCTCTTGACCTCGTGATCCACCCGCCTCGGCCTCCCACAGTGCTGGGATTACAGGCTTGAGCCACCGCGCCCGGCCTCAAAGGCTTTATTATTATTATGAGGACAAGGTCTGGCCCTGCCACCCGAGGGGGAGTGCAGTGGTGCGATCACGGCTCACTGCAGCCTCGACCTCCCGCGCTCAGGTGATCCTCCCATCGCAGTCTTCTGAGTAGCAAGGAGTACAGGTGCTCGCCACCATGCCCGGCTAATTTTTGTATTATTATTATTATTATTATTTTGTAGCGATGGGATCTTGCCATGTTGCCCAGGCTGGTCTTGAACTCTTGGGCTCAAGGGATCCTCCCACTTTGGCCTCCCGAAATGCTGGGATTATAGGCAAGAGCCACCAGGCCCGCCAGCCAGGTTTAGGAAGAGAACCTGGTATTGCCAATCCGCTGATAGAAACCTCTCCGTGGGGTTTTTGGAAATGAAAATCTAACTCCCTGTCTCCTGACCGACTCCGTGCTGAACCTCATCTTTCCAATGGCCCACTCCTCCAGGGGCCTGCCTGACCCCCAGGGCAGACCCTTGTCAATCACACAGGACGCTGACGGGCAAGAGATGAATCTGGGCTCCACGAGCGGGAAAGAGGACAAGCTGAAATGGATTTTTAACTTTAACCACATTTAAGAGAGAAAAGAAAGAATAAAAGGGACGTGACGAGAACAGCGGGGCCTGCCGGCGCAGCACACGGGTTTGGGCTGGTGGCGGTTTGTGGGTCTGACCGCCGGGTCACCCCCACCGCGCGCACTGCAGGCTGCGGGGGCCGGTCCAGTCCTAACTCCAGGTACGGTGCTGGACAGCGGGAGCTCCAGCCACGGAGGCCGCTCCTTCAGAGAAGGATAGCCCGGGCTCCTCGGAGGCCCCAGACCTTGCACACCACGAAGTGAACCCGGCTTGGAACTCCAAGTGCAAAACCCCCGGCGCTCGGGCACTCGGGCTTCGGAGCCAACTCGGAAGCCCCGCCCCTAACTGCTACTCGCCAATCAGCGACAGTCGCAAAATCCGTACCCGCCCCCCGGCCGCGCCTTCTGCCAATGAGCGAAGTCTGAGCGTCCTGTCGCCCAGCCGAGTCCCGACCGGCGCCCGCCGCTGTTCGCGTGTCTGGTTCCGAATAAAGTTTTCTGCGACTTTGAATTTTTTTTTTAAAGCGCCCGCTGCTGTCGCGGCAGCCGCGGGCGAAAGCGGCCGAGTCCCCGCCCCGCCACTTCCGGTCCCGCCGCCGGGAGCCGGTGCGGCTGTGAGGGGCCGCATCTCGCAGCAGCCGCCCCGGCCGGGCATGGTGTTGGGCGCCGGGCCCGCCTCGCCTGTCTCGGGGAGCCCAGGTGAGCAGCGACCGCGCGGCTCTGCGGCGGGGCGAGGTGCGGACGCCGGTGCACGGGCTGGCCTGCGGGCCGGGCGGAGCGCGCGGGCGGCGCCGGGGCTGCCTCAGGCCCGCCGGCTTCCTCACGCCGGGCGCCAGGCGGGCGCGGGCACCTGGACGCGAGGCCGAGCGGCGGGAATGGGAAGGAGCCGCGGGCCGCGGGCAGTGAGCCGGAGGTCGGGGACGGCGTCGGCGGCCGGGGCGCTGGCCTGGCCGGCAGTGAGTGACCGCGGCGGCGGCGGCGGCGGGGGGCGGCCCGCGCCGAGTACCTGGTGCGAGCCAGGCCCCGGGCCGAGCGTGGCAGAGCTGGCCGCGCTCACGCCCCTCTCGCGGAGTCTGCTGCCTGCCTTGCACGGAGGAAGCGGGGCGTCCAGCGCCTGGCCAAGGTCACCGGCCCGTCGTGGCCGCAGAAAGCGGGACTGGACTCCCGATCGCCGCAGGAGTCGCGCTAGGCCGTGCGGAGCGGGGGAGGTGAGGGGAGTCCGCGTCCCTGCAGCGGGAAGAGCACGTGTGGACGCTTACCCACGACTGGGGGCGCCCGGACTAGTTTGGAAAGTGTTTACCACGGCAAAGGAGACGAGGAGGGGAGGGCATCTGGGAGCAATTAGTGCAGCAGAGTCTTGGTTCCAGACCTGGTTCTGCTGGTGTGTCATCTTGGGTGTGGCCTTCTCCTCCCTGGGCTCAGTTTCCTCACCTGTCACAGGAGAGAATTGGGACCCCCACTCTGCATTCCCGACCCCCTGGAAGTGGTGACAGGATGGGCTGGAATACCAGAGAAGGCTTCTCAGAGGAGACGTTGGACCTTAAGGAAGGGGTAGGATTCGTTGGTGAAGGGAAGGAGGACGTTCCGGACCTGGGTATCAGATTGAATAGAAGCTTCTGGAAATGAGCGGGGTGTTGTTAAGGAACAAAGAGGAAACTGGCCTGCCTGGTGCAGAGGAATCCTGGCTGAGGAATGAGGTGAAGGCAAGGGGGAAGCATAGAGGTGGCAGAGGGAGACTGAGACAGAATCACACCAGGCTTAGTGCTGTGGGGCTTGAGGACCCCCGCCTGGACATACCTGCCGTTCAGGTAGTAGGCAGTGCAGGAAGGGGCAGATTTACTGCTGAGAATAAAAAGGACTGGGCTCCAAAGATGGTCAGTCAACCAGCGTACTCTTGTGCCAAGCGGGAGGTTCCTGGGCACTGGCATTCTTTAGAAAAGTGGGATATGGACTTTGTTGTACCCTGATCTGGACCCCTTTGGCTGGGGAAGTTGAGTGTCCCCTAGTGACCCGCTGTTTATGCTTGGATTGAGACGTCTCCATGAGAAAGGAATTGTAAGTAAGTAGTCCACTCACCTTGAGCTGGCTGGCCCCTGGTGTCCCTGCACAAGTGACATGGCCTGGTTTTGCCATTGCTTGCAGGGATGCTGAGTAAATATCACTTGATGGCATTAGTAAATTGTACACCAGATCCTCTTCTCTGGGCATTCCAAAAGCAGGTCCCACCCAGAGGAGGAACCTAACTGGGCCAATTACAACTTGTGGAATTTAGAGGCTGAGCATGCTGTTCAGAACAGCTGATCTGTTACCGAAATGCTGCCTTAGTCAGAGCATAATTTGCAGGAAAGGGGAAGTTTTGCTTTAAACCACATCTTCAAGAGTTGAAGCATATTGAATAAGGAAAAGAATTCTGAAGCACCTGCAGGTATTCAACTAGCCTCTTGACAGTTAGACTACTTATTTTTTTTTTAGAACCCTTTGGTATAGATTTAATTCTACAACTACGGAAACATTTCCAAATTAGGCCTTGGGTTTATCCTTAAAGTGGCATGTGAAAGTGATACACCTGATAGAAAAATAGATGGCCATTATGTCCTTATGTTTTTAGAATGTTAGGAAGGTACATTTTTTATTATCTTCTGTGGAAAACAAAACAGCAGTGTTACATTCTTTTATATCTTGCAAGTCATAAACTTGAAGATAGTAAACCAGCAATCTGACTCTTCTAGTGGAATTGAATATTGGGGCATCTTCTGCCCACAGAGAATACTTCAGTGTGGTATGATAGGAGGCATAAAAGCATTAAGCACCACCTGTGGGCTGTAGTGGTGCAGAAGAGTTTCTTGGTGGTAAGCCTTTCAGTATGTGAGGGGTCATCACTCCCCCCAGGTCCCCCTGAGCAGCTCCCTCAGTGCAGGCTATGGGGCTCTTCATTCTGACTTTCCTAGGATACTGCCTGCTGAACTCATGTTCAAGCATGTTGTGCTTTTATTTTGTAGTTCTTTGCTTCATTTTCATTGTCAAGGTCAGCCAGAGGATAAAACCTGGTAGTCCTTGTGTAGGGCATCTGGTGGGTCCACCTGACCCACAAGTGATGGATGGATGCACATCTTGGTCCATAATTAGGTGATCCTGACAATGTGGCAGGACTGATGTGCTGGAGTCTGCACACATGGCAGCAGACTTGGCCGGTAAGGGAAACACTTCCGTGAAAAGGAATCCTTTCGAGGGATTTTTGACAAGATCATTCCAGGTAGGGGCTGAAGCAGGAGAGCTTGACTGTAGAAGGTGCTACTGTTTCTGGCAGCTGAAACCCTGTGGTGTTTGTGACTATTTCCTGTGAAGTAACTTCATCAGCTGAACACAGTTGCTTTGCCCTGGGCGAAGCTGTGAAGATGTGCTGTTATGTAGGTCCACTTGAGGAGATGGCGTAGCAATGAAGAAACTAACATTGGTTTCTTTTCACATTTTTGTCAACTTTATTGAGGCGTAACTGAAATACACTAAACTGCCCGTATTTAAACTGTGTAATTGATCAGTCTGAAACCATGACCACACTCCAGATAAAAACATATCCTTCCGGGCATGGTGGCTCACGTCTGTAATCCCAGTTCTGTGTATTATTTTCATTTTTAAAACATTAAAAAAAATTTTTTTAAATTATTTTTGGAGATGCAGTTTCACTCTTGTTACCCAGGCTGGAGTACAATGGCACAATCTTGGCTCACTGCAACTTCCACCTCCCAGGTTCAAGCGATTCTCCTGCCTCAGCCTCCTGGGTAGCTGGGATTACAGGCACCGGCCACCATGCCTGGATTTTTTTTTTTTGTATTTTTAGTAGAGATGGTGTTTTGGCCATGCTGGCCAGGTTAGTCTAGAACTCCTAACCTCAAGTGATCCACCCACCTTGGCCTCCCAAAATGCTGGGATTATAGGTGTGAACCACCATGCGGGCCTATATTGTGTTTTCATGATACAAACAATAGAAAATAAAATCTGACAGCCTTTAGGGAATATGCAGAAGATGGTGTGAGAAACTGTGTAAGAGACCTGGGTTTAAAATGGTTTAAAATGCCAGTGAGGACAGGAGTATTCTTATTTGACTTTTAGGATCTTAGTCTCAACCTAAAATTTCTATGCTTAGGTCAAGCTTTTCACATGGAATTTTTAGATCATTTTCTGTTGAAAATGATCAGAGTAGTATTGAAATAAAGTGATAGGAAATGATGGAAATATTGAACTAGTGACAAATTTTTGTCCTCAATCAAAAGAAGTTCCAGAGCTCCTCTCTGACTCTGGCAAAGTAAGCAAGAGTTAGGAGGAAGATTAATGTCAGTTTATGTTAGAAACAGAAGGCGGAGTTTAGAGGATAGTTACACTGTTACAATTAGTGGGATTATAATGTAAGCTGTGGACTTTGAGTAATAATGTGTTAACCTGGGTTCATTAATTGTAACAAATGTACCCTCTGGTGGGGGATGTTAGTAATAGGGGAGAGTGTGCATGTGTTGGGGCAGGAGGCATATGGGAAATCTCTTTATACCTTCCTCTTAATCTTACTGTATACTAAAACTGCCCTTAAAAAATAAAATCTTGAACAAATTGTGGCATTTCTTCACCTCTCTCCCAAGCAGCAAGCGGCATCACCTGTGTTTGGTCTTTGTTGTCCCTCCCAGTGAGCTTGCAGTAGGGGAACCTGCAACACAGATGGGTTGGAAGCCACCAATGAACATAATCTACTTTGGGCCATTACTTTTAATTTAGTCTTGATGTTGAAATGGCCAAAAAATATAAATAAAACACAAATGTAAGTGAATGCAACACAGCATGAATAAATGAGAAGATGCTTATTAAGACTGTAGCCACACCTTTATTAAAGGAGGAAGGAGAGCAAAGAGTAGTACTCCTCCTCCACCAGAGGCTGTGCTGCTTCAGGTGGTGATGGGCCAGGTCCTAGGACCATGCCATGGGTATGGTCCCCTGCAGCAGGGAAGGGGAGACTTAACCAGTGGGCAGTAATGGACCCATGTGGAACCCATTGGTGAGGGCACTCTGGCTGAGAGGTTGTGGAGGCCACCCTAGACCTTATGTTCCACGGGAGCTTTGTCACAACCACATCCCGGGGCCTGGCACCTAGTGGGTAACCAGGGAGTGTGACATGCATGACTCTTTTATTTTATTTTGTTTCATGAGACACGGTCTTGCTCTGTCACCCAGGCCATAATGCAGTGGCACAGTCATGGCTCACTGCATCCCCAACCTCCCAGGCTCAAGGGATCCTTCCACTTAAGCTTCCTGAGTAGCTGGGACTACCGGTGCATGACACCACTCCTAGCTAATTTTTGTTGTTGTTTTTTCTTTCTTTCTTTCTTTCTTTCTTTTTTTTTTTTTTTTTTTTTTGTATTTTTTGTAGAGACAGGGTTTTGCTATATTGCCCAGGCTGGTCTTGAACTCCTAGGCTCAAGCGATCCTCCCACCTTGGCCTCCCAAAGTGCTGGGATTATAGGTGTGAGCCACCATGCCCAGCCATGACTCTCTTTTTTAAAAAATGTCAATTCATAATTTTAAAAGTTAGGCTTATAGAGGATGTCATAGAGCTTACTCAAATGTATTATGAAGGAATCCAATCTTATTGATGTATGCAAAACTTTTCCATATGGGAAAAAATCAAAATACAAAAGCACCTGTACATTTTCCTCAATGTCAGATTAGTCTCTGGAGACCTGGTGTTTAATCCGGCCTTCATTGCTGTCTTTCAGGGTAAAGGCAGCAGTAATGCTAACGCTAGCAAGCAAACTGAAGCGTGATGATGGTCTCAAAGGGTCCCGGACGGCAGCCACAGCGTCGGACTCCACTAGGAGGGTTTCTGTGAGAGACAAATTGCTTGTTAAAGGTAATGATCATTCGTGTGAACTGTTTTTGTATCCTGTAACAAAATGAAGTTTGACTGGAGAGTCTTTTGGGACATAAAGCAATCTATTGCTGAATAGAAATACCTGTTTAAAAAGATTTTAAAATATAATTGCTTATCTCTTATGGTGGAAGGACATCGTACCATGCAGATGATGTGAATGTGCTTTTGCAAGGAAATGGTATTAGAAACTGCAGTGTGTCTTATACACTTACACACTTGGAATGTTCTTTGTCACATCTGCCAAAGTGCTAGCAAAAGGAGTAAGGTGCTGAGAGGCAGCAACACCTAAGACTTGTTTCAGAGCTGCCATTATCTTCCTCTCTTTCTGATTCTCAACACCATAGTTTCTGTTCTGTAAATGGAAAGGAGTCAAATTTTGTAATCTCCTAGGATCTTTTCCTGTTTTATTCAGGTCAAAGCCTATGGCGAGTCTTGTGGAAAATTAGTTCTCTTCACCGAATTAGTAACAGGTAGTGTTCTAGAGTTTTAGTGACTTCTGTTATCCTTGTTGGTGAGGAGAAACTTTATCCTTGGAGAAGCGTTGGTGAAATGTGTGAGAGTATGCACGTAAGCAGATATATGTTAATTTGTATGTTCAAGCGTAAAATTTGTATTTATTCATTTAGCAAACTTAAAATTTTTAGGTGCTTTAAAGTCAGTTTCTTGGGGGTTATAAGGTCTACAAAAGATGAAGAAACAGTTGCAGCCTTTAAGGAGATTATAATTTGCTTAATTATAATAAAGTTAACTTTTTACTTTATTTATTTATTTATTTGAGACAGAGTCTCACTCTGTTGCCCAGGCTGGAATGCAGTGGCGCAGTCTCGGCTCACTGCAACCTCCATCTCTTGGGTTCAAGCAATTCTCCTGCCTCAGCCTCCCAAGTAGCTGAGATTACAGGCACCCGACACCACACTCAGCTAATTTTTGCATTCTTTTTTTTTTTTTTCTTTTTAAAGGATTTTCACTCTTGTTTCCAAGGCTGGAGTATGAAGTGCAACGGTGCGATCTTGGCTCACTGCAACCTCCGCCTCCCAAGTTCAAGCAATTCTCCTGCCTTAGCCTCTTGAGTAGCTGGGATTACAGGCATGTACCATCATGCCCAGCTAATTTTGTATTTTTAGTAGAGATGGGGTTTCTCCGTGTTATTCAGGCTGGTCTCGAACTTCTGACCTCAGTTGATCCACCCACCTCGGCCTCTCAAAATGCTGGGATTACAAGTGTGAGCCACTGCACCTGGCCAAATTTTTGTATTCTTAATAGAGATGGAGTTTCATCATGTTAGCGGCTGGTCTCGAACTCCTGACCTCAGGTGATCCACCCACCTTGGCCTCCCAAAGTGCTGGAATTACAGGCATGAGCCACTGTGCCCGGCCTTACTTTATTTTATATCAAGTGTTAGCATTTATTTAATTTATTTTTTAAATTTTTTGAGATGGGATCTTACTCTGTCACCCAGGTGGGAGTGCAGTGGCACAATCATGGCCCACTGCAGCCTCAACCTCCTGGGCTTAGGTGATCCTGTCACCTCAGCCTCCTGAGTAGCTGGGACTATAGGCGAGCACCACCATGCCCAGCTAATTTTTTTTTTTTTTTTTTTTTTTGGTGGAGATGGGGTTTTGGCCAGCCTTGGTGGCTCACTTTGGGAGCCCGAGGCTGGAGGATCACCTAAGGTCAGGAGTTCAAGACCAGCCTGGCCAACATGGAGAAACCTTGTCTCTACTAAAAATACAAAAAAATTAGCTGGGCATGGTGGTGGGTGCCTGTAATCTCAGCTACTGGGGAGGCTGAGGCAGGAGAATCGCTTGAACCTGGGAGGCAGAGTTTGCAGTGAGCCGAGATTGTGCTACTGGACTCCAGTCTGGGTGACAAGAGTGAGACTCCGTCTCAAAAAAAAAAAAAAAAAAAAAAAAAGGGTTTCATTATGTTGCTCAGGCTAGTCTTGAACTCCTGGGCTCAAGTGATTCACCCACCTCTGCCTTCCCAAAGTGCTGGGATTATAGGTGTGAACCACCCCACCCGACAAGTGTTTACATTTCTTACATGTATAGCAGCTAGAAAGCAAAGAGTTGATTAGTGTATTGGAACTCCCTGTTTTCATGTTGTATTAGGTTGACAAAGTGGAGATTATAGACATTACGTGTCCTGAAAGAATCTAACAGCAGAAGAGCTGCTGTGTGTAAAAGTACTGTGCTTGGCCTTCCCAGACACAAATCACTGTTAAACTGGGGAAGGAATGGGAACTGGGTGGGGACTTAACAATGTACTCTTTTTCTTCTCCTTTTTTGAGACAGAGTCTCAGCCCTTCACCCAGGCTGGAATGCGGTGGCTCAATCTCTGCCCACTGCAACCTTCGCCTCCTGGGTTCAAGCGATTCTCATGCCTCAGCCTCCTGAATAGCTGCAATTATAGGCACGCACCACTATGCCCAGCTAATTTTAGTAATTTTAGTAGAGACAGAGTTTCAACATGTTGGCCAGGCTGGTTTCAAACCACTGACCTCAAGTGATCACCTGCCTTGACCTACCAATGTGCTGGCGTATCAGGCATGAGCCACTGCACCCAGCCTGTACTCTTTTTCTTGTTCTCCCTCTGCCCCTGAGTTTGGACTTAGTTTTGGATTTTCGCCTGATGGATGATTGGTTGAAAGTGGAGTAAGAATAGTGTTTCACATCTTGGCCTTTCTTACAAAGCCTGGGATTTGTATTCAGAACACTAGATTGTATTCAGAGCCTGTTGCACTGGAGGATTTACCCTAAAAGGCCCAAAGGGCAGCACAAGAGCTGGAGCACCTTACTTGGGTTGTACCTGATAGGACTTGAATGTCTTCTCAGATTCTGGGCTCCATCTGCAGCGCAAGCCAGGAAAATGGTGTGTTGTTGCTGTACTTGAAGTAGACAGTGAGTGCTTCAGTGCCTGAGGAGTTGCAGCGAGGAATGAAGAGGAAAGGGTAGAAGCTGACATATAGGCTGTCCCATCTTCCTTACCCAGTCATTGTCACGGTTAATAGTAGCTAACAGTAGCTTTTGTATATTGAACATTTAGGGCCAGGCCCTCTGGTAGACACCTTCTTAGTCCATTTGTGCTGCTGTAACAAAATGCTACACATTGGGTAATTTATAAACAATAGAGGTTGACGTCTCACAGTTTTGGAGGCTGGGAAGTCCAGGATCAAGGTCCTAGTAGGATTGGTGTCTGGTAAAGGTAGCTCTCTGCTTCAAAGATAGCACCTTGTTGCTGTGTCTTCACATGGCAGAAGAGCTGGAAGGGCAAAAAGGGCCTAAGCCTGTTCTCTCCTGCCCTTTCGTAAGGCACTAATCCATTCATGAGGCAGAGCCCTCATGACCTCATCACTTCCCCAGAGGCCCCACCTCTTAATACTACCACAGTGGAATTAAGCTTCAACATGAACTTTGGCCCCACTTGAGCCATAGTAGGCACTTAATGGGGTAATTCTTGTTCAACTTTTCAAAGTCTTGCCAGATGGATGCTTCATTTTTCCCCGTGAACTGCTGAGACTTAGAGAGGTTAAGAAACTTGCCCAGGTTGTGGCTTTATTGCAGCAAGACAGCCAGACCCACATACTGGGGTAGAATAGGCTCTGGGGGAGCAGATGCAACAAGCAGAAACCAAAGGAGCAGAACAGAAGTGCAGGTCCACAGAAATGAGCGTTCAAGGAGGCTCTGTGTCTTCACGTCTCCTACCCTGCTCAGGAACTCACCCTGGAGTTCTCTGCTGGTTTCAGGACCTGACAGAGCCCACCAACCTGGGCTCCCCTCCAGCTCCAAGGAAGGAAATATCTTTGGCCGAGTTGATAGGGCCCAGCTGAGGTTCTTTGACCTTGTGAGACCCATCAAGAACAAGAAGGGTCTCACAAGGAGAGGAACAGAGTCAACTCTTGAGGCCACCATTTCCATCCTCCCTGGGCACTGGTGACAGTCAAGTTTCAGAGTCAAAGCACTGGTGATAAATGGCAGCAGAACGTAGAACACAGGATAACACCCCCCCCACCCGCCCGCCCTCGTGGCCTTTCCCCCACCTGCCTCAGGCGCTGCAGGCCAGGTTAGTGGTTAGTAGTTTAGGCTTGTCATAGTTTGGGCTTGTGGTGGAGGTTGGGTAAAGAGAAGGGAGGGCCTCATCTGACAGAGGTGGCTGTACACACAAAGTACAACAACTGTGCCTGATGGTTCATGCTTCATGTTTGTGGGGTCCGCACCTAGAGTGTTCCTTTGTTTAGCTTGCCCTGTGGGTGGCTTGACTGTTGTGGCAGTCTGGCCTTCTATCTTCTGGGGAGTTACGATGGAAGTGGTGCTGTGGAGGCTGGCAGAGTCTGTGGCTGTTGGAAGGTGTGCAAGGCACTTGGAGGGCTGATAAAGTGAGAATCCTTTCCAGGTGAAATCCAAACTCCCTTTTGGGACTTTGAGAAAAGTGGGGCATTGGAGTTGAAGATTGCTACAGTCAGAATTGTCTTCCTATACTGTGGCTTGTGTGAGGGTGTTATTCACGAGCATCCATAGGTGGTAGAAATTTGTATCAGTATGTCTTTGGGACTTTATGCCATGGGCTGGGTTTGCTGAAGAGGAGGCAGGGAGTTTGTCACGCAAGATCCTTACTAAGGGGTACCTCTGGGACAACACCTGTTGGGGGAGGTGAGGGACGTCAGAGTGGGCACAGGGAGAGGAAGGCCCCATGACAGCTTCTGCTTTGGAGCAAGAGTAAGCATAGCCCCTCAGAGCTGTTTGCAGTCTAGTGAGATAGGTCTTCCTGCTCTGCACCCATCAGTCATTAGATTGGGGTTGCCTAAAATGGGCGTGGTGTAGAGTGCAGGTTTGTGCAGCCACAAAATCCCTGAAAGGGCTGATTGCTGAAGGCTGCCTGCCCACAGCCCTCACTGAGTGATCTGGGTGCTGCTACAGCACAGCACCTGGCTCATTGCCTTGCTGACCTGTAACGTGGGCTCTGATGTGGTGCAGGTGGCAGTAGGGCTGAACTTACAGGAAGCAGGAGCTTGTCTCTGGTGGGGAGGGCCAGTGGTGGCTGCACAGCAGAGGCCCTTTCTTTTTCTTGGAGTAGTGGGCCCAGTTCTGAACCACGATGGAAGGCTGGAGTCAGCTCTCCTGGCTGAATTCCAGGTCTCTGGAAGCACATGGCCTGCTTTGGAGTAGCCTGCCACGGGGAGGCCTCTAGATGCCCACAAGGGCTCCCCATCAGGCACACCCACATTTCTTCAGTATCCCCAGTCCAGTTCTGAGGGTGCCCTCTAGGCTGGAGCTAGAGTGATGCTTGTAGCTGCATTGGCTGGAGGGCGTGCAACGATGAGTGTTTTGAGCAGCTGTCTGTCCTAACTCCGGAAGCTGGGGTCACTGAGGAGAGGGAGTCAGATCTACATTTGAGCTGGCCCTGACTTGGGTCCAGGCCTGACTGGAGGGCTGGCCATTGCCAGTGTTGTTGGCATTCCCTGTGGACCTGTGTGTGGCTGAGTCCATCAGGGTCTGAGCCCGTGGTGCTGCCTACCTCCAAAACATCCCTCAGAACAGAATTCATGGCCGGGCGTGGTGGCTCACACCTGTAATCCTAGCACTTTGGGAGGCCGAGGTGGGTGGATCACCTGAGGTCAGGAGTTCAAGATCAGCCTGGCCATCATGGTGAAACTCCATCTTTTTTAAAAAAAAAAAAAAAGAAGAAGTACAGAATTCATTGCTTTCTTTTCTGTCTGAAGTTTGGCACTGTTTCCATCTAATAGCTGAATGCCTGTCTGTCTCCCTGTTCTTTCACTTGTACACCCAACACACACAGTAGTGCCAGCACACTGTGTCAGTCTTTGTTAAATGTGGGGATTTGGAATTGACCCATTTCAGGGTCAAGTCTGTAGTTAGGGGAGCTAAATGGGGTTGATTCTGTATATACCACTTATCCCAATCAGTGCCTGAGTCCCAGGCGGTTTCTGACCTTCTCTTGTTTTGGCTGATGGGAGCTGGGACCACTGCAGAGTGGGAGGGTCTGGCTGCCCACCTACTTGAACTTCCCAGTGTCTAGGGCGCAGGGGCCTCCCTCTGTGACAGCGTCTGTGTCTGACTGAGCAGTCCAGTCACAGGTGGGACCCCTCACCTTCCTATACCAGGTCTGCCACATGTCCCCATTTCAGTGTTGGGGAGAAAGAGAAGCATTTACTATTTTCTGGAACCGCTGTTTTCAGTGAGTCCTGGCGCAGAACTCTAGCAGGGTGGGCTCAGGGTGTGGCCTGCCACATTGTCAGGATACACAGTATTTAGCAGTATATACAGCTGGGGAGTTCTGTGCTGCAGTACGTATTTTAAAAACTAGAGCAGTGGCCCAAGGGGAGGAATCCTGCCAGTGTGGATGTAAAGCAGTTGGCTACAGGCTGACCTTTACATGCTTTGTTGGAGGGTAAAATGCCAGTGGAGCTGCCCAGGGAAACTTGGCAGCCCCTCAGGTGTACCACGTAGCCCAGTGGGCAGGGAGGACCTGTGGAAGCAGAGATGAGGGCTCAAGTTGACATTATCTGCATTTGGGTTCAAAGTAAGTGGTAGGCTTGTGGGCTCCATTCTTAGTGATACCAGGTTTGCTACAGGGGCTGTGACTACTTTTCAGGGTTACAGCCTTGCTCCCAGAGCATGGAGGGGACCATGAGCACTGTGGGCCTGCACTCTAGTTTGAGGTTTCAGCTGTGGTGGTGCTCTCTCTGGAGGGGTTGCAGCCCTGTGTGTGAGTCAAGCATCTCCCAGATGTGAGGTGTGCATAAAAGGTGGATTTGAGGATTTTAATGCATAAAGGCAGCAGGAAGCTAAGAAATAAAGTTCTAGTTCTAGAAATCTGTGAGGCAGTGGTTCAGGTGACAGGAAGTAATCAGTTCACCTGGGAAGTGGCAGCTGTCTCTACCTAGGTTGAAGGGCTCTGCTGCTCTGCCTGGTGTTGTCTGATGGGGCTTGGAGCTGGCTCTTGCCAGGAGTCATCTGCCTGTGTGACTGGCCTTTTGTCTTTGTAAGCTTGGGCTGCTCTAGCAAAGGACCATTGACGATTTGGCCTAAATAATAGGCATGTGTTTCTCTTCTGGAGGCTGGAAGGCCACGATCAAGTTCCTGGTGAGGGCTGTCTTCCTGGCTTGCAGATGGCCTCCTCCCCGCTGTGTCTTCACATGGAGGGAGAGGGAGCTCTGGTCCCCCTTTCTTTTTGTTTTTAATAAGGGCATGAATCCCACCACGAGGTCTTCACCTCCATGACCTGATTTAAACCTAATTACCTCCAAATACCATCACATTGGGGTTAGGGCTTCAATGTATGCATTTGGGGGTGGAGGACACAAATTTAGTCTACAGCACCTTGGGAACACCTCCTCAGTTCCCAGTTATGTGAAGAGAAACATTTCTGGGTCTTAGAGGAAACTCACAGCAGGGGCACTGCCACCTGTAGGCAAGTATACTTATGTGTCCCCATTTTCCCAAGCACCCCATGTTTGCCCAGCCCCAGTGCCAGGTACTGGGCTCATAGGGCTGGGGCAGGTTACATGGCCCCTGCCCACAGAGTGTGCAGGATCAGGGAGCAGGTGGCAAGGAGTCAGCAGGAGCCCTGTGTTGTGAGGGCCAGGGCAGGAGAAGGTGAGTATGTGCTGTGCGAGGGCCTTTGTGGTGATGAGGTGGATTTTGCAATCTGATATTTCAGTATAGTCATGCTTGAAATGGGTCCTGTGGTTTGATCTTTAGTTAGGAAGGAAAAGAGTCTAATTTCTCAGAAGGAAGTTATGCAGCTACAGAATTGTGTAAGGTGTCAGCCAGGTACCTCAAGAAATGTCGGGCCACTGAGTGGTAGAGGTGTTAGCATCGTGGAATAGGCAAGATCTAGCAGTTTTAAAAATATCTTAATATCTCATTACCTTGTAAGTAGGTGACATTCTTCAGGTGGTGAGGGTGTGCAGAGAGGGGCTGCTGCTTTGCCCAGAGGCTTCCAAGCTTTGCTTATAGTCTTATCGTACCTTGACTCTAAGGTGATAACTGTTGATATTAGTGAATTATAATTTGCCCTCATTGGAAGTGCGGCAAAACTTCTTGTCATCTGTGACAACTCCCTGAGAGGAGCACTGAGGGAGCATGCCTGGCTTATTTAATATTCTGCCCTGGCAGAACTAAAATGCCAAGCATCTTTATTGAAATCCTGTGCCCCAGGCTTGTAGTTCTTGCTTGCACTGTCTCTTGGACTGGAAGCCTGCAGAGACTCTGACTGTGGTGGGGTCATTGGTCGACTGGGTCCAAGGGCTCCCTCAGCCTGCCCTCCTTCCCTGAGTGAGTTGCACCCAACATGCAAATACAAGCCTGATGCTCATCTTGGAATTTGAATTCTTTGTTTTGTTTTGTTTTGTTTTTTGAGGCAGGGCCTTACTCTGTCACCCAAACTGGAGTGCAGTGGTGCGATCTCAGCTCACTGTACCCTCTGCCTCTCAGGTTCAGGTGATCCTCCCACTTCACCCTCCTGAGTAGCTGGGACTACAGGTGCGTGCCACCACACCTGGCTAATTTTTGTATCTTTTGTAGAGAGAGGGTTTTACCATGTTGCCCAGGCTGGTCTCAAACTCCTGAGCTCATGTGATCTCCCCTCCTCGGCCTCCCAAAGTGTTGGAATTACAGGCGTGAGGCACTGCACCCAGCCCTGGGAGAAAATTTAAAAAATTCAGAGGCCCAAGTTCTACCCGAAACTCTTGATATAATTGTTCAAGGTTAGGGCTGGACATCAGGATTTTTAAAAGCTCAGCAGGTACTAGATTGTGGTGATGGGTACATAGCTCCAAATTTTACTACAATTCGTTGAATCATTTACTTAAAATGGGTACATTTTACAGTATGTAAATTGTTCCCTGACAAAGCTGTTGACAAAAGTCAAACCAGCAAAACACTCCCCAACTGATGGATGTGCAGCCAGGGTTTCCATTCCTTTCTTCATCAGGTGTTGTCTGGCATCTTCCTGGCCATCACTGTGCCAGCCCCCGAGTGCCTGTTGCTTCCACACCCCCATTCCTGTAGGAGAAGGGGTCTGGCTCTGTTGCCCATTCCTTCCCACTCCTCCACCCCACCACATCACAGTCTAGCACTGGTCAGTGGCCTCACTCCTCACTGTCCCTCTGTGCCCAGACTTTGCCTCTTCTTTTGGCACTAGACTATCCTCTTGAACCTTTGCTTCTGTCATGCTGGCTGGCCCCTCTGCTTGAGATACAGTCGATCACCATGCCCTCTGGGCACATTTCTAAATTCCCTTAGGACAAGCTGGATGACAGGAGTTATCACCTCTGCTGAGGTGGCTTGGGCCACTGCCGCAGAATCAAGACCTGGAAAGCCAGATTCCAGTGGCCAGCATCAATCTCTTAAAAGAAGGGCCCTCAAGAATAGTTTCTTGTAAATTCCAATCAACAAAATATAAATAATACAGAATAAAATGTTAGTATTTGCTTTAAGATCAAGTTTAATTATATATAGGTAACCCTTATTTACAAGTGATCACTATGAACAACTCATTTGCTCTTCACCTGTGGAGGGAGTGCCCTGTGTGGGCTGTTGGAGCAGAGTGGGGACCGGGCCTGCCTGTCAGAGGGGACCAGCGTTGGGTGGTGTGTTCCAAGGCTCTGTTGTCTTCCTCTGCCCTCTGTCTTTCTCACACACTGCTCTAAGGAAGGGCAAGATCTGGCCAGTTGGAAAGACAGACCAACGTATCAGTATGGGCATGAGAAGAATAATGGTGATCCTTTCCTAGGATCACCATCATTATATTTTGTTAAGTAAAACATATGTATATATTTAAAGTTTTTGTATAGACAGAGTCTCACTATGTTACCCAAGCTGGTATGAAACTCCTGGGTTCAAGTAATCCTCCTGCCTTAGCCTCTCAGAGTGCTGGGATTATAGGAGTGAGCCACTGCACCCAGTCAAGGGAATATTTTTTAATGTAGGGGCCGCCACATAAGACTGCCAGGAAGATAGGCTCCCACGCTTGTGTTTAGTCATAGAACTTGTACTGTTTCTAATCACAGCAAGCAGGTAATGAACGGTTTCTCCTGTTCTCCCCACACTCAGCTCTGCTGAAGAGATCTGCCCTTTTTCTTAGTGTGAGAAGGTTTGCCCTGGCCAGAACATGTCTTGGCCCTGAGAGGGAGCGACTGTGAGTGGGCCTCTCCCTTTCTCTAACTCCTCTGCTGTCCTGCTTCACCTCATGGTGCCCATTCCACATACCTGGGCCCTAGAGGGAGTGCATTTAATGGGCCACATGCTTCCACACAGGTGCTTAGTTGCATATAAATAGCTGAGATCAGAGGCCTGCAGGTCTCCTGAACCCGGAACCTTGGAGTAGAGCCCTTAGCTGGCCTTCTCACTCCTCCACTCAGCTTTGCGAGCATTCTGGCCTCCATTGCCCCTTCCCCTTGCCTTTTCTCCGCACTTCACTTGAAGGAATTGTTGTCCTGTAGCTCTCTCTTTTGACCACACATTTGCTTCTTCACTTCATACTCTGGGTTCCATCTCTCTTCCTGCTTTCCTGCTATTTTGAATGCCATTCAGCAAGGTCTGATCCACTTCCGATGACCTTTCCATGGGCCTCCTTCCCCTTGGATGCTCTGCGCTCTTTCACTGAATCACCATGTTCCTGATGGCTCTCTTGCTTTTCGGCTTGTTCTCATCTGTAACTTTCCCTGTTCTTTGGCCTCTGCTTTCTCCAAGGTACTTTTTTCTCCCTTTTGTTGGCCTTACCCAGTCTCATGACAGGTGGCATCACTTTGCAGGGACTCCTCACCTTTGCCCTGATTGTGTACCCAGCCTCTTCCTCCTCCTCTTCCTCCCCTTCTCCTCCTTCCCTAGTCTTCCTCTTTGTCTCTTGTGGCTCCCTGGCACTCCCACCTCCCAGGACATCACACTTTGGTGCCATCTTCAACCCCCTCCACCCACTGACAGTTGCTAGAACCTCTTCCTTCTGTTTGTTCTCAGGCCTCCAGACTTTCCTGCCTTTGCTAGGTGCTTGCTGCCCATCTCTTAGGTCACCTGGCCTCCACTTTGCCCTTTCTGAAGTTGTCCTCTTCAGGCAAAGCTTAGAAACTTGTGTTCAGAAATCTGTGGTGGCTCCCTCCATGATCCTGTTCCTATTATTCTACCTTGTTTCCCAGTGCTCAGCTGTTGTTTTGGGACCTTTGTTCTGGCCACACTGGATGCCTTCTGGTTTCTGTGCTTTTCCATGCTCTGTGCTTTGCACATTGCTAATTTATCTGCTTGGAGTACTCCTCTTTTCCCCTAACTCTGCAGGACTAAATTCTACTTACTCACCAAAGCCCAGCTCAGAAACCTCTTCCTTCCTTAGTCTCCACAGCTGGAGAGAATCTCCCTGGCCCAAAGACCCCAGAGCATGCTACTTTCTGTCTGAAGCACAAGAGGACTTTGCCAGGTCGGTCATTTCAGAGTGTACCCTTCCCCATGCCCTGCTAAACTGCAGCTTTTTATTTGTAATTTCTTAGTTGTTTATTGTAAATATTTAAGATATACAACAGGAAGCTTTTTTTTTTTTTTTTTCTTTTGAGACAAGTTCTCACTTTGTTGCCCAGGCTGGAGCACAGTGGGATGATGATTGTTAATTATTACCACAAACTCCAGGATTCGAGTGATCTTTCTACCTCAGACTTCTGAGTAGTTGGGACTACAGGCATGCGCCACCACGCATGACTTTTTTTTAGAAGTTGGGAGGTTGTGGAAAAGCAAAAAAAGCGAAAACAAAACAAAACGAGGTGGGGAGTCTCACTGTGTTGCCCAGGCTGGTTTTAAACTCCTGGCCTGAAGCAATCTTCCTGACTTGGCCTCCCAAAGCACTGGGATTACAGGTATTAGCCACAGTGCCTGGTCCAATATGCTGCTTTGATATAGTAGGTTGTTTACTACAGTCAAGTGAATTAATACATTCATCTCATATAGTTACCTTTTTAAACATGGTAACACCTGAATCTACTCTGTTGGCAGATTTCCAGCATACAAAACAATATTATGAACTATAGTCATCATGCTGCACTTTAGACTTACTCATCCTACATAACTACAACTTTATATTCCATCCCCCCATTCTGCCCCCTTCTCCATTCCCAAGCCCTCGTCACCATTTTCTTTTTCTTCATTTTGACTTTAGATTCTAC
Organism: Sapajus apella; assembly: GCF_009761245.1. Lineage (NCBI taxonomy): Eukaryota > Metazoa > Chordata > Mammalia > Primates > Cebidae > Sapajus > Sapajus apella. Next base: position 2,384,607 of record NW_022436950.1, on the reverse strand, counting down.
ATATATGTAAGATCGTATAGTATTTGTCTTTCTGTGTCTGGCTTATTTTATATAGCGTAATGTCTAGATTTTCCCATGTTGTTGCAAATGGCAGGATCTCTTAAGGCTGAACAATGTTCCATCATATGTACTATGTATACCACAATTTCTTTATCCATTCAGTTGTCAGTGACACTTAGGTTCTTTCCATATTTTGCCTATTATGGATAATGCTCCAATGAACATGGAAGCGCAGGTGTCTGTTCCACATACTGAATTTGTTTTCTTGGGTAGACAACCAGAGTGGGATGGCTGGGTGATACGGTAGTTCTATTTGTAATTTTTTGAGGAACTTCCATACTGTTTTCCATAATGGCTATACCAAGTTTACGGTTCTGCTGTCAGTATACAAGGGTTCCCTTTTTTCCACCTTCACGCCAACATTTATCTCTCCTCTTTTTGATAGTAGCCATTCTAACAGGTGTGAGGTGATTTCTCATGATTTCAATTTGTATTTCCCTGATGTTTAGTGATGTTGAGCACCTTTGCATATAACTGTTGGCCATTTTTATTTCTTCTTTGGAGAAATATCTATTCATGTTTTTTGCCCATTTTTAAATTGTTGTTTTTATTTTGCTATTGAGTTGGGTGAGTTCCTTATATGTTTTAGATAGTGATCCTTTATTGAATATATGATTTGTAAATATTTTCTCGCAATTCATAGACCATCTTTTCTTTTCTTTTTTTGAGACAGGGTCTCACTCTGTCACCCAGGGTAGAGTGCAGTGGTGTGGTCCTGGCTTACTGCAGCCTCGACCTCCCAGGCTCAGGTGATCCTCCCACTTCAACATCTTGAACAGTTGGGACTATAGGTGTGTACCACCATGCCCCATTAACTTTTGTGTTTTTTGTTTAAAAAAAAAAAAAGTTTTTCCCACGTTGCCGAGGTAGGTCTTAAACTCTTGGGCTCAAGCTGTCTACAGACCTGGCCTTGCAAAATATTAGAATTACAGGTGTGAACCACCATGTCTGGCACATAGGCTACTTTTTTGTTTTGCTGATTGTTTCCTTTACTGTACAGAAGCTTAGTTTGATGTAATCTCACTTGCTTATTTTGCTTTTGTTGCCTGAGCTTTTGGTGTGATATTAAAAAGTCATTGCCAAGGTCCATGTCAAGGAACTTATTCTCTATCTTTTCTTCTGGGAGTTTTATACTTTCCGGTCTTAAATTTAAGCCTTTAATCCATTTTGAGTTGATTTTTTGTGTATTGTATAAGATAAGGAGCCAATTTTATTCCCTTGCTTGTGAATATCCAGTTTTCCCAACACCATTTATTGAAGGAGCTATGCTTTCCCCATGGTGTTTTCTTGGTAGCCGTGTCATAAATTAGTTGACTTATATATGCTTAGGCTTATTTCTGGACTGTCTATTCTGTTCTATGTGTCTGTTTTTATGCCAGTACTGTGCTGTTTTGATTTCTATAGCTTTGAAATCAGAAAGTATGGTGCCTATGACTTTGTTCTTTCTCAAGTTACTTTGGTTTTTCAGGGTATTTTGTGATCTCAGAAAAATTTTAGAATTTTTTTTTTCCGTTTCTGGAAAAATGCCTTTGGAATTTTGATAGGGATTACATTGAATCTGTAGATTGCTTTGGGTAGTGTGGACATTTTAGCAATATTAATTCTTCCAATACATGAACATGGTATATCTTTCCATATATTTATTTGTGTCTTCTTTAATGTCTTTCATCAGTGTTTTACAGTTTTCAGTATTTATTCCCTTAAATTTATTCCCAATAAATACTGTGTTGAATAGAAGTGATGAGCAGGATTGTGTGGGTGGGAGGGGGGCGCGGGTTGCATTTTGTCCTGCAGAGGGGTACTGGGCTTAAACATCAAATGAGTGACTGGTGGAAGAGGGACTGGGTTGTCTGAGGCCCTGGGGCAGAGGACTGGGGCCAGGAAATGTAGCTATGAGGGGGTAACTGGAAGATAGCACTGGGAACAGACATAGACACCAGGTGCATATAGATCAGATTTTGAGAGGATTTGTTCCAGTACTTGGAACCACTATTAAAAACACTGTAGTGACTGGCTACCTATAGGTCATTTCTATGTTAATTTAATTTTTTTTTGTTTACATTAAAGTGAATATTCAAGGACTTTTGACTGAATTTGTTGGCATTCTGAAAGTCACTTTGTATATCTGAAAGTAGCTAAATGGCTTAAAATCTAAACTTTAGAACAGGTTTCATTCAGTTCATTCAGTTTATTTATTTATTTTTTCATTGTTCTAGAGGAGATTGCCAATTTAGAACTGGTGATTTTATGCGGAGTAATTAACTAATATTAACAATAATTTCTTTGTTTCTACAGAGGTTGCAGAACTTGAAGCTAATTTACCTTGTAAGTATAGCATCCCCAAACACTAAGTACTGTGAAATAATTGCATGAAGAAAACTTTTTATGTTTTAATAACCTTGTATAGCAAAAAACCTGTTTTTCATGTTTGTTAGGAATTATTTTTAATTTCGTTTGAAAAGGTAGGATTTTTTCAAGTGTCTAATAAAAACAAGGTGGGCCAGGTCTGATGACTTAGGCCGATAATCTCAGCACGTCGGGAGGCCGAGGCAGCTGGATCACTTGAGGTCAGTAGTTTGAGACCAGCTTGGCCAACATGGTGAAACCCCATCTCTACTAGTAAAATACAAAAATTACCTGGGCATGGTGGCATGTGCCTGTAGTCCTAGTTACTCGGGAGGCTGAGGCAGGAGAATCACTTGAACCTGGGAGGTGGAGGTTGCAGTGAGCCAAGATCATGCTGCTGCATTCCAACCTGGGTGACATACTGAGACTCCATCTAAAAAAAAAAATTTGCTGGGCCTGGTGGTACATGCCTGTAGTCCCAGCTGCTTGGGAGGTTGAGGCACTAGAGTTGCTTGAACCCAAGAGGTGGAAGTTGCAGTGAGCCAAGATCATGCCATTACACTCCAGCCTGGGTGACAGAATGAGACTCTGTCTTAAAACAAAAACAAAAACAAAGAGTAAGGTTCTGCCATCTTTCTGAGTGCTTTCTATCTCTCCTTAGCATAGCAGAGGTGCATTTGGTTAGGTTTTGTGCCTCTTCCACATGCATTCTGTCTCACATCCACTTTGAGTGGAAAAGTATATAAATCAATAACAGTTTTATTTTTGTTAGGGATGATACCAGCTTTTTGGTAGAGTGCTCATTTGTAACTTGTCCGCATGTTTGAGGGGTGGCTGTACTGCCTTGCCATCAGTGGCTGTCCATCTTGCTTGATCATTTCTGCCCCAGACACCCAGGGCCAGCATGCAGTCTTCACTCGTGAGCATGGTACACCCGGAAAGCCCGTTTATCAGACAGTTTACTTGGATAATATATGTCATATATTCTTTTTTTCCCTATCATTAATCTTCTTCCAACCCCTTATTTCAAAAGGTAATTAAAGTCTGAAAGCTTTGATCATTTCAGTAATTTTTGAATTATAACTTTTTATCATCATACTTGCTTTAAAATTAGTTCTGAAGCTGAGGCTGTCTGTGGATGATGGTGAAATATTTTATAAGTGGGTCTGCTGTTTTGGGTGAGTGTTAGAGAGGACTTAGGTTTGGATGTGGAGGGATCTCTGACATGGGGCAGGACAGGGCCCATTCCAGCCTCCATCTGAAGTTGGAAAGATAATGGTGGGATGCATCCTCTACATGGTTGTGAAGTCAGTTTGAGAGGGTAAGTATGTAATGATTCTTGAAAAATTATTTTTGAGACAGTCTTGCTCTGTCACCGAGACTGGAGTGCAGTGGTAAGATCTCGGTTCATTGCAACCTCTGCCTTCTGAGTTCAAGCTATTCTTGCCCCTCAGCCTCCTGAGTATCTGGGACCACAGGCGCACACCACTCCAGGCTAATTTTTGTATTTTTAGCAGATTTGGGTTTTTGCCATTTTGGCCAGGCTGATCTCGAACTCCTGGGCTCAAGTGAGCCGCCTGCCTTGGCCTCCCAAAGTGCTGGGATTACAGGTGTGAGCCAGCACACCCAGCCGAAAGATTATTATTATTTTTTTTTAAAGATGGGGTTTCACCATGATGGCCAGGCTGGTCTTGAACTCCTGACCTCAGGTGATCCACCCACCTCGGCCTCCCAAAGTGCTAAGATTACAGGCGTGAGCCACTGCACCCAGCCAATTATTTTTAACATACAGAATTTATGGATAGGTATAGTGAGTTGTGATATAAAATATGTTCCTTACTGTGGATCTCCATCAAAAGTGTTTTGAAAGTCACTGGATTGCTTGATCTCAAAGTTTTCTTCAACTTGGAAATGAGGCAGTATCTTGACATTCTGTTAAAAGGTTATCTTTCTGGCTGGGTGCGGTGGCCCACACCTGTATTCCTAGCACTTTGGAAGGCTGAAGCAGGTGGATCATTTGAGGTCAGGAGTTTGAGACTAGCGTGGCCAAAATGGTGAAACCCATTCTCTACTAAAAGTACAAAAATTAGCCAGGCATGGTGGTATGCACCTGTAATCCCAACTGCTCGGTAGGCTGAGGCGGGAGAATTGCTTAAACCTGGGAGGTAGAGGTTGCAGTGAGCTGAGATTGCTCCACTGCACTCCAGCCTGGGCGATGGAGTAAGACTCTGTCTCAAAAAAAGGTTATCTTTCTACCCACTGAAGTATTTACAGATGAAGTGGTTTGCTTTGAAATGCTACAGGAAGACAACCAACTGTGTGGGGAACAGGATAGACAAGCAAGATTGACAAAATGTTGAAGTGGGGGAATGAGTTCATTATACTGTTCCCTTTTACTAAGACATTTTCCTAGTAAAAATAAAATAATTCCTCTGCTTTCCTCTCCCTTCTTATCTTCCCATAGGCCCCCAACTGGAGCCTGTATATTTATGTAAACTTTTTTTTTTTTTTTTTTTGAGACAGGGTCTCTCTTTGTTGCCCAAGCTGGAATACAATGGCATGAGTGCAGCTCACTGCAGCCTCAGCCTCCTGAGCTCAAGTGATCTTCCCAACTTAGCCTTCTGAGCAGCTGAGACCTCAGGTGCCTGCCACCACACCTAATTTTTTTAAATTATTATTTTTTTCTTATAAAGATGGAAACTCTTGTGTTGCCCAGATGGTCTCAAACTCCTGGGCTCAAGTGATCCTCATGCCTCAGCCTCCCAAAGTGCAGAGATTATAGGCATGAGCCACTGTGCATGGCCAACATATGTAGAAGTTTAATCAGAACCACAGAAAAGTTTCCACTTATAAATGTTTCATTCATCCTTGATTTGTGTCTTACAGAAATTGTTGGTTTTTAACCCACAGACTGTACTTTTAAAAACAACAAAATTTTATGACTGGCTTTCAAATCAGGATTGTAACTGCATCCCTTAGGTTTGAAGGAATCATGGCACATCTTCCTAGCCCTATCACTATGGTGTCAAATATTAAGACAGCACGCTCCCTGCATCTTCTTTCATTCTTCTCCCTACCTTCTCTCCTAATCAAAGAGGGGGTAAGTTATATATCAGTTTGTACAAGTAAGACATGCTTTCCAAAAGTATGTCTCATTATTCTAAAGAGAAAACAGGAAGCCACAAATGAATAACCCTTTACTATCTGTTTAATTATCTTCCTAAAATGTTTACAAAGGCAAACAAAATAACTTGACGTGTATCAGTGCCACTTAGTAACTATTGAGAACTAGTTGGAAGCTTTGTACACGCAAGTTTGTAAAAGTTTCTCTGCAAAAAAAAAAAAATTAAAATATTTCTTTTAGATAAACTGAAATATTATTAGAGGCTCAGGTAGTACATGCTTACATGTAGATAAAAAAAAGCTTAATTCTAGTTTTAATAAAGCCCTTGCATTGAACTAGAACAAAAACCTGACTGTTAACATTTTTTTCTTAGAACTTAACCTCTTTTTTTTTTGAAATGGAGTCTTGCTCTCTTCCCTAGGCTGGAGTACAGTGGCTCAATCTCAGCTCACTGTGACCCCCACCTCTTGGATTCAAGCGATTCTCCTGCCTCAGCCTTCAGAGTAGCTGGAATTACAGGCAGCTGCCATCATACCCAGCTAATTTTTGTATTTTTAGTAGAGATGGGGTTTTGCCATGTTGGCCAGGCTAGTCTTCAACTTCTGACCTCAAGTGATCCGCCCACCTCAGCCTCCAAAAGTGCTGGGATTACAGGCATGAGCCACTGTGCCTGGCATAGTTTTATTGCTTTTTAATCTACTTTGACAATTTCTTTATTCTTGGTGGGCCAGCTTTTTTGGAGCTATTGGTTTCTGCATCTGTCTATTAAAACAAAGGAGAATGCTAGGTATTAAAAACAAATACATGATACCAACGTCAACTAATCGTTGAAACATTTCCCAAATCATAATTCTATGTTTTTGTTTTAGAACTCACTAGAAGGATGGCATTTATCTTTTCAAGTTAAAATTAGGAAAAATAAAGCCCATTTTAAGTATTTTCACACAAAGTTCTAAGTGTGTAATTTTTGGGAAAGCCTTGAGCTCCTTGGCCCCAGGTTTTTTATTTCTGAAGTAAGGACTATGACATTGTCACCTCTAAGACTGCTTCTTGCTTTTCTAGGCAATTTTCACTGGAAAGGAAACCCCACCAACAGTCCTGTGTTACTTGTTCTTTGTATGTACGGGTGTCCCATGTCTTAGCACGTTACTAAGTACTGAGAGGAATGAGGCATGCAGTAGGGCAAGGGGTCATGAACTAGTTAATGTAGGGATTAGATTTGCTTCTGCTGATAACCTGTGTGATCTTGAGCTAGTCACCAAACCTCTCTGGACCTTCCACTCATGTCTCTTAATTGAGGATGTTGGACTTGATGGTCTCTAAGGCCACCTCTGCGTAGAAATTTGAACTGTCCTGATTTTGATGAAGACTTACATCATTGTCAAACTAAGTAAATCCTTTTGGTGGAACTTGTAAGAAAACTTTAAAAAAACATAAAAAGTCTTCTAAAAAAACTCAGAAAAATTAGAAAGACAAAATATAGTAAACTCTGGGTGGGAGCTAACTTCTTGACAGCATTCTCCTTCTTCTTCTTTCCTCTTATTCTTCTTTCTTCTTCCCCTTCCCCCTCCCCCTCCCCCTCTTTCCTCCCCCTCCCCCTCCCCCTCCCCCTCTTTCCTCCCCCTCTTTCCTCCTCCTCCTCCTCCTTCTCCTTCTCCTCCTCCTCCTTCTTCTTCTTTTTTTTTTTTTTGAGACACAGTCTCACTTCGTCGCCAGGCGCTAGGCTGGAGGGCAGTGGCACAATCTTGGCTCACTGCAACCTCCACCTTCCAGGGTCAAGCAATTCTCCTGCTTCAGCCTCCTGAGTAGCTGGGACTACAGGGGCACACTGCCACGCCCAGCTAATTTTTGTATTTTTAGTAGAGATGGGGTTTCACCATGTTGGTCAGACTGTTCTCAAATTACTGATTTTGTGAACCACCCACCTCAGCCTCCCAGAGTGTTGGGATTACAGACATGAGCCACTGCGCCCCTTCTTTTTTTTTTTTTTTTTTTTTTTTTTGAGACGGAGGTTCGCTCTTGTTACCCAGGCTGGAGTGCAATGGCGCGATCTCTGCTCACCGCAACCTCCGCCTCCTGGGTTCAGGCAATTCTCCTGCCTCAGCCTCCTGAGTAGCTGGGATTACAGGCACGCGCCACCATGCCCAGCTAATTTTTTGTATTTTTAGTAGAGACGGGCTTTCACCATGTTGACCAGGATGGTCTCGATCTCTTGACCTCGTGATCCACCTGCCTTGGCCTCCCAAAGTGCTGGGATTACAGGCTTGAGCCACCGCGCCTGGCCTGGCACCCTTCTTTTTAACTTCCATTTGCTATGGTGACTATGAATGGCTGTGGTGCCAGGAGAACATAGTAGAAGTTTGACCTGAATTCTTTCCTGGTTTTTCCATGTTTAGTTCACTAGCAGTGGTGAACTGAGAAGTTTAGCATAGGCCTGTTGTGGTGGCCCATGCATGTAATCCTAGCATTTTCGGGGGCCGTGAGTAGGTCACTTGAGTATGGAAGTTCGAGACCAGCCTGGGTAACATGCTGAGAACCTGCCTCTACAAAAAACATAAAAATTAGCCAGGTGTGGTGGTGTGCACCTGCAGTCCTTGCTACTCAGGAGGCTGAGATGGGAGGATCACCTGAGCCTGGGAAGCAAAGGTTGCAGTGAGCTGGAATCATGCCATTGTACTCCAGCCCAGGCAACAGAGTGAGACCCTGTCTAAAAAAATAAAGTTTAGCACAATATTTTCTGATTTTATAGATATAGAAAATTTCTACATATATATTCCTTCCAGATTCCCTGGGTATTTTTTCCATTGGTAATTAGCCGTGTGTCATTTGTTTGAGGGAGATAGGGATGGGATGCAACCAACTTCTCTGGCCAGCACCAGCAGCCAGTAGTTCCCCTCCCAGGGGAGCACTTTGTTCTGATTCAGGGCTCTTGTGATTTGGATCAGTGGGCACAGAACATTGCCATCTGGGTCAGTAGAACATTATTTTACCGATAAAGAAAGCCGATTTACCACTTAGGTAGTAAAGGTATTTTTTAAAGAGACAAATTATCATGGTAAACTCTGGGTGGGAGCTAACTCCTGGGCAACATCGTTCTTTTTCTTCTTTTGAGATGGAGTTTTGCTCTTGTTGCCTGGAATGCATTGGGCGCAGTCTTGATCTCAGCTCACTTCAACCTCCGCCTCCCAGGTTCAAGTGATTCTCCTGCCTCAGCCTCCCAAGTAGCTGGGATTACAGGTGCATGCCACCACATCCAGCTAATTTTTTTGTATTTTTAGTAGAAACGGGGTTTCACCAAGTTAGCCAGGCTGGTCTTGAACTCCTGACCTCAAGTGATCCTCCTGCCTCGGCCTCCCAAAGTGCTGGGATTATAGGCTTAAGGCACCACATCTGACCAGCACCCTTCTTTTTAACTTCCATTTACCATGGTGACTGAATGTCTGTGGTGCTAGGGGAAGAGAGTTGACCTGGGTTCTTTCCTGTTTTTTTGTGTGTGTGTTTAGTTAGTCTTTGCCTGCATATATTAATCTCCCTGAGATATGATTTCTTTTTGTTAAAGTACAGTAGCATAATTCTTGAAATTAATGGAAAGATCTCTACATTTAGTGACCATTTAAAGGTTGAAGGAAAACATCTGCATTTGGAATTAACTAATAAAAGACTATAAGGAGAAAAACACATGACAAAAACCACTGGTTTGCACTTGTAGAGTATTGGCACAATTATTATTGGACAAATAGGGAGGGAGATCTACCAACTTTCCCTAAGCCATATGAATCCCTCTAACACCACTAAATTTACATGTGTTCAAAGGTTTGCCTCGTCATCTGGACTGCTGCTCACCGCCAGACCTTCCTGATGTGCTGTTTCTTTTGCAGGTACATGTAAAGTGCATTTTCCTGATCCAAACAAGCTTCATTGTTTTCAGCTAACAGTAACCCCAGGTAATACTCTTACATACTTAAGTATTAAAGTGATTTCAAACAGCAAATTGTAAAGGCTGCCCATACCTGTAATCTTTGCCTTGGTTTATACTCTAGCTTTTAAGAAATTAACACATTAATAACCATTTCATGTGAAGATAAGATATATACTTCATAGTGAAGGACAAAAGCATAGTAAAGTGAATTTGAGGCATTCAGTGTACGCTCTTAATAATGATGTATAAATGTAACTAAGGTTAATGACAGCTGAGGCAGTTGGTGTATGGTGAAGAGTGTTGGCTTAGAAGTCATAACTGTGTTCCAATCCTGCTCCCCTATGTAGGAATAGTGTGACCTTGGTTAAAAGTTGCTTAGCCTCTTAGCCACAGCCTGCCTATCTACAAAGTAGGGATCAAATAGGACCTATCTCATAGGACAGTTGTGAGGATTAAACAGATAGTGTGGGTAAAGCACTTAAGCCCAGGGTCTGGCACAAAGAAGCAGACAGAAAGAGGATTACCAGCTGTCCTCAGTAAGACTGATAGCGTCTAATCTGCAAGTTGCCCCAGCGTGGCAACATATTTCTTCTTGATCAAAGTGGGCAGCAAGAGGAGGACTTGTATATTTTCTGGTTACAATGCAGCTCTAAGAGCTGCAGATTCCCACACTTCACAACCCACTGGTGTTTACGTTGGACAGTGAGTGGCAACCAGTCGATGCTGCTGTGGGGAATTAAGAAGGAAGAGGGTTTTGTGGTGGAAATATAGGGTGTTATTTTATTTGGGGGATGGAAAGGTAGTGAGAAACTGAGAATTATTAGTCACTAGCTAATTAAAATGTGGAAAACAATATAGGATTCTGGTAGGTGACAGTGAACCCATGAATAAGTCCTGGCCTTGTCTCTCTGTAGGTAGGATGGGCTTTTTTTGTGGAAGATGTTTGATAATAATAGCACAAGAAATCCTGGTTTCAAAATATGCTTGAAAACTTTAAGAAATTCCGTTTTATCTATGTGATGGTTCCACAAAGGGCTCTGGGAGTGTAAATGAGTTGACACCGACTCCTCTAAGATGAGGAGAGTACTTGGGTATGGTAGTTAATACTGGAGCGCCATCATTACACACATATTTCTCTCATTGCGTTTTCTACTAGCTGTGCTTTATGCCACATAAGAGCACCATCATTAGAAAGTGGGGTGTTCCACATGCCTGACCTCTATAGATCAGTGTAGTGAAGGACTTTAAACTGTGAAATGATGAAAACTCCTTCCTAAAACACATTGCATATTGTGCTGTTTTTGACGAGGGGTACTGAGCACACTCTAATGCTTTCCTGGTGACTCAAGGTCACTGTTATGGACATCATTTACTATTCTGTTAAGTAATGTACGGTATTCTCAGAAATTATTGTCGTGATTAAGATTGGTTCTCTGTTTACTAATTTCAGACTTGTGTTTATAGTAAAATATTTTCTTTCATCTGCCTTTCTAGGGCATTTTCGGTGGCTATTAGGGATTCTGTGGCTCTGCCCATTCCAAGCCTGGGCTTTGTGGTCCTTGGCCACTCAAAGATGTTTGTTGATTTTTCCAGGTTCTTTACTGTCACGTGATTGGGTTTCAGGCAAGTCTTGCCTCTGGATAAATGTTTCTTTTCACTCAAATTTTTTTTTCTTTTTAAGAGATGGGATTTCATCACCATGTTGGCCAGGATGGTCTTGATCTCCTGACCTCGTGATCTGCCTGCCTTGGCCTCCCAAAGTGCTGAGATTACAGGCGTGAGCCACCACACCCAGCCTTTTTTTTTTTTTTTGAGACCAAGTCTCACTCTGCTGCCCAGGCTGGAGTGCAGTGGTTCTTGGCTCACTGCAACCTCTGCCTTCTGGGTTCAAGTGATTCTCCTGCCTCAGCTTTTGTATTTTTAGTAGAGATGGGGTTTCACTGTGTTGGCCAGGCTGGCCTCAAACTCCTGACCTCAGGTAATCTGCCTGTCTCAGCTTCCCAAAGTGCTGGGATTACAGGCTTGAGCCACGGCACCCAGCCCCCCTTATTTTTTAACTGAAATTTTTTACTGAATCACATTAACATTGTGATTATTGAGATTAAATCTAGGACAGCATCTTTGATGTTGGCCTTATAATTGTCCTTGAAAATGGGGCATAATTGTTATAGTTTTTGTATTCACTGTTCCATCAGATTAAAAAGTAATTTGTGGCCAGGCGCAGCTGGTTACTCCTGTAATCCCAGCACTCTGGGAGATCAAGGCGGATGGATCACTTGGGGTCCGGAGTTCGAGACTAGCCTGCCCAGCATGGTGAAACCCTGTTTTCACTAAATATGCAAAGAAAAAAAATTAGCCAGATGTGGTAAGGTGCGTGCCTGTAATCCCAGCTACTCAGGAGGCTGAGGCAGGAGAATCACTTGAACCAAGGAGGCAGAGGTTGCAGTAGCTGAGATTGGCCTGCCGAACTCCAGCCTGGGCTACAGAGTGAGATGCTGTCTCAAAAAAAATTTTTTTTAATAAAAGTAACTTATGTCTTGTTACTTGTAAATACTTAATGCCTTACCATTCATATTTTTAATAAGTGTACATCAGGGCCCTTAACATTGAGCTGTGCACAGCATACTTTTTAAATACTGTGTATATGCCCTTATTTTGTGATGTCTGTCAGTTGGAAAGCTGTGGTGATGCCTGCCCTTTGATTATTAAGAGAAGTGTGGCTGGGATATCCCAACCCTAAACACTTATCTGTCTCCTGTTCACACTTGGTAATGTTTTAGTAGTTTTATTGGTTTTTGGAATGGTTGCTCATGATTGGGAACAAATATACTCTTTAGAGAAAAAACATGGAAATTTAATTTGGTGGTGGGGAAAAGAAAGGGACTGAATTTTGAAAAAGAAGTGTCCACATCATCTCACAAAACAAGAAAATGTAGTAATAAGTGAAATGAAACAAAACAAAAACTTAAAAGCCTGAAATTTCCCATGGAGTCTTCTGTGAAGTTAGTGGGACAGTTTGAAAAACTGGGCCTGTTCAGTAAGTGACCTGGCTCACATGTAGATGGAGGTCATCTCATTTTGCCCTGCTGTGATAGTGGTGATGGTTTTAGGCTGAAGGGAACGTGGTTTAAATAACAATGACAGGTTTTCAAATTTTAATTTTAATTTTTTTAATCAGTTTTACTGAGGTATAAAATTATAAACAATAAAATGTACAATTTGAAATGTATAGCCTACATTTGGAAAGTGTATATACATATGTAGTAATAATTCCAATAAAGATGAAAACATTTCCATCATTCCCTAAGTTTCTTTCTGCCTCTTTGCAGCCAATTCCTTGGCCCCTACACCTCCATCTAAAATTCCTTTCTGATTTTTATTTCCATAAATTAGTTTTGCTTGTTCTTGAATTTTTTATGTGTAAATGGAATCTTATATATGTACTCTTTGTCTCTGGCTTCTTTCACTTAACATAGTTTTAAATTTACACATGTTGTACGAATCAGTATTCCTTTTTTGTGGAATTGTAATGAATATGCCATAATTTGTTTATCTTCCTCGTGATAGACATTTGAGTAGTTTCTAGTTTTTGGCTAGTATCAATAATCCAAAAGCTATAAGCTTTGACTGCTGTGAGCTTTCTTTTACAAGTTTTTCATGTTCATAGATTTCCTTTCTCTTTAATTTGACCTAAGAGTGGAATTTCTGAGCCATAGGAAAGATAACAAGTTTAACTTTTGAAGAAACTTTCCACTGTGGTTGTGCCATACCCTGACCAGCACTGTATAAGAAGTTTCCATTGTTCTACACACATATCAACATTTGGGTGTGAAATAGTATATCATTGGGGTTTTTATTTGCATTTCCCAGTGACAAATGATGTGGAGTATCTTCTCATATATTTACCGGCCATTTATACATTGTCCTTTCTGAAGTGCCCCAGTCTTTTGGTCTAAAAAATCTTTTTGTTTTGTGCTGTGGTCTGAATACAAGTTCTTTGTCAGACACATGAGCTGCAAATATTTTCTCCTACTCTGTGACTTTTCTACTCATTTTTTTGAATGCTCTCTTTTGTTGAGGAGAATTTTTTTTTTTTTTCAGACAGTCTTGCTCTGTTGCTCCAGCTGGAGTGCAATGGTACAATCTCAGCTTGCTGAAACCTCTGCCTCCTACTAGGTTCAAGCGATTCTCGTGCCTCAGCCTCCTGAGTATCTGGGATTACAGGTGTGCCGCACCATGCCCAACTAATTTTTGTAATTTTAGTAGAGATGGGGTTTCACTGTGTTGGCCAGGATGGTCTCGAACTCTTTTCTGAAGTGATCTGCCCACCCCGGCCTTCAAAGTGCTAAGATTACTGGCATGAGCTACCGCACCTGGCGGTTTAATTTTTATGACGTGTAGTTTATCAGTTTTTTTTTTATAGTTTGTGCCTTTTGTGTCCTGTCCAGGAAATTTTTGCTTACCCGAAGCTTGTAAATATATACTCCTATGTTTTTTTCTAGAAGATTTATGATTCTAGGTTTTATGTTAAGGTCCATGATCCATCTTGAATTGATTTTTGTATATGGAGTAAGACAGAGGTTGAGATTTACTTTATATAGATAGCCATCTGTTTCAACAAAAAGGCCTTCCTTTCTTCATTGATACTTTGACCAAAAAGCATTGACTGTATATGTGTAGTTCTATTTTTTGGACTTGATTCTGTTTCTGTTCCATTGATCTGTGTTACCCTTAGGCTAGTACCACACTGTTTTAATTATCACAGCTTTATTTAGTACTTATTTTGAAACACGTAGTGTAAGTATTTCAATGTTATTCTTTTTTTTTTTTTTTTTTGAGATGGGGTCTCACTCCGTTGCCCAGGCTGGAGTGCAGTGGTGCAATCTCAGCTCACTGCAACCTCCACCTCCTGGGTTCCACCGATTCTCCTGCCACAGCCTCCTGAGTAGCTGGAATTGCAGGCGCACACCACCACAACCAGCTAATTTTTTAATTTTTAGTAGAGACGAGGGTTTCACCATGTTGGCCAGGCTGTTCTCAGACTCCTGGCCTCAAGTGATCCACCTGCCTCAGCCTCCCAAAGTGCTGGGATTACAGGCATGAGCCACCGCGCCCAGCCATAAGTTACATTTTTTTACTTAATCTAATGTTTTTGAGTTTCACCCATGTTGTTAATCAGTATTTTGTATTTTGTATTGATGAGTTATATTCTGTTGTATGGACACATACCAATTTATGTACCTGTTCACCAGTGGATGAACCTTTGTGTTGTTTCCACTTTGGGGCCATTATACATGAAGCTGCTATAAACTTTTGTGTGCAGGTCTTCATTTGCCAGTATGTTTTTACTTCTGGGTAAATACAAAGCAGTTGAATTACTAAGCCATGTGGTAAGAGTAAGTTTAACTTTATAAAACCACCACCATTAAGTTTTCCAAAGTTTCGCATTCCTACTAGCGATGAATGAGAATTCCAGTTACTCTATATTCTTACCAACAACTGGTATTGTCATTCTTTTCAAATTTTAGCTGTTCTGGTAGGTATATATCTCATTATAACTTTAACTTAAATTTCTCTAATGACTATGATATTGATCTTATCTTTTGCTCGTTTGCTATCTGTATATCTTCTTTGTTCAAGTGTGTCTTCAAATA
Source organism: Sapajus apella (assembly GCF_009761245.1). Classification (NCBI taxonomy): domain Eukaryota; kingdom Metazoa; phylum Chordata; class Mammalia; order Primates; family Cebidae; genus Sapajus; species Sapajus apella. The sequence continues at coordinate 2,369,504 of NW_022436950.1, read as the reverse complement.
TTTTGCCCATTTTATGATTGATTGCCTTATCATTATTAAGTTGTAAACTTTCCTTATATACCTTGATATAAATCCTTTATCAGATATGTGGTGTTTTTTAAAGGGTTTTTATTGATATTCCATACAGAAAAAATTCTGATTAGAGACTTCTATAGCTAGATTATAAATCTTATATAGTTATGTGTGTGTTCCTCTAAATTTGTTTTAGAATGTATCAGTCATTATATTATTCATGTTTTCTTATTTTGAAAATGTGATTTATAAAACTGCCTATCTGATGCCTGATGATAAATGTGCAGCTTACATTGACTCATAAATGTTTAGAGGATTATCTGCTATCCCCATCATGTTTGGTTTGTTTGAGAGAGCTTTGGAGCTATGGAAGAAGTTTCTGAAAGTGTAATAAAGAAATATCCCAATTTTTTTTTTTTGAGGGGCATGCCGTGGCGCAATCTCAGCTCACTATAACCTCTGCCTTCCAGGTTCAAGTGATTCTCCTGCCTCAGCCTCCCAAATAGCTGGGATTATAGGCATGCATCACCACACCTGGCTAATTTTTATATTTTTAGTAGAGACAAGGTTTCACCATGTTTGCCAGGCTGGTCTCGAACTCCTGACTTCAGGTATTCTGCCCACCTTGGCCTCCCAACGTGCTGGGGTTACAGGTGTGAGCCACCACGCCCAGCTGGAATATCCCAATTTTTGAGCAAAGATTTAGTTAGTAAACCTGAAATCCGAGTTGGTTCCACGCATATGCTTTTTTTTTTTTTTTTTTTTTTTTTTTTTTTTTGATATGGAGTCTCACTGTGTCACCCAGGCTGGAGCACAGTGGTGCAATCTCGGCTGACTGCAACCTCCGCCTCCTGGGTTCAAGCGATTCACCTGCCTCAGCCTTCTGAGTAGCTGGGATTACAGGCATGCACCACCACGCCCAGCAATATGTATGTATGTATGTATGTATGTATGTATGTGTGTGTGTGTGTGTGTGTATATTTTTTTTTTTTTTTTTTTGTAGAAACGGGGTCTCATCATGTTGGCCAGCTTGGTCTCAAACTCTTGACCTCAAATGATCAGCCTGCCTCAGCCTCCCAAAGTGCAGAGATTAAAGGCGTGAGCCACCATGCCCAGCTGATGCATGAATGTTTTGGAACAACATTTAAATAACCGTGGACATGTAAAAAGATAAGGAAATAGAGCAGAGCACTGGAGTAGACCTATTGCCTTGACCAACATCCTGACCATGTAGTAGCTTACTTGTAGTTTATTGTTAATATGTCAAGGTTTCAGACGCATAAAATTTATACTTTCATCCCTGGTTCTTTCTAGCTTGATTTTTAATTTTAGTATAGAGATAACCATTATGAGGGGGGCACATTTGAAGACTCATAGGTTTGTTTTGTTTTGTTTTGTTTTGGTGGAATCTTTTCTTTCAAATAATCTTAAAAAGACAGGACAGTTCTCTTCTGATGTGGAAGAGAAATGTGATGTGAGCTCTTAAAACGTCAGTTATCTGCTGAAGCATTCTCAATTTTCGTCAGGAAAACATTCACTGCTCTTTCCGTGCCCCTTCCAAGAATTTGGCTGGTGTGATGCTTCTATGCTTACTGTGCCTACTGAGTAGGCTACCCCATCATCTGATACAGAGACACCCGATCTGTTCTCACACTGGTCTGTCCCCTGCCTTAAATGTAACTCCAAGCCAATTCTCTCGTGGAATGCTCAGGCTTCCTGAAGTAAGTATGGTATGAATTGTTTTAAAAACCATTCATTTCCATGGGCAAAAATAGATTCTGGTGGTTTCCAGTAAAAATGTATATAATATGTATAAAATCTCCAAAAATGACATGGTGTTTAAATCTTACATTTTTTGGCATTTAAAAAATTACCACCACTCTTTTAGTTTCCTGTTCCACCTGATGGTGTCTATGTGCCACAGGCTTTTTATCTTTTTCTAGAATCGTGTTTAGTGAGCTATAATTTACATACAGTAAGTTTGCCATTCTTTTTTCTTTTTTTTTTTTTTTGAGATGGATTCTCACTCTGTTGCCAGGCTAGAGTGCTGTGGCATTATCTCAGCTCACTGCAACCTCCACCTCCTGGGTTCAAGTGATTCTCTTGCCTCTGCCTCCCGAGTAGCTGGAACTGCAGGCACTTGCCACCACACCTGGCTAATTTTTAGTATTTTAGTAGACACAGGGTTTCACTATGTTGGCCAGGATGGTCTCGATCTCCTGACCTTGTGATCCACCCGCCTTGGCCTCCCAAAGTGCCGGGGTTACAGGCATGAGCTACTGCACCTGGCCTAAGTTTCCCACTCTTAGTTAGACAGTTCTCTGCCTTTTGACAGACATACACAGTCACATAACCAGCACCACAATTAAGAAACAGGAAGTTTCCATCACCTCAAAAAAAGTTCCCTCAATCCCCTTTGTAGTCAGTCTCCTCTGTCTGTACCCAGCCCCTGGCAGTCATCGACCTGATTCTTTCCCTCTAGTTTTCCCTTTACCAGCATATTAACTCAATGAACCCAGCAGTATGCAACATTTTGTGTGTGTCTTCTCCCACTTAGCATAATGCTTTTGACATTCATCCATGTTGTTGTGTGTTACTGTTATTTCAGTTGTGTGGTTGTACCACAGTTTGCCTATCCATTCATCAAACGGTGGACATTTGAGTTGCTCTCAGTTTTCTTAAATTATGAGAAACAGCAAAATTGTTTTTTCCAAGTAGCTGTACTATTTTGAATTCCCACCATTACAGTTTGAGAATTCTAATTGCTCTGTATTTTTACCAGCATTTAGTTTTAAAAACTTTGTGCATAGTAATGGTTACATGGTTGTATTTAATTGTGGTATTAATTTGCATTTTCTGAATGGTTGTCTCTTTTTTGGAGACACATCTCCTCAACTATTTTGCTCATTTTCTTAAAAAAATAAGTTTTTTTCTTATTGTGAGTCTTTAAGAGTTCTTTACCCTAGATATGTCTTTTATCAGATATTTTTTTCCTAGTCTGTGGCTCATCTTTATGTCTTTAATACTGCCTTTTAAAGACCATGTATTTTACATTAATTTGGGGATGTCCAACTTATGATTTTTTTCTTTGTGGTAGTGTGGTTGGCAGAATAATGGCCCTAAAAGATGTCCATGTCTGAATTCCTGGAACTTGTTGAATATGTTGTTACATGGCAAAGTAAAATTAGAGTTGCAGATAGATTAAGGTTGCTAATCATCTGATCTTAAAGCAGGGAGATTGTCCTGGAGTTTCTAGGTGTACCCAGTAATTATAGGGATCCTTAAAGTGGAAAGGGAGACAGAAGTAGCTATAGCCAGAGAAGGTGATGTGACAGTGGGAGCGGGAAGCAGGTGAGGTGATGCACTGGCAGTAACACTCACCTGCCCCTGCTGCCTCTGGAGATGCAGGAAGGGCCCATGAGCGCTGGAGGCAGGCAGCTTCTGACTGCTGGTAGTGCAAGGGAACAGCCTTTTCTGGGTCATCCAGAAAGGAGTGCTTCCTTGCCAACTTCATGATCTTAACCCAGTGGGACCCATTTTGGTCTTCTGGCCTCCAGAAGATAATGCATTTATATTGTTCAAGGCAAAGAGTTTGTGGAAATTGATTAGAGCAGCAAATCAAAACTAGTAAGAATAGTTTGTGCTGTGCATGGCTGGGCATGGTGGCTCACACCTGTAATCCTAGCACTTTGGGATGCCGAGGCGGGCAGATCACAAGATCAGGATGTCGAGACCATCCTAGTCAACATGGTGAAACCCCATCTCTACTAAAAATGCAGTCTCTACTAAAACCCCATAGAGACTGGTAAAACCCTGTCTCTACTAAAAGGTGGTGGATGCCTGTAATCTCAGCTATTCGGGAGGCTGAGGCAGGAGAATCACTTGAACCTGGGAGGTGGAGGTTGCAGTGAGCTGAGATTGTGCCACTGCATTCCAGCCTGGCAACATAGCAAGACTCCGTCTCAAAAAAAAAAAAAAAAAAAAAAAGTTTGTGTTTGTTGTGTCCTAAGAAATTTTCGTCTAAGAAATAAAAAGATTTTCTCTTATTTTAAATATTATTTTTTGAGACAGGGTCTCGCTCTGTTGCCCCATCTGGAATGCAGTGGCACAATCATGGCTCACTGTAACCCATCTCCTGGGCTTAAGTTATCCTTCTGCCTTAGCCTCCCAAGTAGCTGGGACCACAGGAACATGCTACCACACCTGGCTAATTTTTGTAGAGACAGGGTCTCGCCACATTGCACAAGCTAGTCTTGAACTTCTGGGCTCAAGCGATCAGCCCACTTTGGCCTCCCAAGTGTTGGGATTATAGGCATGAGCAACCATGCCTGGCCTTATTTTTTTTAAATCAGAAGTTTATGTTCTAGGTTTTACAATTAGGTCTACGATCCAGTTTGAGTTAATTTTTGCATGTTGTACAAGAATAGAGTGTAGTTTCTTTTTTTTTTATTTTTTCCCCCTCTTTTTGCATATGGTCATCCATTTCTAGCACTATTTGTTGAAAAGGCTTTTTCCCATTGACTTACCTTGACACCTTTGTCGACATTACTTGACTATATATGTATGGGTCTATTTCTGGATTCTAAACAGAATCCAGAAATTCGTTTGTTCTGTATGTCTATACTCATACAAATATCACTGCTTGATTATTATGGCTTTATAGTAAGTCTTGAAATCCCATCATGTGACCTCTGACTCCTTCAACTTTTTTCTTTTTCAAAATGATTTTGGTGATTTTTGTTCCTTTGCTTTTCCACATTCACTTTAAAATCAACCTGTCAAATTTGGCAAAAAACTTGCTGAGATTTTGATTAGGACTACATTGACTCTCATGTAAATCAATTTGGGGAGAATTGCTTTGTTGGTTTATTTGCATTGCTATAAAGAAATACTGAGGCCGGGCACGGTGGCTCAAGCCTGTAATCCCAGCACTTTGGGAGGCCGAGGCGGGTGGATCACGAGGTCAAGAGATCGAGACCATCCTGGTCAACACGGTGAAACCCCGTCTCTACTAAAAATACAAAAAATTAGCTGGGCATGGTGGCGCGTGCCTGTAATCCCAGCGACTCAGGAGGCTGGGGCAGGAGAATTGCCTGAACCCAGGAGGCGGAGGCTGCGGTGAGCTGAGATCGTGCCATTGCACTCCAGCCTGGGTAACGAGAGCGAAACTCCGTCCCCCCAAAAAAAAAAAAAAAAAGAAATACTGGAGGCCAGGTAATTTGTAAAGAAAAAGAGGCTTATTTTGGCTTATAGAACCATAAGCCTGTGCAGGAAGCATGGTGCTGGCATCTGCCTCTAGTGAGGGCATCAGGAAGCTTATAATCCTAGTGGAAGGCAAAGTGGAGCAGCGTATTACATGGTGAGAGAAGGAGCAAAAAAGAGATACAGACTCCTTTACACAACCAGCTCTTGCATGAACTCACAGGGAAAACTCACTAATTACCATGTGGAGGGCACTAAGCCGTTTATGAGGGACCTGCCCCCATCACCTTCACTAGGCCCCACCTCAAACACTGGGCCTCACATCTCAGCATGAGATCTGGAGGGACACACATCCAAACTACATCAATTTTCTTTCTTTCTTTCTTTTTTTTTTTTTGAGACAGAGTCTTGCTCTGTTCCCCAGGCTGGAATGCAGTGACACAATCATGGCTCACTGTAACTCCTGCCTCACTGCAACCTCTGCTTCCTGGATTCAAGTGATTCTCCTGCCTCAGCCTCCTGAGTCGCTGGGATTACAGGCACGTGCCACCATGCCCAGCTAATTTTTGTATTTGTAGTAGAGATGGGGTTTCACCATGTTTGTCAGGCTGGTCTCGAACTCCTGACCTCGTGATCCGCCCGCCTTGGCCTCCCAAAGTGCTGGGATTATAAGCATGAGCCACTGCGCCCAGCCACCAATCAGTTTTCATCTTAATTATCGCATCTTCTAATCCACGAACATGGTTTAATATCTCCATTTTCAGTTTTCTCTTGCTAGTACATAAAAATATAGTTGATTTTTGTATAGTGACCTTGTGTCCTACAATCTTGATAAGCCTGCTTTTTATTCTAGTGGTTGTATTGTAGATTCCGTAGACTTTTCTATGTAAACTATCATGCTGTTTGTGCATAAAGACAACTTTATTTCTCCTTTTCAGTGTATATGTTTCGATTTCATCTTCTTGTCTTATTTTCTTGTCTAAGACTTCAAGTACAATTACAAATAGAAGTAAGAGAGGGACATCCTTGCTTTGTTTCTAATCTTAGGGAATGCCATCAGTCTTTCATCATAAAGTGTATGGTTTGCTGCAGGATTTTTGTTTGTTTTTTTGAGATGAAGTCTTGTTCTATCTCCCAGGCTGAGGGCAGTGGTGCAATCTCCGCTCACTGCATCCTCTGCCTCTCAGGTTCAGGTGATTCTTGTGCCTCAGCTTCCTGAATAGCTGGGACTACAGGTGTCCGCAACCATGCCTGGCTAGGCTTTCACCATGTTGGCCAGGCTGGTATCCAACTCCTGACCTCAGGTGGTCTATCCACCTTGGCCTCCCAAAGTGCTGGGATTACAGGCGTGAGCCAGTGAGCCTGGCCTTGCTGTAGGGTTTTTGCACATGCCCTTTATCAGGTTGAGACATTCTTTTCTACTTCTTGTTTGCCAAGAGTTTTTTGTTTTGTTTTGTTTTGTTTGTTTTTTTGTTTTAAATCATGAATGGATGCTTTTTTTCCCCCCAAACCAAAAATGATCAATGGATGGTTAATTTGCCAAATGCTTTTTCTGCATCTACTGCATCTGCGTTTACTGCATCTATTGAGGTGATAATAATGGTTTTTCTGTTTTGGTCTGTTGATAAGGTAAGTTACATTGACAGATTATTTTTCAAATGTTGAACCAAAGCTGCATTTGTGAGATAAACCTTAATTCATCATGTAATATGTGTTAGTGGCTTAATATATTGCTCAGTTTGATATATTAGTATTTTGTTAAGAATTTTTTTTACAAATTCTTACCTATCTGTGAGGGATATTTATAGTTATTTTTATAATTAGTTGTCTAGTTTTGGTGTCAAGGCAATGCATTCTGGTCTTTGAATGAGAAAGCGTTCTGTTCTCTGAAAGAGCTTGTGTAGAATTAGTATTAATTAGTTAACTAATTCATTATTTTTTAGACAAGGTCTTACTCTCTTGCCCAGGCTGAAGTGCAGTGGCACGATCATGCCTCATTGGAGCCTCAACTTCCTGGGCTCAAACAGTTCTCCTGCCTCAGGCTCCCAGGTAACTGGGACTACAGATGCTCACCATCTGTAGTGGGCAAATGCACCACCATGCCCAGCTAATAACTTTTTTTTTTTTTTTTTTTTTTTGAGACAGAGTTTCTCTCTTGTTACCCAGGCTGGAGTGCAATGGCGTGGTCTTGACTCACCGCAACCTCCGCCTCCTGGGTTCAGGCAATTCTCCTGCCTCAGCCTCCTGAGTAGCTGGGATTACAGGCACGCGCCACCATGCCCAGCTAATTTTTTGTATTTTTAGTAGAGACGGGGTTTCACCATGTTGACCAGGATGGTCTCGATCTCTTGACCTCGTGATCCACCCGCCTCGGCCTCCCAAAGTGCTGGGATTACAGGCATGAGCCACTGCGCCCGGCCCCAGCTAATAATTTTTTGTAGAGACAGGGGTCTTACTATGTTGGCCAGGCTGGTCTTGAATCCTTGGGCTCAAGCAATCCTCCCAAAGCGCTGGGATTACAGGTGTGAGCCACTGTGCCTGGCCTGCTAATTCTTTATTCAACGGTAGAATTCACCAGTGAAGCCACCTATGTCTGGAATTTTGTTTTCTTGTGGTAAGATTGTAAGTATAAATGCAATTTCTAATAGTTATAGGGCTGCCTAGGTTATTCTTGAATGGGCTTCACTAATTTGTGTCCTTCAAGGGATTTGCTTACATCATCTGCATTTTCAAGTTACTGACATAATGTTCTCAGTATCATCTTCTTATCCTTTTAAGTTCCATAGAGTCTGTGTTATATCTCCTTAAATTACCGATATTGTAATTTTTGTCTTCTTTTTTTCTTGATCAGGTTAATGAGAAGATTGTCTATTTTTTTTATCTTTGCAAAGAACCTGCTTTTAGTTTCATTGATTTTGCCACTATTTTTTGAATTTTGCGCATATCTTTGTTATGTCCCTCCTCTTTATTTTCAGTTTAATTTACTCTTTTAAGATGGAAGCTTAGACAAAAGAGTAGTATGTTTCCATTTCTCATTCCAGCCTTTATTTTATAGTTCTCATTCATTTTACTTTTACACGTGTTGTAACCCAGAATATATTATCTGTGCTTTACACAGTCTATTTTAAAAATATATGTCTCCACATTCTTAGCATTTATGATCCTCGTTTTCTTTTGTAAATCCAGGTTTCTCTCTTTTATTTCCTTCTGCCTAAAGAACACCCTTGAAGATTTTTTTGTAGTGCAGATTTGCTTGTGATGAATTATGTCAGTGTTGCCGAAGGTTAAATACTTAAGTTGACAGTTTGACCATTTTAAGGATGTCATTCTACTGCCTTCTGTGTTTTTTCCCTAGAAGAAGTTCGTGGTGATTCTTTGTTTCACTTTATGCGATGTGCATTTTATTCTCTGGCTGCTTTTAAGATTTTCTCCTTATCCCTGTTTTCAGCAGTTTGATTGTAATGTGCTTTGAAGTGTTTTTTTTTCTTTTTATCACACTTGGGGTTTGTTAAGTTTTTGGATCTGTGAGTTACAGTTTTCATCCAATTTAGAAATAATTTGGCCAACATTTCTTTAAATATTTTTTCTGTGATCCTTTTCTGGCACTCTAGTTTATATGTATCATATGTCTCTTAACACACAGGTTACCTCTACATGCAAATTATACCTCCTTTGGGTCGAAAGGGTTTGTTCACTTTTCTTTCTGTGCCTCATTTTGAATAATTTCTTTTCTGCAACGTCTCATTTGTTGTTAAGCACATCCAGCGAATTTTTCATTTCAGATACTATGTTTTGTAGCTGTTGACATTCCATTTGGTACTTTTTCCCTAACTGTCCATTTCTTTCCTCATTATGTTCATGTTTTATTCTAAGTCTCAGCATCTCTGTACAATAGCTGTCATTGTGTCTTTGTCTGAGCCCTGCATCCCAGAGTCCTGCCCACTCCCCAGTGCCCATGTCTGTCCTGCCTCCTGCCTCTGCTGCGCTCACTTCCTCATCTCCACTGCCTGTCTCTGTCTGTCTCTTCTCTTTGGACCAGAGCCTTTAAAGTTTAAAGTTTGCATAGGATGTAATTTCCAGTGTGATGTAAATACTGACATTTAAAAATAAAATTACTATATTACTCTTTGAAATGTTTGCAGTATAGAATCTAAATACCACAGATACACCCACCATCACACTTTTTTTTTTTTTTTTTTTTTTTTAATGTGAATAAGCTCTACTTTTCTGGCTGGAAAACCTTTGCTGTTTTTTCTCCTGGCACTCACATTTTCATTCCACTTGTTCCCTCAAATTGCATCCTAATGTAAACATTTTTATGCTTCTAAGTATTTTGTCATTCTTTCATACTTTTCTGTAACTAGATATACAGGTAGATAGACAGATAGATAGAGCTCACTTTTTTTTTTTTTCTCCGAGGTGGAGTCTTGCTCTGTCACCCAGGCTGGAGTGCAGTGGCACGATCGTGGCCTACTGCAACCTCCACCTCCTGGGTTCAAGTGATTCTCCTGCCTCAGCCTCCCCACAGTAGCTGAGATAACAGGCATGCACCACCACGCCTGGCTAATTTTTGTATTCTCAGTAGAGACTGGGTTTCCATGTTGGCCAGGCTGGTCTCAAACTCCTGACCTCATGATCTGCCCACATTACCCTCTCAAAGTGCTGGGATTACAGATGTGAGCTACTGTGCCCAGCCCAGAGCTCACTATTTGAAAAGTTCATGTAACTATAAGACTCTTAAGTGTTAAACAATTGCTTTTGAATGATTGTTGCAGTTGTTATTTGTACAGGCTCCTGCTTCTGATTTTTCCTCCTTTGTCTTTAGCTGCCTGTCCTCTGCCTCATCTCCCAGCTCCTTGAAGTGGGGGAGCCTCAAGACTTCGTCCTGTCTTTGGACCTGTATAGTTAGTTCCCTGGTGACCTGGCTATCCTGTGACATTAGAGTGCTTTTATACCCTGAATGGCTCCCAAACTGCCCTCTCTGCCCAGCCTCTCCCAGTACTCAAGAATGCTCGGTCAGCTGCCCACTCAACGCCTCCACTTGGATGCCAACTTGAAATCTCAGGCTCATGTGCCTGAGTCAAACTTCACACAGTTGTGCCCTTTGCAGTCCTTTTATCTTCATTTAGCAACTCTGCCTTTTCCATTGCAAGGTCAAAGATCTTTTCTGACTCCTTCTCCCCTGCCCCCATGTCCAATCTGTCAGCAAATTCTGATGTTGCTGCCTTCAAAATCTGTCCACTTCACCTGCTCCCACCCTAATTCTAACCATTAGCGTCTCTTACCTGGATGATTGCAAAAGATACCCACAACTGGGCTCCTGCTCTGTGATCTGTTTATATGCTCCCGTCTCTCCCCTACTCAGATCCCTTTCATGGCCCCATCTCACTCTGAATTAGACCCAACTGCATGGAGGGGCCTGCAGGACCCAACCCTCTCTGCACCTGCTCCCTCTTTGGCCTCAGATCCTCTTACCCCACCTCACTCTCTGACCGCACTGGCTTCTGCAGAGTTCACGAAACACACTAGGCCTCTTACTGTACCCACCTTGTTTCATCCGCTTGGAGTGCCTTTCACCTCATTACCCTCCTCCTTCAAGTCATCATTTTCTCTGACCTCCCTGCTTAAAATTGCAGCCCCTCCAGCTTTCTGCTCCTTCTATTATGTAATCTGTATATTTTCCCTCCCTTCCACTAGAATATATGCTCCATAAGGGCAGAAATGACCTCTTGATGTGTCACCAGGGCCTAGAACTATGTGTGGCACATGGTGGGCACTCATCAACTCTTCATATAATAAATAATGAATTCAAGCAAATTTTATTGACAGTTAAACATAAAGTAACATTTCACCTGCAGTGTATCTCTGAAAATCATGATGGGGTTACTGTTAGCATTTTGTCTGATTAAATTGATGCATTTGTGAATGAGTGTTATTTTAAGCTAGAAAGAAAACTACAATAATGGAAAATAATGGAAGGAAAACAGTTTTCTTCTATTACTTTGTCTTTATAAACACTCAGGACTGCTTGTTCACATAAATAAGTAGACAGGCATGGAAGTTTTTTTTGTTTTGTTTTGTTTTGTTTTTTGTTTTTAATAGCTGTGCTATTTCGTCTTTGGACTTCAAAGTTAAAGGCCAAAGATCACATGAAGTATTTTCTTTCCCTTTTTTTTTTTTTTTTTTGAGACAGGGTCTCACTCTGCTGCCCAGGCTGGAGTGAAGTGGTCCAATCATGGCTCACTGCAGCCTCAAACTCCCAGGCTCAAGTGGTCCTCCCACCGTAGCCTCCCAAGTAGCTGGGACTACAGGCACATACCACACCCAGCTAATTTTTTTTTTTTTTTTTTTTTTTTTTGGTAGAAATAGTGTTTTGCCATGTTGCTGAAGCTGGTCTTGAACTCCTGAGCTCAAGCAGGCCGCCTGCCTTGGCCTCCCAAAGTGCTGAGATTACATGAGCCACCTTGCCTGTCCTCATATAAAGTATTCAATGATTTTTCAACTATTAGAATAGGTTCCTTCTTCCATTTAGTTGAAAGTAGAGAACGGGAAGCCACCTGACTTGGAGAAGCTTAGTCACTCAGTCATTCGTGTTCTTTGCTTCAGTTTCTAAAGTGTCCAGAATCACTTTGCCAATCCCTGTCAGCTGCAGGGACAACAGAATGCTTTTCCACCCCGAGTAGTTACATCTGTCACTTCTCACTTCAGAGCAGCTTTGCAGGCTTTTGCCGGAATTCTGAGGAGGAGTTGAGAAAAACAGCAGTATTGTTAATTTCAACATACTAATATGTATACCGCCGGCCAAGGCAGGCAGCTTGCAAAATATGTAAAAATCTTACTACATTCTTTCTATTTTCACCCAAAGCTTGGAGCTGCAGATTCAGCAATTCGGTTTATCAAAGTTGTCTGCCATATACATTAATTGTCAAATTGAGTCAGCCAAATCAGACTCTTTCTCTCAGGCAGAGTCTTACTTCACTTTCATTCTAACAATGTGCCTCTGACAGCCATCTCACTCTGAGCTCCCGCTCCTAGTTAGATAGGTGAGGCATGGAGCTGGTACCCTGGGTGGAGGAAGGCACCATGACTGCTGTGTCTTGGCATCCTCTTTGCTTGCCTCTCACAGGGTTGATGCCTGCCTTTACAGTGGTCTAGGGATTGAATGTACTAAATGACGTTTCATCATCCCTGCCATCACACGCCCCAGTTTCTGAACCCAAGACACTCCAGCGTGAACAAGGACATACTATTTATAACACCATGATTTGCCCTTTACAGAAATGGGTATAGGCCAGGTGCGGTGGCTCAGGCCTGTAATCCCAGCACTTTGGGAGGCCAAGATGGGCAGATGACTTGTGGTCAGGAGTTTGAGCCCAGCCTGGGCAGCATGGTGAGACCCAATCTCTATAAAAAATTAGCTGGATGTGGTGGTGCACGCCTGTAGTCCCAGCTACTTGGGTGGTTGAGGTGGGAGGATCACCTGAGCCCCAGAGTTCAAGACGGAAGTGAGCTGTGATTGTGCCACTGCACTCAACCCTGAGCAATGGAGTAAACTCTGTCTCAAAAATAAATAAATAATTAAAAAAAGAAGAGAAAGAAATGGATATAGATAGCGAAAAGCGAATGGATAGAGATGCAGTGGTTGGGGAAATAGCAAATATAGGGAAAAGCACAACCCTACCATAATGTGTTGCTTTGAGGTGGCTTTACTGCTATCAGTGCATCACGAGTACTTTTGTCCCCTGGGAATGTCTACTCCTCCAGGCATTTCATTCTAGTACAAGGGGAGATGGGAAGGAGGACTTTTTTTTTACAGGGGGAAAGAAGGTTGTGAAAGAGAGGTGGGATAGGAAGCTGACATGACTCCTTGGCCTTGAGGGCATTGTCCGCAGATTTGTTCCCGGATAGAACATGTGTGGATGTTGGCCATCTAAAAATGGATTCTGTCACAATGATTTGTGCTGACATACCCCTTCAAAAGGTTTGTTTTCCCAGGGCTCCCGGTAACCTTGAAGACTCAGGAGTATGGCTCTTCAAAGGTAGTGGGGAGTGGGCTCTAAAGCACAAGGGAAGAGGAGAGTAATTCCTCTAATTGTAACAGTGGGGCAGGGGGCGAGGCAGCTGATTGAGAGCTGAGTGCCAGGAACTTTCCCTGGTTGCATTTCATTATTGTATTTTGAAACCTAGTTGTCTGAGGAGTATAATGTTTTCAGCCCCAGCAGCCATGGACGATAGTAACACAGAATTGGCCTGTCCTAGACTTGTATATTGTGCTCTGGGCCACAGTGCACGCTGCAGTTACAGACATACTCAATGAGCCCTCTACCTGCCAGCGCTGGAAGTGAGCAGTCCTTCCCTGAACTGTCTCCACCTTGGGCCAGCCAGTCCCAGAGCCAGGTGCAGAAGGTGAATCAGAACTCTTAAGCTGGGGTCATCGTGTAGGAAACCCTTGTAAATAAGAGATGCTCTTGGGTTTCATCTCAGTCCAGTTTGCCCCCAAGCTGCTTTTTAAGTTGGACTGTGGAATTTCTGGGCAAATTCAATAATAAATAAGCAGACTTGGATCAGATCTAAAAGCTGTGCAACTTCAAAGAGGGGAAAAATACTGATGCAGGAGCAGATCATTTTCCTGAGAGAGATATGTTTCATGAAAGAGAAAAACAGAACAGTCTGTTCTCACTTTTTAATGAGTTAAGATATAATCCTTATAATTATTAAATAAGAACTTGACTGGAGAAGAGGGAATAAGGTAAAGTGAGAATCATGTTAGACCAAATAACGTCTTTGAAAGTGGTAGGCAATAGAGTTGAAACTCTGTAATCGATGAGATAGAAAGCCAACTAGAGAAAAAATATAGCATGGCAGGATGGAATGGCGAGAGCACAGCCATGTCCAAGGTGTCTCGCATGGGTAGTAATCATTCTTAAGGAAAAGAACAGCGCAGGTGCAGCAGCATCACCCAAAAGCTGTGGTAACAGTTCACAGAACGGACTTCATGCTTTGTAATGTTACGCCTAACGTTGGATTTCTGTGCTGTGCCACAGTGGTCAATATCAGAGTACGTATAAAAGACCAACATCCACACATGCTTTGGCAATCAAGGATATTATACTCTGAGTATTTTATACCTAAGATGCCACTTATTTGAAAAGTTCTCATTTCTGGAGTTAAAAACTTCCCCAAACAAGTATCCTTGCCAAAGATTTCATACTGTCAGTCACAAGTTCAGGTGTATTTATAAAAATTAGAAATATCCATCTCAAATAAGTGGAGGAAGGCTAGAATAATAAATGCCATTGGGATGAGTAAGCAACCAGCTATGAAAAAAAATACGACCTTAGTCTGAAATCAGTTGATGAATGAATGAGCTGATTAAATGTAATCTATGAAACCATTAAATTTCTAGAAGAAAATATAGGAGGGTATTTATGAAATTTTGGTTGGGAAAGGCCTTCTTTTTTTTTTTGAGACAGGGTCTCTGTTGCCCAGGCTGGAGTGCAGTGGCACGATCTCGGCTCACTGCAACTTCTGCCTCACGGGTTCAAGTGATTCTCCTGCCTCAGCCTCTCAAGTAGCTGGGACTACAGATGTGTGCCACCGCACCCAGCTAAGTTTTGTATTTGTAATACAGACGGGGTTTCATCATGTTGGCCAGGATGGTCTCGATTTCTTGACCTCATGATCCATCCACTTTGGCCTTCCAAACTGCTGGGATTACAGGCCTTTTTTAAGCATGATACCAAAGACAGAAACCTTACAGAAAGATTAGCATCTTAAAAAGGGAAAACTAGTGTTCAGAAACCACAAAATCAAAATGCAAATGGCAGCCTAAGAAAAATATCTCATAACATAAAAAAGCAAAGGCTAATTTTCTTAAGAGACTTTATATTGGTATTTAAAAGGTGAATATCAGTAATAAATGGAGAGTTTCAGAACGTTGATCATTCAGTTCTTAACAGCAAAAACATAAATGACCAATAATAATATAAATTTTAGCCTCACTGGTATTCAACAGAGAATGTAAAATAAAAGAGAACTAGTATTTCTCTTCTATCAAATTGGCAAAGAAAAAAATGTTAGGGTCCAGGTAATGCCAGTTTTAACTGCTGGAAGACATAAATGTTGATCCAGTCTCAACTCTTAAGGAATGGATTTTATTTTAAATGATGACTTGTTGAGGCTAACAACTTGCTGTCATGCATTCATTTCATATAAAAAACATTGAGAAAAGTGACAAGATTTAATATTGCTGGTTTGTTCATGATGATAAATATTTTAGGGGAAGTTGATTTTTCATTTTAAAATGGTGCTAATTCTGTCAAATTTGAAAATTGAGAATAATTTAATTCCTAGGTGGCTTTTCCAAGCTTATTCATGCTGGAGTGCCCTCTGCTGGCACCAGCAGCCATTTACTGACCCCAGACTCGGTACCATCTGAAGAGAGACACTGCCCTGTGGGATCTACAGGGTGTGAGGGAGACAGAGCAAAGAGGGAGTGGGGGGCACACAGCATGTGAATGGCTCAGACCCTGGGCATCCTCCTTGGTGCCCACCAGCCCACATTTCCAGAGGGCCTGCTCTGTTGTGAAGGCTGCGCCAAGCGCTCACTAAGGCAATGATTCTCTCAGGTTCACTGCCATGTCCCCAAAGCTGAGAACCATGCCCAACAGAGGGTGGGTGCTCAGTAAGTGTTTGTTGGTGACTGTTAGTCATGTGTCCTCCAATTGACATTCTCTTGGGAAGACCAGCAGTAAGCAGATAAAGAAGTCACTTAAGGCATGAGATGTGTTCAGAGGGTTGTGCATTCCAGGAAAATGGTAGGATGCGAAGAGACCAGTCAGATGGCCCCGAAGTATGTCCCCTCCCTTCCCTGAGGGTGTGCTCAGCGCCCGGAGGAGACAGATAGCAGGTGGGTGGCAGCATGTAGCCCATTTCTATTCAGGCAAGAGCAGGACTCCCTCCTGTGTGTGTGCATTTGGTGATGGAACCAAGGAGCTCTACAGGCCTGTTTTTAAACTCCTGATTCTCTGTATTTGCCATATCCTAACAGAGTGTTTGCTTTTTGTTTCCTTTTTTTTAATTTAAAGGATTTTTTTGTTTTGTTTTGTGTTTTTTGATAGATGAGGGTTACTACCAGGGTGGAAAATTTCAGTTTGAAACTGAAGTTCCCGATGCGTACAACATGGTGGTGAGTAGCCTGCGTTGAGCCTGTTGTTCTACTTCTTGGGCGGGGCTGCCTGTGGCTGTGGCCCTAGCACTGGCACGGGGCCCTAGCACTCCCCTCTGCGTGTGTCCATGTGTGACTGAGAACTCACTTCAGTATTTTTGGGATGAATGTCACTCATCAGCAGTGTTTAGAGTGTCAGCAGAGAATTCATTTATTCAACAAAAACGTATGAATACTATGTACCAGGCAGCCTGCCTGTGTATTTTCTGTAATTCTTGTCTGCTAAAGTCTGACACTGAAGAAAAAAAGCATTTAATAAAATGACTGTAGTTTTGCTTATGATATAACACCAAAATTCCAGAAGTCTATCAAATGTGTATTTTAGAATTTCAGAGAATAATGACTTGTAATTTTAAGCTATAAGTAATTTATACCTATAGTTTCATGTTAATCCCTCAGAGACCCTTTCAGGTAATAATTATACCAAATACCATTACATTATGTCTTTGCTTTGGGGGAACTTACAGACCAAGGAGAGATAAAGTGTAGAAAGTTGATGAAGTGATAAAAATGGTAAGTAGAAGACAGTAGAGATACTAAAGTAGTTTTCCAGAATTCAGAGAAGGGAAAGCAGTGATCACTTTGGAAAGTGGTCAGGACTAGTTAAGCTTTTTGGGGGAAATTGATTTGGAGTCACCGTGTCGTGGCCCAGAACCAGGGGATGGTGTTGTAGGTGACATGGAAATGTGGTGAAATGTGGTGACAGTTGTGGACCTGAAAACTTACACACTGCAGAAGGCAGATGGACCAGGTCAACTGGAATGGACAACTGGAGTTGGAGAAGAACGGGGGAGAAAATGAGAAAACTCAGATTTGGGGGTTTGGTTGGGCATTTTCGATTTGACAGTGACAACTGGAGATTCTGAATAATTCCATAGCCCTGAGTTGGGGCATTAGAGAGGGCGTGGCTGCACCTCAGGGATGGGTATGATGTGTCTCAGCCCAAACTGCCAGGAGTTGGCGTGGGCAGCTCAGCGTGCTTGTCTTAATGGCGTGCACTGTGGGTGTGTATTCCTCCTCACATGTTCTAACCAACCATCTTGGTCCATCAAGTAGGAAAGCACAAGTTGATGGTGCTGCCATAGAAAAGAAAGCCTCATTCCCATCATGAGGATGTGGGCCTTGGGAATACTGTGCCTGTTACTTCGCTTGTAGGAAATGTGTTCCCACTGCCTGACGAGTAAAGTTGCTCCTGACCCCAGCCACCTGGGCTCACTTCAGTGGCTGTAGCACTTTTTTTCGAAGCCAAACCTTAATCTATGGAAATGGACTTTTTACTGGACTACTCCATTTAGAGTTCTTTGTGAAATGTAATTTATGGGGATGGGGAAGAGTTGGCAGTCCAAGAAATTTTTTAATATGTAGACAAAAACAGGAAAATACACATTTCCAGCCTTTGTCCATCCACCACCTGCTGAGATTTTTCATCCTTCCCAAACCACACTGAGAAACCTGGTGACGGAGCGCTGCACACTGTCCGATGCGAGGTGGTTTCAGAGGCATGGTTTCAGTGCAGATGTTTAGAATTTGGACTCAGGTGGTTTCTGGAAACAACCAGGCATACAGTATTTAAAATTCTGTATTTAGATTTGCTGCTAAATACTTTTTAGATAGACCATCTCTGATAATGTTAAAATTAAAGGGTGATGAGTTTATGACACACCATTCTGGATGTCATAGCAGGGATTTAAGTGTCAGTTGATAAACTTTCCAGACAAGTCATGAGGCATCAGAGAACCATTGTTTCAGGTGTATCTGGCATCATCTAGTAGCAGAGTTTCTTGTTTTCATTATAGGAAGAAAGCAAAACAAGAAAAAATACCAAGGAAGGAACAGGCATGATTGACAGCCTCTGTGTGCCAGGTTACTTTATTCATTCACGTTACTTTATTCTTCTCTTCTGGTATTTCAGTGAGTGATTTTTTTTTTTTTTTAATTGAGATGGAGTCTTGCTCTTTCGCCCAGGCTGGAGTGCAGTGGCACGATCTCAGCTCACCGCAACCTCTACGTCCCGGGTTCAAGCCTCATCTTCCTGTCATTGGGTGATCTTAACATTCGTATCTTTATACATTAGAAAGTTAGGGTTCTGAAAGCTAAAGTTAACAACATTAGCTTTCCAATGTAGATGGCTGAATTGTTGAGGTCACTTCATGTCCAGGGCTGCCCAGCTTTTAAACATGTGCTCTTCTTGCCACACCAAGTGGTGAGAAAATGATTGTCAGACTGTCCTTTCCCACCTGTGACTTCAAGAAATAGGAAGGAAAATGGAATAAAGAATGACTCGAAAGCCACTGAGTCTTGAAGACTTGTTTCCCTTATTAGTTGGAGACTGGCACAGAGGTTGAGATAGAGGGTAAGGCTTAAATTTTCCCAGGGATTTTCCTGTTCTTCTCTCATACCTGCTATTCCTCAGCCCCCTCCCCACTACCAGTCCCCATGGGAAAATAAACACATCATCCCACTGCAGCTTTTCTGAAGTTCTGTGTGCTGTGTTTGACCTTTAGCTCTCTTACGATGATGATCTTACATTTTTCTATTTCCACTGCTGTCTGTTTTGGAAGTTTCATAAGCGATGGACTGGTCAGATTTCATCAGGAATAAAATCTCCTCTTCTCAAGCCCAGAAATACTGAGAGCAGCTGGTGGCTCTGTATGAACCGTGTTCCCACCCTGCTTCTGTAGGGTCCTTTCCTCTCATCTCCTCAGCCTTTCCTTCTTATCTGCCTCCTCCGACATTTTTTTGGAGACAAGAGTTTTGCCCAGGCTGGAGTCAATGGTGCGATCTCGGTTCACCATAACCTTCGCCTCCCGGTTTCAAGCAATTCTCCTGCCTCAGCCTCCTGAGTATCTGGGATTACAGGCATGCACCAACATGCCTGTCTAATTTTGTATTTTTAGTAGAGGCAGGGATTCTCCATGTTGTAACCCCTCCATGTTACAGGCTGGTCTCGAACTCCCCGACCTCAGGTGATCCGCCCGCCTCAGCTCAAAGTGCTGGGATTACAGGCGGAGCCACTGCACCCAACTTTTTTTTTTTTTTTGAAATGGTGTGTCACTCTTGTCACCCAGGCTGGAGTGAAGTGGCACAATCTCAGCTCACCACAACGTCTACCTCTTGGATTCAAGCAATTCTCCTGCCTCAGCCTCTTGAGTAGCTGCGATTACAGGTGTCCACCACCACACCCAGCTAATTTTTATATTTGTGGTAGAGACCGTGTTTCACCATGTTGGCCAGGCTTGTCTTGAACTCCTGACCTCAGCTGATCTGCCCGCGTTGGCCTCCCAAAGTGCTGGGATTATAGGTGTGAGCCACTGCACCCGGCCTTCTGTCCCCTTCTCGTGTTTTCTTCCTGTCTGCCTCTCATTCAGGCAAGTGTGGGGCAACTTCCTTAGGGGCCAGCTTATGTCACTGGTGTCCCATCAGGGAGTCTCCGGGGGACCATTAGGGTGTGGTAACTTGGTTGAACATAAAAGTAGTTGCAGCCGGGCGCGGTGGCTCACGCCTGTAATCCTAGCACTTTGGGAGGCTGAGGTGGGTGGATCACCTGAGGTCAGGAGTTTAAGACCAGCCTGGCCATCATGGTGAAACTCCATCTTACAAAAAAAAAAAAAAAAAAAAAAAAAAAGAGTAGTTGCATTTGCCATGTTTATAATTTTTTTTTTTTTGAGACGGAGTTTCGCTCTTGTTACCCAGGCTGGAGTGCAATGGCGCGATCTTGGCTCACCGCAACCTCCGCCTCCTGGGTTCAGGCAATTCTCCTGCCTCAGCCTCCTGAGTAGCTGGGGTTACAGGCACACGCCACCATGCCCAGCTAATTTTTTGTAGTTTTAGTAGAGACGGGGTTTCACTATGTTGACCAGGATGGTCTCGATCTCTTGACCTCGTGATCCTCCCGCCTCAGCCTCCCAAAGTGCTGGGATTACAGGCTGAGCCACCGCGCCCGGCCTGAATCATTTCTTACAGACTCTCTGGAGCATCTCTTTCCCACTGGGCTGTGAGCCATGAGGGAGTACCAGCTGTCTTGCCCAGACTTTTTCCAATGTGTAGCCTGTGCCTCCCACACTAGGCAAGAAATACAGACTGTCCAGTGGTTGCCCCCTCTCTGCCCCCCATGAACTTAACAGTGTAAAAAAGAGATGAAATAATTCAACCAATGTAGGAAGATCACATAGGCACAGGCATTCAGGATAGTGTGAGGGCTTACTCTGAGGGCGCCATGTGGGTCGGTGAGAGCGGATACAGCAGTGGCCAGTGCGGAGCCTAGGGGTGGGCTGGGGCTTCTCAGGGTGCATCTGCTTCACCGCCATGACTGACTTTACACAATTTCTGTACTTCATAAGGACTTATCTCCTAAGAGTTATAGTTCCTGCAGTGAAGGTCTGTTATGAAGACTATGAATCTGGAAAACTTTTAGTAAAGTTGATCATTATTTTAGAATAAACTTTCAAAAGAAAAATGTCTATTTGGAATCCCCCACCCCATATCCCAACAGCTAAAATTCAGATTTTCTGTGTGTTTTTGTCCCTTTGTCTCTGAAATTTAACTCCTAGCCTGAAGCCTGCTTTGTAATTTGCCAGTTTAGAAACTGGCCAAACTGATGTGGTAACATTTAGTGAGATACTACATTGTGCCAGGCTCCACGTCAGACACTGGAGGGCCAAGGATGGGAACTTGTGACCTTTTAAGAATTCCAGACTCTGGGGAGACAGACACTGACATGGTAGTGTGGAGCCTGGGTGATGACGTGGGCAATAGCTCTTCCTCAGGCTGGTAGGTCCGCCCAGAGGAAGAGCATGTGGCATGGCCTGGGGGTGCCTTGGAGGAAGAGGGAGCCTTAGCCCAGACCCCACCTGGCCTGTGGTGTCACACAGCCCTCAGGCATGTTGGTCAGGAGCTGGTTGGAGGAAGCTGTGTGCTGCAGCAGGAGATAGGACTGGAGCTCTTTGTTCTTGGCTCTGGTCTCCTCCCAGAAGTGAAGATGCCGCGTCTCCTCACATGTTGTTGGCCAAATCACATTACCTGGTGATGGCCAGCCTGGAAGGACTAAGGAAGGGCTGTTCTGCCCTGGGCCCTGGAGGAGGAGAGCCAGAGACACTTAGCAGTGATGACCACCACAGGTGACACCTGAACTCCCACTCACCCTTCTTCTTCGTATAAAATTATTAGACTTTGTAGGAAATTGCGACAACACGGCCATGCAAAAATAGAATATTAATCACCCATAATCTCTCCACCCAGAGATGATAACCATGACTCTCTAATGTCTTTTGCAGACAGTATAAATCCCACATACCAATGGGGTAATACTATGCATAGCCTGGTAACTCGGGGCTTTCCCATTATAATATGATAGATATAATGTATTCATGTCAGTCAATGCATGATTGCATCATCATTAATAAGAGCACTTCTTTGTATGATGTATCGTTTTAAACCAGTCCTTTATCATTGGTCACTGGTTGACCAACCTTTTGTAGTGTAAAGCAGACTTTCCGTAAAGGGCTAAGTAATAATTATTTTAGGCTCTGTGGACCACATATGGTTTCTGTCCTATAGTCTTTTTTTATTTTTTTAAACCTTTGAAAATGTAAAAACCAGTCTTTGACCATTTGAAAACAGTCCCAGCCTGGGTTTGGTCTGTAGGCTATGGTCTGCTGCCCCAGAACAAACAGGGCTGTGAGGTGAGTCCGGGACATGCATCTTAGGTGTTTCTGCCTCTTTCCTCTGGATCAATTCCTAGACATGGCATTATGGGTATTGAGTAACTGATGCTCCATTTTAAGGTTCTTGATAATCCTATTAAATTACCTTCCAGAAAGGAATGCCAGTTGGCATCCTTACCATCAGTGTTTGAAAATTCCCTTTCTCTAACCACTCACCAAGGTGGAGTATTCGCCTTTTTGTTGTTGTTGTTGTTGCCATTTTGGGAGGAAATTGTATCTCATTTGATATCTGATTGTCATTTCTTTTTTTTTGAGAGCTCTGTCACCCAGGCTGGAGTGCAGTGGCACAGTCTCAGCTCACTATAACCTCTGCCTCCCAGGTTCAAGCAATTGCATTTTCATTTCTTTCTTTCTTTCTTTCTTTTTTTTTAATTTGAGACAGAGAATCACTGCCACCAGGCTGGAGTGCACTGGTACAATCTTGGCTTACTGCAACCTCCACCTCCTAGATTCAAGCAATTCTCCTGCCGCAGCCTCCCGAGTAGGTGGGATTACAGGAGTGCACCACTGCGCCCGGCTTATTTTGTGTTTTTGGTAAAGATAGGGTTTCACCATGTTGGCCAGGCCTGTCTCGTGATCTGCCCGTCTCAGCCTCCCAGAGTGCTGGGATTACAGGCATGAGCCACTGTGTCTAGCTGCATTTTCATCTTAAGTTGGATGCTGAATAGTGTTTCCTACTAATTAGCTATTTATAATTTTTATGAGCTGCTATTTTGTCCTTTGCCTATTTTTCCATTGGGGTATTTGTTTTTCTCTAGATTTACTAGCGTTCTTATATGCAAAGTATGTGAAACTTTTCTCTTAGCTTTTTTTAGCTATGCTATAAATACTTTCTTTGTTTTGCATTTGCCATCTCTAGTTGATATACAAGTTTGGTTTTTTTGTTTTGCTGCTTGAGTTTTGTATGTTATGAAATGCTTAAGGCCCAAGATGATCATCTGCATTTTCTTCTACTCCGCCTATAATTCTCTTTTATGTTTAATTTTAATGCATCTGGAACATTGTGTTTTTCCACATGGGTAGCCAGCGGCCCACTGAATAACCCACTTCCCTGTTGGTTTGAAAGGCCACACTTGTCATAGATTAGACACCTGGCAGGGTGAGTGATGGTGGCCGTGCCAAGCACTGAACTGAGGGGAAATGTGGGAGGGCTGGGCATTGCTTGCTTGTCTAGCTGTGGGCCACTGGGTTTGGGGGGAAGGGGCTACGGACCCAATTTAGTTTGGAAAGTATGTGTGTCAGAAGCCAGGTGCAGAGTTTTGCCCTCTGTTCTGGAACCACAGTTAAAAGAACCATTGGCAAAAGGGGGCATCTGTGTTAACATCAAACTGTGGAAGGTGTGAAGGGGACAGCAGGAAGGGCGATTACCCCCCAAGCCTTTGGGAGATGTGGTTGTACAGGCTGGGTGGTCATGTGTGAGGGCCTCTGCAGAAGGGGCACCTGCTTGGGAGGGAGAGTAAGTTTGCCAATTTTCTAAGTTCGTTCAGAAACTGAGAGTTGGTGACTCGGCCTAACACTAGACTGACACTATCCAGTGACTCAGAGGGATGCACACAGCCTTGCTGTTTGGCAGTCTGCAGCTCAGATGCCTCAGGAAGGGAAAGATGCAGTTCTTCCTTTGTATCAAATGCATTCTCATTTATTTGTAGAAAAGCACAATGTGAAATTTATTTAAACTCATTCTGAACCTAAATTCTTTGTCCTCAGACACATGCATTTGCACTGTCCGTGTAATCATTTTTTTTTTTTTTTTTTTTTGAGTCTACTGATTTTGTGGTATTTTGAAATTAGAATATTCATTAGGGTGTTGAAAAAGTATTTTTGCTTTATACAAATAAATGAAAAGATGAAACTATAAAAGTTTACTGGAAAGTTAAAGAGGATATTTGGATAATAAAGTATTTTCTGAGTGTGGCATCAAAGATAAAAATTTGATTACCAAAATAAAAAACCTACTCAGAAAACATCATAAATAAAAGTTAATAGCAAATGATAAACAGGGAAAATGTTACCCATTTCACAAAGGGTTGATTGTTTTTTGAGATGACCTTTCTGATGAGATCCCGTGATTTGACACTTACTGCATATTAATCAAGGAGACTTGCTGTGGGAGCAGAGACCCTCTCCCTCACTGTAGGTTGTGGGGGTGGGGATGGGGGATGGGTGTCACATCTTCTGAAGGACACAAGCAGTGTACCAGAAGCTAGGGTTTCTGACCAGCAGACCCTCTTCCTGGGCTTCATTCGAGGAAACATTTCATCCAGAGTATGAGCAAAGATATGGGCATTTTTTGATAGAGCAGAGCTGGGAGAAGAGGAAGCAACCTAAGGGCCCAGAGGTAGGCAAGTGCTTGTTAAGTGCAGGCAGGACTACCATGGAATGTGGGCTGTCATCTGAAATGATGGCAGAAATAACTAAGACATACGTAGCACAGCTTTATTCTGTAAAGAAAAATGAGTGTGCTGCCTGCATGCTAGGTGTGTGGCCTAGAAAAGAGGCGTGAATACATGTACAGGTGTCACATTATTTCTGGGTAGAGTTACGATGGGGGAGTATATGTATTCTTACATAAAAAACAAAAGTGAAAGACAACATAATTTATTATATATTTACATATATTTCTTTTCATTTTTGTTGTCCTTTTCTCTGAGTATGGATTGCCTTTGTAATAGAGAAAGATCTGTTTTGTTTTGTTTTCTGGTTTGGAGGCAGGGTCTCACTCTGTCACCCAGGCTGGAGTACAATGGTACAGTCATAGTTCACTGCAGTCTCCAATTCCTGAGCTCAAGTGATTCTCCCCGCCCAACATCCTGAGTAGCTGGGACGACAAGCAGGAGCTACCATGCCCAGCTCACTTTTTTTCTTTGGAGAGACAAGGTCTTGCTATATTGCCTTGGCTGATCTTGAACCCTTGGCCTCAAACAATCCTCCCACTTCAGCCTCCAAAGTGCTGAGATTTTTTTCTCCTGGATATCTGTCATTAATTATATTTTCTCCTCTTAGGTGGCCTCCCACCATGCCTGACCTAGAAAAATCTTAAAAGAACTTCATCCAAACCTGTCAAGTCATAAATGATGTTGATATACTTTATCCCCACACATTCATTTTCATTCTCTTTCTCCCTTTAAGTATAACATGGACTAGGGCTTTCACCTAAGAAAATGTATGTGACAGTAGCATCTTCAGAAAAATCCAGCAAAGGGAACAGGCTGTTCTTGTAAGTAGCAGTAACTTTCAGCCATAGTTAGCAACTTTTGGTGCAAAGGACTCTGGGGCTTCTGGTTTGATTTGGGCCAGAGGGTGCAGAACTATTCCCTAGAGTGCACTGTGGATACCTGCAGCCTCAAACCCAGGGGGTATGGGAGGTAACAGAGGTCCAGTCACCAGCACTGTCAGCCAGCAGGACACATGGGGCTTGTAGAGAGGAGCTCAGAAGCCCACGGGCAGACTTGCTGCTGAGACCAGCCCTTGTGGATGCAGCGCATTGATATATGCCTCGTAGGTGAGGTGGACGAGTATTCAAGGTTGAACACATGCTCAGTGAGTCACATGGCACACTGAGTAAGCCATGAAATGGCATCTAGACAGGGAATGTGGTAAGGCTCTGACCTGGAGATGTGATTTGCAGAGACTGTTGGTGTGATCTTTCTCATTTTCTCTGTGTTGCAGCCCCCCAAAGTGAAATGCCTGACCAAGATCTGGCACCCCAATATCACAGAGACAGGGGAAATATGTCTGAGGTGAGTTTCTTGTCTTTTCTTTCTTCTGTATTTGTGAGTGTCGTGTATGAGCGTCGGGCTCTTAAACGCATTGTCTCCTCTGAGAGAAGACTTTGAAGCATGGCCGAGATTAGAAAGGACTTAGACTCAGCCAAAGTAGCTGTGGCTGCCTGCCTGCTCCCAAACCCTACCCTACCTTCTGCCAACAGACCAGTGTCCTCTCGTGGCCCTCTGGGGGCCACAGCCCTGCTACATTCTTAGTGCAGCCTCCTTGCCTTTCCAGGATGGACCCCTGGGGTCCCTTATCTTGTTCCACTCCTGTTTAAATGGGAGACCACATTCTCTCCATGTGGCTGATTTTAGCTAAGATGAGAAAATATGATTAATGTTAGGCACCCAGGAGAAAAGATGTAGATGGCAGGCTTAAGACGACCTTGGGCACCTGTCTTTAAGCTGCCCTCTCTACCAAAACGGTCCTGATAGGTGTCATGGCACCTAGGGCAGGCAGATTTTTCGATCTTCATGTCTGCTATGACTTGTGTCCCTGATCCCCGACATGACAAAATGTCAGGGGTCAGTGATTTCTCCTCCTAAGTTTGCTGGAAAAGATGTATAGGTGGGTTGGTTGGTTTTTAAAATAAGTTTCACATTTGGGCTTTATTTTTTCTGCACTTTGTCCCTTTCATTACTTTAAGGCAGCAAGGTTGATTGCAGGGCTTTGATACCAGACCACCTGGACCCGAGTCCAGCCCCTGCCCCACTTAGGACAGCTATGAGACTTTAGGCTGTTTATTTACCCGTATGTACCTCACACCCAGCCAGTTTGGAAAGTAGGCACGAAGTGTTTCCTTAGCACATTTCTCCTACTTCTGACATGAAATGTGATTAGTGGCCAATTTAGTTCTCATGCTCAACCTCTGCCATTTCTTTTCTTTTGTTCCTCTCTCCTAAGTAAACACTAATCACCTTTGAAAGGAAATGTGTAAGCCATGGCTGCTGGAAATCCTACAGCAGGATGCCTTTCTCTTCAGAAGTACAGTTAGTGCCCATTTGCCCATTTTATTTCTGTATAGACTGCTCCCTTTCTTCACTATCACCTTCAGTTTTCACAGATAGTTAGAAATACATTTTACCAGGCATACCTTTTTAAAAAGCATCTTCCCTTTTACATGCCTGTCCTTTACGTGTTGAAACGTCAAAATTCCACCATCAATGGTTGCAGGTTATAAATGCATTTGGTCCAGGCCCCAATGCCCTGATTCCTCCTGTGCTTGCAAGGACACCTGGCTTGCTTTCTGGGGAGCCACACTCTGCTTCCCTGTCTTGCCCGTGCCTCAGTCAGAATTGGGTCCAGAATAGGAAGCTCTGTTGTCCCTTTTGCCATCTTCTGGGAAATCAGATGATTAGCAAAGTCTAACAGGGATGCACAGATGGTATCCTGATATAAAAGCCAGAAATCTTGAGGAAAAAGATTGTCAGATTTGACCACATGAAAATTAAGAACACAAAATGGAAGGAGAAATGATTAACTGGATTAACATCCTTGGTATGTAAATAGTCCTTACTATTCATTATAAAAAAGATGGATACATCCTCTGGAAAAATGTGGCATTGGCTACAAATAGGTAATAAGGAGAAATAGAGGTGGGCAGTAAATATCTGAGGAGGTGTTCACTCTCATCGGTAACCAGAGAAAAGTGCAGAAAACCATGAGGTGTGGCTTACCCCTTATCAGATTGGCAGGCACAAATCTAGTAAGTGGTAAGCCACACCTCATGGTTTTCTTGCGGGGGGGGGGGGAGCGGGTGACAGAGAGTGAACAGGCTCTCTCATTGTTGGAGGGTGCATATATTTGCACACCTTTCATTGGTCCTTCAGTCTTGTAGACTACCTATAACTTGTATGTACCATTAGACTTGTCAGCTTCACTTCTAGGGATTTAATCTAAGGAAATAATGTGCCAGATTGATGTACGGAGACCACTTTGTTAGTGAAAAGCAAACAGCGTCCAGTGGCAGTGTTATGGTGTGTCCTGAATAAAGGGAAAGAAAAGCTCAGCCACCCCTCTGGTTTGTGGTGACCTCTGCTCTTCCCATAGCAGGACTGATTGGTGCCTGGTATTCCATGGGCCTGACTTTCATTTCTGGCACACAGGAGCACTTTCCTCTTTTAGAGAGGTAGCTCTGGTTCCACCTTGTCATCCCAGCAGGAGCCCTCCCCTTGCTCTGGCACAGGGTCAGAGGCTCCATGTCTGTGTGATTGGAGGGCCCAAGTCAAGAGCCCAGTTCAAGCTTCTCCTAGAGCCCAAGCTTCTATTCCAGTTCCTGGTGTGTCCTCTGCCTCTTTGTATAATAACATCTCTGATAGCCAAGTGTCTCCTGAGCTTTCGCTGGGACTATCCTCTGTGAGGTCAGGCTAGAACTTCCTCAGTGCCTGGGGACGTTGCACCCCTGATGGGCCTCACTGCTATCCAGACTGGTGGCCAACACATGCGGGGCCGGCCTTGCCTCCCCATTACCTTCTCCGGCCAGATGCTAAGCCCTCTTGCTCTGCCTGTGCTGTTGATGGCAAAGCTCGGTGAGCCTTCTTCCCCTTCATTCAGCTAATATTGATTGAGCCTAGGCACTGGCAGAGCAATTAGCATTCCCTGCTTTTATGGGTGAAGCAGGCATTTGACAAATAAATGACAAATATATAACTGAAGGTTGCATTAAGATCTATATAAGAAAAGGATTAGCTAGATCATTGTAGTAACAAAATATAGCCACTAGGATTTGACTTGGTTCCCAAAAAGTTATTCAAAAGTTGACAATTCAGATCTACAAGTCACCAATACCTCTGTAGGGGTAGAAAGACATCCAACCAGTTGGTAGGGTACACAATTTGAGTTTTCCTTTTATTTTATTTTATTTTTGAGACAGAGTCTTGCTCTGTCGCCCAGGCTGGAGTGCAATGGCACAATGTCAGCTCACTGCAACCTCTGCCTCCTGGGTTCAAGCGATTTTCCTGCCTCAGCCTCCCAAGTAGCTGAGACTACAGGTGCGTGCCACCACGCCTGGCTAATTTTTGTATTTTTAGTAGAGACGGGGTTTCACCATATTGTTCAGGCTGGCCTTGAACTCCTGACCTCGTGATCTGCCGACCTTGGCCTCCCAAAGTGCTAGGATTACAGGTATGAGCCACCATGCCTGTCCTCTCCTTCTTTCTTTTTAAGGGTAAAAGTAAACTTTAATCGTCAATTTAAGGTTAGTTATCTGTTTTTTTAAACTGATCTTCATAGACAATTAAGATTATAACTTTGATTCAAACTCTGCATACTTTTATCCTGATCTAAATTGGCTTACATGAATTTAAACAGACTCTAATTCAAAAAAGTTTATTAGAGGTAACAATTATAGCCTGTAAAACCTGATATTTTATGTACAGATCAAAGCCACAGCATAATAAAATAATTCAACAAATGCAAAAGTAATTTTATCTCCAGAAGGAAGCTTGGCAATAAGTTATACTTTTTCAAAATATGGTATGATCATTTAATCTTTTTAAAATTTTTTTTTTACTTTTTAAGATTGCTGTGAAAATGCCAGTCTTCTCTGTATCATCCTAGTTTGAGCATATATGCTGTGGAAGTGAGCACTGTAATGATCATTTCCATGCGAGTGTATGATGTGCCTTTGCAGCCAGTAGACAGTAATGACCAGGACTCTCAGGTACTAGCTTCAGAAATAGGACCCCACCAAACCCTTGAATCCTGGTTTGCCTTCCCTGAGCATGGTCTCCCCACCCAAGGACTGATTGATATCCAGAATTCTGGATTAATCTTTTATCCTCAAGCTTTTTTTTTGGAACTTAAAGAAAAGAAAAAAAAGTTATTACAATGTCGTATGCTGGGAGCTCCTGTTGTTAACCTGCATCAGCAGTGTTTCAGAGCATCGGTGCCAGTGAGTTGCCCAGGTTGGAAGAACAACACTGTTCATGAGGCGTGTGCCCTTGGGCATGTCTTCTCTGTACCTTGGTTTCTTCCTGTATGAGACAGGGAAACAGTGATATTTCCTTCACAGGTGGTCATAGGCATTAAGTGAATTTAATGGCACAGCACCTAGGATTGTGCCTGACATACACATAATAAGATCTAAGCTTCGGTTACTCCTGTTGTCATCTTGTCATTTTGTTGCCATTGTCATTTTCTTTTTGAGACAGAATAGTCCTCACACTGTTCCCAGGCTGGAGTGCAGGTTTGCAGGTACAATCACAGCTCACTGCAACCTCGAACTCCTGGACTCAAACAGTCCTCCTGCCTTTGGGACTACAGGCGTGCACCACTATGCCTGGCTAATTTTTTAATTTTTAGTAGAGACAAGAAATCACTCTGTTGCCAGGCTGTTCTCAATCTCCTGGGCTCAAGTGATCCTCTCACCTTACCTCAGCCTCCTGGAATACTGGGATTACAGGCTGGAGCCACCACACGCAGCTACCGTTGTCATTTTCTGAATATTAAATTGACAGATGTTGTTTATGTGTTATTTTAAACATGCTTTTTCTTTGCCCAAAACTTCCATGTCAAGTATTACAACAAATAGACACACATACCACAAGACATTATAATTGAACATGTGTATAACCTTGGAGGTAGAAATGCCTTCCTCAGCAAGAAGAAACAGACAAGCCACAGAGGAAAAGATGGGTTTGATAAAAAGTAGATCTCCTGCACGGCATAGGTGAAGACAAAACACGTACCAAGAGGACTAGTCGGCAGCGTGCAGGGCGCCCATGGCTGCTCCTCACTAACCACTGTGTGTTTCTTTGTCTTTTTTAGTTTACTGAGAGAACATTCAATTGACGGCACTGGCTGGGCTCCCACAAGAACATTGAAGGTAGAGTCTGTGCCTTGATCATAAGTTGTTCCTGTGGTCCTCTTCCTGCAGTAGCCAGCCTCCTGAGAAAGCAGCACATGTCCTTACCTGTCACATCCACGCCAGTGGCCAGGCACAACCTGCCTCCTCTTCTCCCTGCTGCCTGGGGCTATTTAGTCAGTCACTGACCTCAGTCAGTTCGGGCCAGATGAGCATCCTTGTCGGCTTTGCCAGGCACCATTCTAGAACCAGAGATAGGAGCTCAAACTGCAGGCTTCACAGCCAAACTACTCGCCACATAGGAAACCTCATGGCCACCATTCATTTAACAGGGATGTCTTGAGCTCTTCAGGCCACTAGATGTTGGAGAAAGAACAGCAAACTGATGTGCAGACCACTCCCTATGGCCAGAGAAGACCATCAAGTGTTGGGTACCTAACACCAGGCAGGGACCCTAGGGGAACAGCACAGGAAACTGGGTTTTGGCTCAGGTCCAGCATCAGGGGACACTGCAGACTGCATACAGTCCTGACTTAGCTCCTCCGAGCTGTAGTCTCTGCCACTGTGGGCAGCCCACCCAGTCTTTTCTTAGCCTCGCCCCACGCTCTAGGAATGTTCTGCCTTCTCAGAACTTTCCCTCTGCAGGCCGTGTCTCTACCTGGAAGGCAGTCCTCTCCTCTGGCCCTCTACCTGGCAGACTCCTGCTCCCCTCAGGCTCAGAGGCTGTCATTGCCTCTGGAGCCTCTCCTCCCAGGGTGGGTGATCTGGGGAACCCATCTCTTGGACAGTGCTGGCCTGCTGCCCTGCCCACCTGTCCATCCCGCTTCCTCAGGCTGAGGGCTCGTCTTTACCCACACCCCAGCCCTAGGCCCAGCTCACATCGGAAGGTCAGGGATGGGTGGGTGGATGGACTGATGGACTAGAGAAAGCAGAGCAGGACAAATAAAATTACCAACTTGCAAAGATTAGGGGATGAGCATGAGAACAGGCCTAAAAACTCTTGAGCTGATGAAGAGGAAAATGGAGAATGAATTTGTGATTCACAGATGGCAGACAGTACACATAGAACACTGGCTTTCAGTTTTAGGTAATGAAAATCTCTGATCCTTGAATTGTGAATCTTCCATGATTCTTTAAATAACTAAAGCAAAGTTATTAAGAAAACTTAGTAGGATGAGAGGTAATTAACTTATCTACAACCCCAAGAGGCAGTAGATGTAACACAACAGACTATTTTAAAGGTGGCTTTTTAGAAGTCAGACTATATTTGGTGGAAACAGCTAAGAGTGATTTAAGGCGGAGCCCCTGTGCAGACACTGGCCTGTGGGCCCTGCCGTGCAGGAGTGGGCTTGTCAGGTCCGACTGGGAGGGTGACTGATGCTCTCTTTGATTTGATATTCACTACCTGAGACTGCTCATCTCTTTGTATTTTCCAGAGTTGTTTGTTATACTTGAAAACAAGTGATTTTTATTTTCTATCTTGAGAAAAACAAGCCATGCTGAAGACAGGTTTTGATACAGTACAACGTGTATTTCTTGATCATGGGTTTAAAAGACTTTAGGTGCACAATGGCCTGAAACTTGTTTTCTTTTTTATTTCAGGATGTTGTTTGGGGATTAAACTCTTTGTTTACTGTAAGTATGGTGATCCCAAGTTTTTCTCGATTTCGTTTTTGCTGGTTTTAAACATTGCATTAAGGTTAACAGAAAACCATGTTAAAAAATGAAACATGGGCTGGGCACAGTGGCTCCCGCCTATAATCCTAGCACTTTGGGCAGATCACTTGAGCCCAGGAGTTGGAGACCATGAATAAACCCCGTCTCTACAAAAAATTAGCTGGGCATAGTGGCACATACCTGTAGTCCCAGCTACTTGGAAGGCTAAAGTCAGAGAATTTCTTGAGCCCTGGAGGCAGAGGTTGCCATGAGTTCAGATTGCACCACTGTGCTCCACCTGGGTGATAGAGACTCTGCCTCAAAAGACAGATACACACACACACACACACACACACACACACACACACACACACACGCCGGGCATGGTGCCTCACACCTGTAATCCTAGCACATTGGGAGGCCAAGGCAGGAGGATCACCTGAGCCCATGAGTTCAAGACCAGCCTGGGCAACGTAGCAAGACCTGTCTCTAAAAAAAATAATAAATTAAAAAATAACCCTCCATGCAAATAGTTACATAGTTACACCTTTTTTCTGTTGCACTTGTATGAGTCAGAAGTAGAACAGTGAGGTGGGAAATGAGGGGCCTTTGCAGTGACATGTGAGGAGGTTGTCTGGGGCAGGAGACAAAGCAGTCTGCCCTGCTGAGCGCTTTCTGGGGACAAAGCTGATTCCACTTGCTTTAGCCCCTTCCAGCAGGGTGGCCATTAATTACCCTGGGCTCACTTGGCCCAGTTCATGTCTGTGCCTGTGGCTGCACTAGCCAGCCCAGGGAGTGGCCCTGTCACCTCCCAGGTGTCTTGGTTGGTGTGGATGGTTATGTGGTTACCCAGCCTTGAAGGCTTTGCACCGTTGCATGTAGAACCTCAGAGCTGTCTTTGTCGGTGATGAGCTGCTGAAGCTTGCCCTTCTCAGGAGGCAGCACTCCTCAGACAGTGGCCCTCAGGGCAGCTCAGGGCAGGAAGAGGCTAAATGGACTCAACTAAAAGCTGTTGGTTGGATTTTTTTTTATACAATATTATACGTTCCTTTGAATTTTCACTTTTTGATTCATAAAAGTGCTTTTAAAGAAATAAGCTTCAGAGATTTGTTTGTGAAAAAACAGGTTTTGCTATTTTTGATAAAGCCTAAGGTGCCGCTATGATCTTGGATAGTCCGCCCAGGCCAGTGGGCTGTTTTTGGGGCATCCTCCTGGCCGGTGTCATGTGGGGCATTGGCTGTGGCCTACGGCAGATGCACCTGCAGGACTCAGTTGAACTAGGGGCAGGTCTGCTCTTTCTTGTCCTGTCATCTGAGGGCACAGTATTCTTGTTCTTATCTTCAGCAAAAGAAAAAACAGCAGAGCCTCAAACTAAACTGTGAGTCCCTGCCTACCTTTTATCTTTCTGTCTGATGTTACCCGGTGAAACCCTGTCACACAAGCAGAGAAACCAAGCACTTCCAGCGATTTCTGGCTCTGCCTGAATCTCCATGGGAGGTCATACCTGATGGATACCTGGACTGGACAGTTTTCCGCTGGTCTCAGCCACTTTGTTCTGCCTCTGTCTTTGGCTTTTTCTTTGAAGTGAATGAGGTTTTATTTCTGGAGCCTAATTTGAAATCTGTCTGACAGTTGTGCTCCATTGTGATGTTGAGTCTTGGCATTTCCAGATTTTATTGAGAGCCGAAGAGGACAGATGCAAACTCAGACCCTTCTAGGGTCCCTACATGCTGTCATTGTCACCAGCCACCATGATGTTTTTTTTCTGGAGCCCACCATGTCTGCCTTAGGTTCCTTGGCTCTGAATAGGTTTTGACTGGTAACTTGCTATAGGGAAATTAATGGGAGAAAAGGAAAAAAAAAATACAAAAAATTAGCCAGGTGTGCTGGTGGGTGCCTGTAATCCCAGCTACTTGGGAGACTGAGGCAGGAGAATTGCTTGAATCCAGGAGGTGGAGGTTGCAGTGAGCCAAGATCGCACCATTGCACTCAAGCCTGGGCAACAAGAGTGAAATTCCCTATCAAAAAAAAAAAAAAAAAAAAATTAAGAGAAATCTACGACAGCCATCTCCAAGTGCTCCAAACCTTTGTAAATTCTGATCAACCCATTTATTTTAAGTCTAACATACAGTAAAGAAGATAAGGAATTTGCTGTGTCTGATACAGTCTTTATATAATATGTAATTTACATTTTTGCCTTTTTCTAGGACTTGGAATCTAGTTTTCCAACCGTCAATGACTATAGAGATTTACAGTTTTTCTTTTCTATTTTGTAACATTTTAATTTTGTAACATT
The DNA here is from genome assembly GCF_009761245.1 of Sapajus apella. Classification (NCBI taxonomy): domain Eukaryota; kingdom Metazoa; phylum Chordata; class Mammalia; order Primates; family Cebidae; genus Sapajus; species Sapajus apella. The sequence goes on along the minus strand of NW_022436950.1, from coordinate 2,334,816 downwards.
TTAATTTTAATTAATATGGTCACAGCCATATTAATCTCTAGGAACATGGTCCCCAAACTTAACATAATTCCTGAAGAAAAATGTGGTTGTCTTGACAATGATCCATCCTACAGCCTGCATTGGAAAGCAGTGATTCATCATAAGGACAAATTGAGCCCCCTGATTTTTTCTTTTTCTTTTTTTTTTTCTTTTTGAGACAGAGTCTTGCTCTGTTGCCCAGGCTGAAATATAGTGGCGCCATCTCAGCTCACTGCAATCTCTGCCTCTGGGTTCAAGCAGTTTTCCTGTTTCAGCCTCCCAAGTAGCTGGGACTACAGGCATGTGCCACCATGCCCGGTAATATTAGTATTTTTAGTAGAGATGGGGTTTCACCATGTTGGCCAACCTGGTCTCGAACTCCTGACCTCAGGTGATCTGCCTGCCTCAGCCTCCCAAAGTGCTGGGATTACAGGCATGAGCCACCATACCCGGGCAAGCCCCCTTGATTTTCAGCAAGAGGGATAAGCAGTATGAAGATAAGACACGGTTTCTGTTCCAAAGTCCAGAGTGCTTCTTGGGGCTGAGGGGTGTAGCCATTCTAGTGCTTTTCCAGGGAGACTGGGTCTGGCACCTGAGTCTGGGGACATGAGCCTAGTAGCACTGCTCTGCAGTTTGCTCAGGTTCCAGATGTTGTCATTACTGGCTGTGAGTGGGAGTCTTGGTGAAGCAGAGTAAGAAGATAAAGGAAAGTTCAGGGAAGGCCCCAGGAGAACCCATTGGTTCAAAACGTCAAAGCTGTTAATCACAAAAGAAAAAAGTTAATTTTTATGGAAAAGAAGGGGATTTTTATTTGGAAATGCTTAATGAGAGTGGTTTTCATTCTCCAGTCACCACAAATAGCATTAGAAATGAATGTGATTGCTGTTTTCTCCATCTTCACCAAACTTTGTAGAACTGCATGCCAGCGTATCTCTGACATGTCAGAGATAATCTTCTTTCAGTCAGTTGTCAATCACCATTTTGAAAAAAATACCCATATGTTCGATACTTTCCTATCACAAGCACTTGAGTTCTTTGTGGGATTCTTAACTTAAGGTGGTCTGCCATTTGCTAATTAGACTTCTTACTGTGTCATGAAATGAAGACTTTAACAGCAGAAAAACAATTCTTCCAATGTTTACTTTAAGTTTCTCTCTTTTTAAGGATCTTTTGAATTTTGATGATCCACTGAATATTGAAGCTGCAGAACATCATTTGCGGGACAAGGTGAGCCAGGTTATTCTAGGTTGATGTATTTGTCACAAAGATGGTTACTACTGTGTCTTGATTGGATAAATAAGAAATTGAGAGTGGTGGGATGCAAGGCTAGAATTCAAAGCAATTTGTAAATAATATGGTATAGTAAATGTTTGTAAATTCAGGAAAATGCTTTACCCAAGGTTAGAGAGGATTGGTGTGTGTTTGTTTTTTGTTTTTATTGAGACAAGATTTCACTCTGTCACCCAGGCTGGAGTGCAGTGTTGCAGTCGTGGCTCACTGCAGCTTCCACCTCCTGGGCTCAAGTGATCTTCCCACTTCAGTCTCCTGAGTAGCTGGGACTACAGGCAACGACACCACACTCAGCTGATTTTTTTACTTTTCTTTTTTGTAGTGATGGCGTCTCACTTTGTTTACCAAGCTGGTCTTGAACTCTCTTGGCCTTAAACGATCCTCCTGCCTTGTCTTCCCCAAGTGCTGGGATTACAGGCGTGAACCACATCACCCACCCGAGAAGTGATTTTTATTTGATGTGATTTCCTAGTGGAATTTAGTATGAGTAATTTATAACAGGTATAGCATTAGCATGGTGGCGTTGTGATTATACCTGTCATCCCAACTTTTGGGAGGCCAAGGTGGGCAGATTGCTTGAGCTCAGGAGTTTGAGACCAGCCTGGGCAACATGTCGAAACACTCTCTTTATAAAAATTAGCCAGGTGCATGGTGGCACACACCTATGGTCCCAGCTACTCAGGAGGCTAAGGTGGGAGGATTGCCTGTGCGCGGGAAGTTGAATGAGCCAAGCTTGTGCCACTGCAGTCCAGCCTGGGTGATGGAGTGAGACTCTGTTTCTAAATGAATAAATAAAGGGTAGGAACATAGAAGGAGAAATGGATGGTGTCACACCCTCCCAGCCTCCAGCGGTCCACCTTATCCTTCCACACCTTTTGCTGAGGTCATCCACATTCATACACATTTGGTTTTGATTTTTACCCAAAATAATGAGATCTATTTATTACTTTTTTTTTTTTTTTTTTTTTGAGACGGAGTTTCGCTCTTGTTACCCAGGCTGGAGTGCAATGGCGCGATCTCGGCTCACCGCAATCTCCGCCTCCTGGGTTCAGGCAATTCTCCTGCCCCAGCCTCCTGAGTAGCTGGGATTACAGGCACGCGCCACCACGCCCAGCTGATTTTTGTATTTTTAGTAGAGACGGGGTTTCACCATGTTGACCAGGATGGTCTCGATCTCTTGACCTCGTGATCCACCCGCCTCGGCCTCCCAGAGTGCTGGGATTACAGGTGTGAGCCACCGCGCCCGGCCTATTACTCTTTATAATTTTTATTTAGCTAGTTTTTAGGGCAGCACCCTGAGCTTGTAAGGGTTCAGAGAGCTCCCCCTATTCATTATTTTTCACCTTCATTTCCACTTCTAAAAAGCTTTCTCCTCTAATGCAGTGCATAAACGATCACTCATTCATTTCAGGAGCCACATTATATTCCATAAAGTGGCTCCATTATATTTTGTTTCTAACCATTGTCTTCTTAGTGGACATTCAGGTTTTCTTCTTATGGGATTTTTTTTCAACTACAAACAATAATGTAATGAATATCTTTTGTGCACACGTCTTAAATACGAGGGTTTTTATTTCTGCAGAAGAGAATCCTAGAACTGGCATTACTAGGATTGTGTGTGTCCTTAATTTGAACACTATTTGCCAGGTGGTTTTTCCTTGAGGCTTTCCAGCAGCACAGGCAGACAGGCACCTGTTGCCCTGAACACTCTGCTCCATGGAGATGTACTCTACTTTCTGAACTTCTAGAGAGGTTGGGCATCTTTTTGTTTAAATGTGGCATTAGCTGTTTGCATCACTGAATTACTTGTTATTTTTGAGTCATTCTTATATTAGATTGTTTGATTTCCTTTGAATTTTAGGAGTCTTTGTTGGATATGTGAATCTTTGGTCAGTCACTTTTGCAAATACCAGGTATTAGCCACAGTTGCTACTAAACTGTGCTTCTGTCTTGCCTATTTACAAATGGATTTGAGATCTTCCAGTAAGACACCTGTTTAAGAAGACCATTTACCTAGAAAGAATATATTAAAACCCACTGGGAAGAAAAAAGTACAACAAAACCCAGGCTGAAAGAATTAGAGTTGCTGACTGTCACCTTTCCACTGTGCTTGAGTAGCAAGGCAGCAGTGGTTTGAACTGTGTGATAAAAGAAAGCATACAAGCCTCGAGGGGAAGCACTGCAGGCAAGGGGTCTGACATGATGCCACTGCTGGCCCAGTGCAAAGCGCACGGAGCAGGAGCCTGCAGATGGGCCATGTGTGGCTACGGCTGAGGTGGCTCAGACTAGTGGGGGCTCTGGCTGGATTTGGTGGTAGAATCTTGCATTCTGTTCTCTGAACCAGATTCCCTATGGCAGCCTTGCCATTGCAGCAGTCGGCCAGACACCACTGTTTGCTTGGCTGAAGTTGCTTTTTTTTTTTTTGAAACAGAATCTCACTTTGTCACTCAGGCTGGAGTGCAGTGGTATAATCTCAGCTCATTGCAACCTCCATCTCCCAGTTCAAGCGCTTCTTGTGCCTCAGCCTTCTGAGTAGCTGGCACCGCCACACTGGGCTAATTTTTGTATTCTTAGTAGTAGAGACGGAGTTTCACCATGTTGGCCATGCTGGTCTCAAACTCCTGGCCTCAAGCGACCCACCCACCTCAGCCTCCCAAAGTGCTGGGATTACTGCACCCAGCCTGACATAGCTTCAAACACAGTTCTAAAACCCCTCTAGCTAATTATAGACATTGTGCTTAATGTTCAGAGCCTTGACTTCTGTTAATGTGAGTTGAACCAACTGTGTTCCAAGACTGAGTAGGGCGTTTGAAAGGTGTCCTACCAGGTCCTCGCTAGTCTTCAGCCTGAGTTCAGAGCAGGAGGTGCTGCCTGACCACTGCCCCAAAGAGTGGGCAGGAGCGCCTCCGACAGGGAGGCAAGAGAAATGCCGCCCAGCATGCATCCTCAGACCCACAAAACAAGTGGCAGGCACAGTGGGCACAGGGAGTGGTGCAACCAGGCGGGCAGAGCAGGCTGTTTTCTGAGGCTGGCATTCTCCTGAGGAGGCAAGCTCTGTTCTGAGGGCCAGGACAGCAGGGCTTCTCAAGAGAAGTGGCAATGGCTTGAGGCAGCCCTGGCCGAGGCCAGCACCTCAGCCCTGTGCTCACAGCTCCCCATGGGGGCAGTCAGCCCCCAACCCCTGTTGTCCATTGGTGGTCCTGATGGGCTTGTGTTGTCCAGCAAAGCCTTGGGCTTGGTACTGCGCTGACAGACCCTGGCCCACCTTGGGGGCGCAAATGTGCCCCTTGGCCCACCCCTTGCAGGCATTAGTGGTGGCACTCCTCTCTGCTGTCGCTGGTGAGGACTAGCCCTTGTGGACCAAGACTTGTCAGATAGAAAGTGATGGCAATAGGAGCATTCCCATGGCTCCAGGTGGAGAGAGGTCTTACATTTTACCTCTCTTTGTATGAAATAAGATTTCATATTCCTTATTTATATGAAATAAGACTTTGCACTGATAACCTAAAATCTCCAAACAGTGATGCCTCCACAGGAAGCCTAAGCAGTGCTGCAGCCCCACCCATGCCTTCTGCTGAGTAATGGTCACAGTTGTCAAGTGCCCTTCCTTGGGTTCACTCGTTTATCACTTGTTTGGCTGGTGGCCATTTATGTGCCAGGGGTGGTGTGAAGTGCTCAGGGACTGTGGCAATGACAGTCTCTGTCCCTGTGATGCACACGTTCCAGCAGGAGGAGGCGGAGCATAGGTGAACAAACACAGCCAGGCGCAGTGACTCACACCCGTAATCCCAGCACTTTGGGAAGCCGAAGCGGGCGGATCACCTGAGGTCAGGAGTTCGAGACCTGCCTGGCTAATGTGGTGGAACCCATCTCTACTAAAAATACATAAATTAGCCAGGCATGGTGTCAGGCACCTGTAATTCCAGCTACTTGGGAGGCTGAGGCAGGAGAATCGATTGAACCCAAGAGGCGGAGGTTGCAGTGAGCCACGATCATGCCATTGTGCTCCTGCCTGGGCAACGAGTGCGAAATTCCATTTCAAAAAGTAATAATAATAAGTAAAATTTTTAAAAATAGGTGAACAAACACAGAATGTAAGGTGGAGAGCAGGTCACGGCGGGCTGGATGGTGAGGGGGAGCACTCCAGAAAGCCTCGGCTGCCAGTGCAAAGGCCCTGAGGCAGGAATGTGCTGTGGAGCTCAGGGCAGAGAAATGAGGCCATTATGACTGGTGCAGGTCAGAGGGATGGAATAGTAGGAGCCAGGCACGCTCCTTGCACTTGGCACAGAGTGCACTTGTTTCTCACAACAGCCCTGTGGGGGCAGGTACCATTATGATCCCCATTTTGCTGCTGAGAACACAGCCACCAAGAAGCTGAGATTGGCCGTGATTGAGTAGCCCTTTGGGGGCAAATCCCAGGACTTGGACCCGCCTCGATCTGGTTCCAGAGTCTGTGGTTTCACTTGGGCCCTGTGCTTCGTGTACCTTGGGGGAGGAGAGGAGGAGGGAGGCAGCAGAGGCTGGAGCACGGGGCCTGCTGCAGGCATGGATGCTGGGCTCTGTGCTGGGTGAGGTGAGCAGGGGACTACGAGTACATGGCATCTTTTGTCTTCCAGAATGTGGAGAGACAGGGCATTTATGGGGTCTTCATTTCACAGCTTGTAAGCTTGTGAACTGACAGTGAAGCAGGAGCGGCTGAAGGGGTTTTATTATTACATCCCAGGAGCAAGGCTTTATGTTTTGTCCAAATGGCCAAGCTCCCTAACAAAGAGAAGCTCTGCCTTGATGTAGGCTTACACTCTAGATATTACACATGAAAGGATCTTAGGTTTACAGCCTTAGGTTTACACTTGTAATTACAAGTGAAAGGGTCTTGGGTTTACAGCTTTAGAAATCACACATGAAAGGGTCTTAGGTTTACAGTTTTAGGAATTACATGTGAAAGGTTTCTGGTCTCCTGATGGAGGAGTGGGGTGGAGGTTTGATCTTGCTTAAGTAAAAACAGTGTCTTTTGGAGAGATTCCCCCATACCATGCCTCCTATCTTATAGGAAGGTGATTTAGGAGGCACCCCTCAGCCGGCCTTGTCTTTTGTTGAAATGCAGTGTGGAAGTCAAGGGGAAGGTGATCCCAGATGCCTGGGTCTCCTTCCTCACCCGTATTGTCTGGCTCTGGGGACTGTGGAAATAGCCTTGAGAAGGTTTTGTAAAAGGGCAGGCAGGGTTTCTGCACACCTCCTTTTGTTGTGGGGTAAAGGCCCATGTGTGAGACTCCAAACACCATCCTGTAGACAAATAGGGCAGTTGGCAGGGCAGAGGCACCTGGATAGACTTAGAGCACTCCACTTTCTCACCCTGAGACCAGAGCAATTCATGGGACCATATCCATAGCCTCAAATTGCAAACTTGCCCGCCCTGGAAAGGGCCGCCATGCTAATTAAGGGTATGGCAGGAAGGCAGCACCTGGTCCCCAGCTGGCCAGGACCATGCTCCAGGCAGGATCTCCGCTTCAAGAGGGCATTATGGCAGCAGCGAGGTGTACACCGAGTGCCAGAGTGTGCCCTGCACGTTATCAGGTGTCAGGATTATACACTGGAATCAGCAGGCAGGCCAGACTGAGGCTTAGACAGGAGGACTGAGGCATAGCTAAGGAAATGGAACTCATGCCCACTAAGAACTGTGATAACTGTGCTGTATTCCCTGTGCAGTGGGAGCTGCATGGCATTGTTGGGACTGAAACAGTGTGATCCTGCAGGGACATCTCGGACCCAGCAGCTGTGTTGTAGGAGTGAGAGGGTTAAGAGCTCCTAGTCACTCTTAAGCCTTATACAATCTCATGGGATTTTACTCCTAACCTTGGGGAGACCAGATCCAGGGACAAACCTGGGACAGTGACCCAGATGTGAGAGGTTCATCTCATCTACACTTGCCTGGGGTGATTCCTAGCTCCACACCGCCTTTGGTCACTGGCCACCTGCACTATTCAAGAATGCATGAGGACGGACCTCTGCAGCACACCAGCTCTCTTCTGACAGGGTAGCTTTCTTTAGATTGGGGGCTGTACATGGGCTGGGAAGAGCAGGCACATTTTAAATAGGTAGCAAGGTCCAGGGAAATCATTCCAGGAAGACAAATCTAGAAACAAGGGTCTTCCTGAGAGCAGCAGCTGTGGCTCAAACCCATTGTGGCCAAAGGAGTATTGGCTTTGTGACCTTGACTATACTTTTCTGGGCTCCATTTGCCCAGTCTGAAAAATGAGGAGGGATAGATGCTCCCTTAGGGTCCCTCCCACTCAGGTCTTCTGCACGCCCCCCTCAGCATACCCAGCACTGCGTCTTGCATGCAATAGGCACCCGAATCGTGGTGAAATGGCACTCGGACTCAGCAAGATCGTAGTCCTTCCACCACCTTGGCGACCACGGGGGGCCTTGGTGCTGGTAGATCTGACTCGTCCCTGAAGTGCTGCATCACTCACTCACTCACTCACTCACTCACTCACTCTTCCTGTTCTTCTTTCTGTCCCTGATGCTGTCACTCCACAGGAGGACTTCCGGAATAAAGTGGATGACTACATCAAGCGTTATGCCAGATGATAAAAGGGGACGATTGCAGGCCCATGGACTGTGTTACAGTTTGTCTCTCATGTGAAACAGCAGGAGGTAGCCCCCTCTCCCGTCCTCACGCTCCCTCAGCCCCCTGGATTGTCCCAGTCCTGTGACCATGTTGCCCTGAAGAAGACCATCTTCATGACTGCTCATTGTAGATGGAGAATTCAACATAAATACAGCAAGAAAATGTGTTTGGGCTTCTGAAGAGTTGTCTGCTTACCTTAACATGTTTACTTTTTTGAACTTGTACTGTATAGGCTATTGGTGAAATTCTTAAGAAGTTGTAATGAACTCAAAATTGAGGCCAGAGCTTGCTTTCCCTTTTCCCCAACAAAATTGGTTTTCTGCACAAGCGATGCTAATGATGTGTTCCGTGTAACTTGCAGATTGGCAATAAGATACCCACTACAAACTGTGATTGGATGCAAAATCTCTTAGTTTCTTTCACGAGTGTTGGCCCTGCCTAGATGTTGTGAAGCTTCCCAGAATGCATAGTCATTCACTGTAGATCTCTTATTGAAATGCATATTTTATTTAATGTAAGTATATTTTGGAACAGATTTGTAATTTGTACAATTTAATGCTTTAATTATTTTTTCTATTCTCATTTAGTTTGTATTTTCATTGTATAGAGCAGACAGAAAGATGTTGAGTCAAGCGACTGTTGAAGAGAAATACAAAGAAAATATGAAAGGCACATTATTCATTTTGTCCAAATGCAATGAGAATCTCTTAAAAATCAGCTCTTACTTTCAGGTCCAGATGTGTCAAGGACATTTTGGAGACCTTTGCAGCTAGATTTGGATGATAAAAACAAAAAGGCAGGGAGCCCATTCTAACATGCTGCCCAGAGGAAACTGGCTGGAGCCTGGACCAGCTGGCGTTGGTGTTTCTGCCATGGTCATGTGATTGTGAGCTGGTAGCTCCTTATCAGAGCGCCAGAGCCTGCTGTCTTAGGAGACAGGAGTGATGCCTCAGGAATCAGCCCAACGTCTGATGCCACCGAGACTGTACCTGTGGCCTTCTGAGTCTGCTGTGGCTCCGGGCCCTGCCTGGAGGTAAGCCTCCTGGGCCTTGGAGGACCAGGAGTCAACAGTGGCATACGCCATCCTTAGCCAAGTTAACGTATTGCAAAGGAAGAGCCCCGAAGAGAGGCAAGTGGATTTACTCCAGCATGTAGACATTTGAACCAGAGAAATCAAACGCAAAATAAATGTCTGTCTAGTTTCATTTTCTGCCTGCCTAACACTCTCAAATTTAACTGCCAGCTTCCTTAGACCTCTGGGTTTCCCTGTCTGCCATCTTCTGGGTTTAGTTTGTTTTTCTTAATTTATAGAACCTCTGATTGTGAGAGCTGTCTGTCACAGAGACCCAGCAGTTGAGGAAGGTAGGCCTTGTTTCCTGTTTGCACTCATTAGACTTGAGGGTGGCCCCTGGCTAATGGGCCATACAGAGCAGGAAGAGTGAGATTGGATAGAGAGAATGATGGCATCTGAGGAGCTCAGGCTTGTCCAGGAGACACATTAATCCCCACCTGTCAGGGCCTAGGAGAGAGAAGAACTTCAGCTTCACACTTTTCCTCTTGCCAGCTGAGCACTAGGCATCCTCTCTAGGTAGGGCAGGAGCCAGCAGCTAATTCCTGCCCTCTGTGACCCAGGAAATGAGGTTCTCTGCCTGGTGCCAGTCCCAGGCCCAAGTCAGGGCATATCCCATAGTAGTAGTTCCGGCTGCCTGGAGCTTCCCAGCTGGTGGTGCAAGTGTTGATGCAGGACTTTTCAGAAGAGCACTTCTGTGGGAGAAATGATGCCAGCGCCTGCTGTCCAGTGGAGACATTTATGCAGCATACATGAAAGACGTGCCCCCTGGACCACATCGAAAGCGGTAATATCAATTATTCTGACATCAAAGTATTTGCACAGTAGAAAAACACTTTGCTTATTATCAGGGAGTAAGCAATTCTTTTAAAATGTCCAGATAACTGAATCGTCCCATTCTGTCCAGTGGAAATCCCCCAGAGATATTTTACACACACATGCCATCTTAAGAGCACACCCAAATGTGGCCCATCACAGTAAGCAGCTGGTGGTGTCCTGGGTGCTTGGCCAGTGGGGCCCATGGGACCTGTTGGGTGACTGTGGGGCGCAGTTGCCTTTGAGACCTGGCTTCTTGGCATTCCCCTCCCTCTTTCACAGGCCAAAGTCACATTTCTGGCTCCAGTTCATATGCCCCCAACCAACTGGGTACTAGTTGGTGATTTCTGATTTGCCAGGGGATGAAAATCCCTAGACTTGGCCAAAAGGCCAGTCCTGGAAATAGGTGTGAGTGGGCAGACCCTTGGGGAAGTGAAGCTCTTGGGCAGCTCTGACATCTAGTTGGACATCCAAAACCTTTGCTTCCTGAAATCTGGTCCTTGGCTGTACTCGAGAGTCCTGACTATTGCTTAGAATTTGATGCGTAAGCTGCATGGTTTTCAAGTACTCCTAGAAGGAAACACTTCCTCTTACCTCTGATATCTTCCCCTAAATAACCTACCAGCAGGTGACTACCCCTTTGTAGTCTTTCTACCAAGGAACCGAGGCACGAGTGTTACTGAGATATTGAAAATGGATCTCAGCTGTGCCCCTTTTCTCCTATAGCTGCTCGTCTGTGTTTTCACCAGCTTTGTTTGCCGAGCACAGACCACAGGGAACCAGTGTCTTCACCTGCCCTCGTCTCTAAGCACCGGAAGCCTGAGAGGCTGCTCAGGAGCTAAAACATGGTGAATGTACATTCTGAAGGATCATGTACCTTAGTATTTGGCACTTTACATGATTCAGAGCAGTGTGCATATTCTGCTCTGTCATTAGTTACTTGCACGCTTGTCTGGAAAGACCTTGTAGGGTACAGAACAACAGTGTTCATAGCTAGGCCAGTCTCAACAGAGTCCTAGCCCATTCACAGGCCATCTGGTGATAGACCCAGCATGTTTTTTTCTTATGGCATTAGAAAGATTGAATAAGCCTTCTGCTGGATTCTAGACCCAAAGAGAAAGAAAGAAAAATCCCAGAGGGCAAACTCCTAGGCAGTGCTGATCACAAAACTCTTGTCATAGTCTTCAGGGAACAAACGCCACTTGCTGTTCCATGGGGTTGCTGTGCTGCCACTTCCCACCCCACTTATTTCAAGAGCTGCTGTGAAAAATCAGTTCCAGTTTCTTCTGTAAAACCCACAGCACTACTGGTGCATTCTGATTTACCTTTGTTAAGTAGAACCTTCTTACTCCCTAAGAGATTTTCAAAGTAAGTCACGTATTCCTGTTTAACATCACCCTTTTTGCCGATAATCAAGCAGATTTTTTTTTCATGTAAGAATTCCAACAAGAAGATGTAAACCACCAATTCAGGATTGTTTTCATTTTCTTTTTTTCTTTTTTTGAGGTGGGGTCTTACTCTGTCACCCAGGCTGGAGCTAGAGTACAGTGGTGTGATCTTAGCTCACTGCAACCTCTACCTCCTGGGCTCAAGCAGTCCTCCCACCTCAACCTGGGACCACAGGCATGTGCCACCATTCCCAGCTAATTTTTTGTATTTTTGGTAGAGATGGGGTTTTACCATCTTGGCCAGGCCGGTCCCAAACTCCAGAGCTCAAGCAATCTGCCTGCCTTTGCCTCCCCAAGTGCTGGGATTACAGGTGTGAGCCACCATGTCTTTCCTTCACTTTGATCCATGTTTAACTTTGGAAATTCAAGTTTGCTACACGTTCACTATTCTTTATAAAATAAGTCTAGTAAAATGTTGATATATAGTCGTAGTAAAATGTTTAACTTTTTCTTTGCCAAAGAATAATTTGAAAAATGAGATAAACCTGTCATTCCCCTCGTTCCACCCTCCTATAGCCCTGCCTAAAATAAAAAATATCGAACAGCTGAGAAGGGCTGATTCAGCGGCGTCTATATCGCCTATCTACACTACCTCTCTTACCCCAGGTTTCCATGGGTTACTGGAATTTATTTATTGAAAATATTATGGTTAGAAAAAATAAAGTTCTTTAAGAAACCCATTGATGGCTAAATTGGGGACCCTGCATTGGTTAATATCTATTTGTTCACACTGAGTTATACAAAGAACCGAATGATCTCTTCAGAAAATTCAGCTTAGGGCTTGTTCATTCTCATTGGCAAATTCACTGAGCCAGAGTTCTTCCAGGGAATTATTATTATTTTTTTTTTTCTAGCTTATGTCAGGGCCAGCTGGAAATGACAGTGCCTGCCCCAAGAGTTCCCTGTGCTGGAGAAGAGAACACCTGTGAACAGGGGCTCCATGCACAGCCGACTGGGGTAAATACTTGACAGGGAGGCACCAGTAACCAGGAAAGACTTACATAGTATGGTGGCTTAGCACTTCCATTTTGTCTCTTCCTTGAGCCCCTGGTCCACAGTTCATGTGTGGGTGTTTCCCCTGCTCTGATAACCTAGGTGATGCCCAGGTGATGCTCTTGTGGCCTACAAGGCCTCCTCTGTCTATATTTGTTGTATTTTTCAGTGTTGGGTTTTCATCACCTCCATGTCCAACCTCATGACTTCCTAGCAACTCATCACTCCTATGTCATTCCTGATGCCTAATGTTGGAAGATTACTTTGTCTCGAACCAGTCATTGATATTACCAGATATCCCTTTCAAAAAATATTTATTCCAGCCTCAATGACCCTGTTCCCCCATGCCCTTCTTTCCTCTCCTAACCATGGAGAGGTGGAGGAGCTGTGGCTGGGTGCAGCCCTGTGGGTCAGTAGCCTTGTTTCCTATTCCTAAGAGGTTTCCGCCTCAAGTTAGGAGTTAGTCTGGAAAGAAAATCTGTCTCCCTGGGTGTAATGCTGTGGCAAGGAGCTCCAGATAGTGCAGGAGACACAGGTGGAGTCTAGTGACTCCATGGATTTCATTCACATGGCTGTGGCTCTGCCACACCAATCACAGTGGCATGTGACAGAAACCATTGTCAGTGTAGGAAGGGCAGTGGATGTGGAAGAGCTGGCCAGACATCCAGGTGAGACTGAAACCCATGGGGATGGCCTCCCCACGTCCTCTCCACTTCACTGCCAGAGAGATTTATGAAACACCTTTTGACCATGCTATGTCTTCCTCTTGCCTTCAGAATAAGCACTCCTGTGCCTGGCATACAGAGCCCATTGTGACTGGGCCCCTGTGCACCCTGCCAGCCACTGCCCTGAAGAGCCTGGCCTCAAAGTAGTGCTGTCATGCTCTAGATGAGGCTTCCAAGACACTCAGCCTCCCTCTTGGGACTCCTTCAAGATTTAGTTCATATAGTGCCACTGCTATGAAGTTATTGCTGCTCTTACATCAGGACAAACACTTTCTGTGTATCCTCGCCTTTCCCAGGCTTCCAGAAGCACCAAGAGTCTGGACTGCACTTACTCACATATGTATTCCTGCCTCTCCCAGGAGTCAGCATCTGGAGTACAGGCCTTAGCCAGCTGCAGTAACTGAGTAGGTTACTACAATGTGATTATTGGCTGCTGAGTAAATATGTAGTAGCTTAAGAGCCCAGCATACCAGCTGCAAGCCTGCTTGTGGCAGTCAGCCAGGAGCTGGGTGCCCTGGCCACCCCAGGCATAACTGAGGATGGTGGCTGGCACCACCCGGGTGAGGTAACTGCCCTTTCATCAGCTGACAGACGCTTAGGCTAAGCAAAGCTTACTTTGCTTGGGTAAATAATACTGTGCGAAAATGCTGCAGAAAAGAAATAATATCCAGGAGAGTCTAAGGACAAACATGATTTTGGAAATGAAGTGTAGGATCAAAAAAAGTGTTTAGGGATGAAAAATCCACGTTTGGGAAAATGCAGTAAATAAAATTAAAAAGCCCTAAGTAGGCAATAGGCCAAAGTGAAAAGGAAACAGAATGAAACTATAAAAGAAGCTAGATGAGGAAACGAAAATCAACCTAAGTGCACAGCAAAGAGCAGAATTGATGCTGAAAAAGTAGATCAATGATGTGGAGACAAATTTGAGGAATTTTCCCAGAATGCAGAAGAAAACAGACAAAAGCCATTGGAAGGAAGATAACAGAAAGGACAGAGGGGACTTGTACTTGCAGCTTGAGTAACAAGGATTGGATTTACCCTTTATATGAAATAAGCAAAAACCGAACAGTATGGGTTTTCAGGCTTTCAGACACTGGACATCAGGCGGTTCATGACAGCAATTTTAATCAACAGTCTCCTAATAGAAATGTCCAAGATACAAATGAAAATCACTCATCATACCAAGAACCAGGAAAACTGCTACTTAAAAGATAAAATGCACGGCCAGGCGCGGTGGCTCAAGCCTGTAATCCCAGCACTTTGGGAGGTCAAGGCGGGTGGATCACGAGGTCAAGAGATCGAGACCATCCTGGTCAACATGGTGAAACCCTGTCTCTACTAAAAATACAAAAAACGTTAGCTGGGTATGGTGGCACGTGCCTGTAATCTCAGCTACTCAGGAGGTTGAGGCAGGAGAATTGCCTGAACCCAGGAGGCGGAGGTTGCGGTGAGCCGAGATCGCGCCATTGCACTCCAGCCTGGGTAACAAGAGCGAAACTCCGTCTCAAAAAAAAAAAAAATGCAATAAACTGACACTCATGAGATGAATCAGATGGAATGTTCTTAGTATTTTAAGGCACCCCATCATAAAAATGTTTGAGAAACTATGAATTGTTCTGAAACTAATGAAGAAATGGAATATCTCTACAAGAATATAGAACTTATAGAAAACCAAGTGGAAATTATTGAACTAAAATGTGCAGTGACAGAAACTTTAAAATTTTATTGGATAAGCTCATTAGTAGAGTAGAAATGACAGAAGATACAATCAGCAAACTTAAGGACAGATCAATAGAATTTACTAAATCTGAACACAGAAAAACCAAAAAGGGGGAGTGCAGGAGGACAAAGCCTCAATGGAACAGTGACAAAAGATGCCATTTCCTATTATGTGAGTTCCAAAAGGAGTGGAGAAAGCGAATAGGACTAAAACAGTATTTGAAACAGTAGAGGTGAAAACTTTCCACATTTTATGGAGAGACTCAAACACAGATTCATGAAGCTGAGTGAACCCCACACAGGATAAACTCAAAAGAAATCCATGCCAAGAGGCCGGGGTGGTAGCTCACACCTGTAATCCCAGCACCTTGGGAGGCTGAGGCAGGCGGATCACCTGAGTTTGGGAATTCAAGACCAGCCTGACTAACGTGGAGAAACTCCATCTCTACTGAAAATACAAAATTAGCCAGGCATGGTGGTGCATGCCTGTAATCCCAGCTACTTGGAAGGCTGAGGCAGGAGAGTCACTTGAACCAGGGAGGCAGAGATTGTGGTGAGCTGAGATCATACCATTGCACTGGGCAACAAGAGTGAAACTCCCTAAAAAAAAAAAAAAAAAAAAAAAAAACAAAAAAAAAAAAAAAAAATACATGCCAAAAAAAAAAAAAAAAAAAGATCCATGCCAACAAAAATCATAAAATTTTTTTTTTGAGATGGAGTATATAAATAACAGGTTTTTTTTTTTTAACCTCCTTTCTTTATAAACAACAGAGGTTTATGGCATTTTTAACTTACACTGTCCCTCTTTCATATCCTGAAACTCCACAGTAGCTTTAAACATATTCACAGTGAAAATTCATAGCCTGGACACCACTTGAGGGAGAAGAACATGACTAGACATCCTTCAAAGCTTCATTCCTGGGGAAATGTTTCCTTTTTTTTTGAGACAGAGTCGTGCTCTGTTGCCCAGGCTGAACCGCAGTAGCATGATCTCAGCCCACTGCAACCTCCACCTCCCAGGTTCAAGTGATTCTCCTGCCTCAGCCTCCCCAGTAGCTGGGACTATAGGTCCATGCCAGCACACCCGGCTAATTTTTATATTTTTAGTAGAGATGGGTTTGACCATGTTGGCCAGGCTGGTCTCAAACTCCCGACCTCAGGTGATCCACCTGCCTTGGCCTCCCCAAGTGCTGGGATTACAGGCATGAGCCATCTCACCCAGCTGAGAAATATGTCACTTAATAAATCTTGTAGTTCCATGAAAGACCCCACTTGCAAAGCTGTATTTGACTTGAGTTAGAGCTCACTGAGATCAAAACTGCTTTTCCCAGGTTGCAATATATAAGATCAGTATACAGAATCACTAGCAATGAACAATATGAAAATGAAATTAAGCAAATCCATTTGAGATGGCATAAAAAATACTTAGTGATAAATTTAATAAAAGAAACACAAGACTTGGAGACAAAACTACAAAATACCCCTGGAAGAAATAAAGACAAATAAATGGAAAGCCATTCTGTGTTTTTACTTTGCAAGATTTAATATTGTTAAGATGACAGTACTCCCTAAATCATATCGTTTGGCTATGTCTCCACCCAAATCTCATCTTAAATTCCCACGTGTTGTGGGAAAGACCCAGTGGGAGGTAATTGAATCATGGTGGCAGGTCTTTCTGTGGTGTTCTTGTGATGGTGGGTGTCTCATGAGATCTGATGGTTTTATAAGGGGGCGTTTCCCTGTACAAGCTCTCTCTTTGCCTGCTGCCATCCACATAAGATGTGACTTGCTCCTCCTTGCCTTCCACCGTGATTGTGAGGCCTCCACAGCCATGTGGAACTGTAAGTCCATTAAAGCGCTTTTTTTTGTAAATTGCCCAGTCTCAGGGATGTCTATCAGCAGTGTGGAAATGGACTAATACATTAAATAAATGTACAGATTTAGTGCAAACCCTCTCAAGCTAAACCTAACAATCTTCAGAAAATTTAAGGGGCCCTGAATAGCCAACACAATCTTGAAAAGGGACAAATCTGGAGGACTCACACTTTGTGATTTCAAAACTTAACTATAAAGTCATAGTAATCAAGACAGTGTCATGAGGGATGTATAGATTAATAATGAGTCCAGAAATAAACATATACATCTATGGTTAATTGACTTTTTAAAAAAGTGACAGGGGTCTCAGTGTGTTGCCCAGCCTGGACTTGCACTCCTGGGCTCAAGGGATTTTTTTCACCTGAACCTTCTGAGTATTTGGGACTATGCCTTACTTAATCAATTGATTTTTTTTTCTTTGAGGCAAGGTCTGGCTCTGTTGCCCAGGCTGTAGTGCAGTGGTGCAATCTCAGCTCACTGCAACCTCTGGCCTCCCAGGTTCAAGCCATCCTCCCACCTCAGCCTCCTGAGCAGCTAGGACTACAGGCATGCACCACCACACCTGGCTAATTTTTTTTATACTTTTTGTAGAGACAGAGTTTTGCCATGTTGTCCAGCCTGGTCTCAAACTTGTGAGCTCTAAGCAGGCCACCCACCTCAGCCTCCCAAAATGATTGGATTACAGCCGTGAGCCACTGCACCTGGCCTACAGTCAACAGATATTTGATGACTGTCAAGACAATTAAACGGTAAAAAGAACTTTTCTTACCTCATGCCATATATTACAATACAAAGATTAAGTCAAATGAATTAAAAACCTAAATACAAAAGCTAAAAACATAAAACTCTTTAGAGGAAAATACAGGAATAAATATGTGTGACCTTGGGTTAAGGAAAGCATTTGTAAATATGACATCAAAACACAGGCAACAAAAGGAAAAATAGATAAACTTGATCAAAATTAAAACTTAGTGCTTCAAAGGACATCATCAAGAAAGTGAAGACAACCCACAGAGTAGAATATTTGCAAATAACATTTGATAAGGATTTAGTATTTAGAGTACATGACACCTCAACAATTAAAAGATAACCTGATTTAAAAATGGACAAAGGATATGAGTAGACATTCTCTAAAGAATATTAACAAATGGGCTGGGCACGGTGGCTCACGCCTGTAATCCCAGCACTTTGGGAGGCTGAGGCGGGGCAGTGGGGTGGGAATCATGAGTTCAGGAGTTCAAGACCAGCCTGGCCAACATGGTGAAACCCTGTCTCTACTAGAAATACAAAAATTAGCTGGGTGTGGTGGCATGTGCCTGTAATCCCAGCTACTCGGGAGGCTGAGGCACAAGAATTGCTTGAACCTGTAAAACAGAGGTTGCAGTGAGCTGAGATTGAGCCACTGCACTTCAGGCTGGGCAACAGAGTGAGACTCCGTCTCATCAAAAAAAAAAAAAAAAAAAAAAAAAAAAAAGTTTACTGGTTGCTAGGGTATGGGAAATGAATACTAATGAGCACAGTTATTTCTTTTTGGGGTGATGAAAGTACTCTGGAATTAGTGGTGATGGTTGCACAACGTTGGGAATAGATGAAAATCACTGAATTGTGTACTCTAAAAGAGTGAAGGTTACGGTATGTAGATTATATCTCAGTTTCTGAAAACAGTGTAAAGAAATCAAGGCAGAATACTGAAAACTGTTCAGGTAGCCCAAAGGGAGGCAGGTAGAGAGATACAGGCTGAAAATCAGATGAACAGAAAATGGTAGCTCTGAGAGCTAACATATCAGTAATTCTCTCAAAGCAAGTCAAAGGTTGACAGAATGGATTAAAAGACACAACTCAATTATAATCTGTTTAGAAGAAACTCCCATCAAATTAAAAAACATTTGTAGATTGAAAGGATGAAAACAGATATGCGGAATTTATTTATTTTTTTTTAAAGCGGCAATTGTATTGATATCTGATCACTTAGACTTCAGAGCAAAGAAAATTAGCAGACAGTATTACATAACAGAAGATTCACCACCAGGAAGACAATCCTACATGTGCCTTTACCAACATCATTCTCAGAACACATGAAGTAAAAACTGACAGAGCTGAAAGGAGAAAGAGACAAATCTGTAGTCATAGTTGGAAATTTCAGTTGCTGAGTCATTACAGTGAACATGCAATTACCGTATGCCCCAGCTACTAAATTCCTGACCATTTATCCCAGAGAATGAAAACTTACATTCACACAAAAACCTTTACACCAATGTTTGTTCATAGTTGCCTTATTTATAACAGCTATAATCTGGAATAGGCCCAGGTGTCCTTCAACCTGTGAATGGTTAAACAAACTCTGGTACACCCATACCCTGGAATATTACTCAGCAGTGAAAAGGAATAAGCTATTTACAGCAACTTGGACAACTTTCCAGGAATTACACTGAGGGGAAAAAAAAATATCTCAAGTAGTAACATGCTGTATGTTTTTTGTTTATATAACAGATTTGGAAAAACAAAATTTTAGAAACAGAATAGTGACTGGCAGGAGTTACAGACAGGAATGGGCAGGAGGAGGGGGTGGATTTGTTTTTAAGACTAATACAAGGATCCCTATATAATGAAAATGTTTTACCTTGATTATGGTAGCAGATACACAAATGTACACATGAAAAAATTGCATAGGGCGAAACACCCCACAAGGAAGGCTGGGGAAATCTGAATAAAAACAATGGATTGTATCAATGTCAATATCCTGGTTATGGGTTTTGTTCTTTTTTTTTTTTTTTTTGAGACAGTCTTGCTCTGTCACCCAAGCTGGAGTCCAGTGGCACAATCTTGGCTCACTGAACCTCCGCCTTCAGGGTTCAAGTGATTCTTTTGCAAGACTCCATCTTAAAAAAAAAAAGGAGAGAGAGAAAGACACTGGATGGGTTTAACAGCAGGTTATATGTTGCAGAAGAAACATGGACTTCAAGATAGAGCAACAAAGACAATCCAAAATAAAGGGAAAAAGTGGGAACCTCTTCCCCATGAGAACTTCTTGAGCTGTGAGATAACTTGTAATTGTGAGTCCCCAAAGAAGCAGGGGAGAAAGAAATACTTGAAAAGAAAACTTTTCCAAACTGATAAACACTCTAATCCAATGGATCTTAAAAGGTCAACAAACCCAAAGCACAAGAGCATGCAGAACACTACACCGTAGCCAAGTCTCATGATGAAATTGCTCAAAAGCGGCTGGCCCAAAGGTAGTGACTTATCTCAACTGATTGTTCATAGTCCGTTACAGATCGAACTCCTTGTTCTACTCTTTCCCCCCTTCTCACTACTGCACTTGATTAGTCTAAAAAAAATGCTCAAAATCAGTGACAGAGCAAAATATTTTAAATGATTTTTTTAAATTTTTGTGAAGAATGGGGTCTTGCTATATTGCCCAGGCGGGTCTGGAACTCATGGACTCAATCTGTCCTCCCACTTCTGCCTCCTGCCTCCCTAAGTGCTGGGAGTACAGGCATGAGCCACTGCACCTAGCCAGAGCAAAATATTCAAAGCAAGCAGGAAGGAAATAAAGAGACAACATATAGAGGAACAAAGATAAGGGCAACAGCAGATGTCTCATACAGACAATATAAGCAAGAAAATAGTGGAGAAGTAACTCCAAAGTGCTGAAAGAAAAAAAACTCAAGCTAGATTCCTAGATTTATGGAACATCAAATGTGAAGGCAAAATAATGACTGTTTTCAAGTATACAAAAGCTGAAGGAAGCATCAGCAGACTAGCACTACAAAGTCCTCTGGCAGAAGAAATGACGTCAAATGGGAATGTGGAACCACATCAGGGTCTCTTCCCCCTTGGCACTGTTGACAGTTGGGGCTAATTTGTTATGGGGATGCTCAGTAGTATCCCAGAAGCACCACTGCTCCTGTTATGGCAACCAAAATTGTCTCTAGACACTACCAAAGGACCCTTGGAAGGAAAAATTACCCCTGCTTGAGAATCACTGTGTACGATGGATGGTTTTCATATTTTCCATCTCTATCCTTCTGAGCAATAATCAGAGAATTCCTAGGGCCAGGCATTTAGTTCATGAATTCACTCCTCAGTTATACCTCTTCTGCTCTTCAACCCATCTATTGAGGGGTTCTAAAACACAATAAACCTTATTTTTTAGAGGAGTTTTAGGTTCACTTGAAAATTAAGCAGTTACCGTATATGCCCTGCTTGTGCACACCCACTTCCCCCACTGTCAACATCCACTGTGGTATTTTTGTTAACAACCTTCATTGACACATCATCATCACCCATAGTCCATAGTTTACATTAGGATTCATTCTTGGTGTTGATTTTCTGTGAATTTTGGTAAATATATTACATATATCCACCATTATAGTATACAAAATAGTTCATTGCCCTAAAAATTCTGCTCTCTGCCTATGCATTCTTTCCTCCCCGAAACCCCTGACAACTCTGTTGAGTTTTTAAACTTCAAGTCTTAGCTTTAATGTCCAGTATCTCTTTTCATTGTTTGTTCTTGTTTCATGACTGCCTTTTTTTAAAAATAAAATATCCATCAAGATCTTGCTGTATTGGAGACTTACTCTGATAGCTCTATTAACTTTTCCCCTTAGGTGAGAATTCTATTTGGTGTGTGCGCTATCTTCATGGAGATGGCATTCCTCAAGTGTTTGGCCACTATGGGGCACTTGTGTTTGTATTAGCGACATCCTGGTAGGTCACTGTTGCATGTGTGACCAGTATGCTTGGAATGGTGGCAACCACTGCTGCATGTTGCACCCTAAACTGTTTTCAGCTAGGCTACCTCAGCACCTGGGCTTCATGTTTGTACTCAGCCCTTTCTGGGTATCACCAGCCATGCTGGACACTATCTTGTCTGACTCCACCGCTACACTATGTCCATCTGGAAACACAAACCTTATTGCTGCCTAAGTGGCCCAAGGAGTGCTTGAGAGGAATCATCACCTCATCCGCTGTCCTTACACTCCCATCCTTACAGCCTTCCAAACAGATGTAGAGAATGAACTCTCCCCTATCAACTTCCCTAGCCACCTTCGCTCTTACCTTCATCCCCTATCATCTCCTCCAGGACTTCGGCTCTTCTTGCATGTCCTGTTAGCTACCTCCCTTTAGCCTATGAACATGTTCAGTCTTTATTTGCCCTTAATCTTTCTTTTTTTTGAGACAGAGTCTCACTCTATCACGCAGGCTAGAGTGCAGTGGCATAGTTTCAGCTTCACTGCAACCTCCGCCTCCCAAGCGATTCTCCTGCCTTACCCTCCTGAGTAGCTGGGATTACAAGCATGCGCCACTACACCCAGCTAATATTTGTACTTTTAGTAGAGACAGGGGTTTTGCCATGTTGGCCAGGCTGGTCTCAAACCCCTAACCTAGGTGATCTGCTCGCCTTGGCCTCTCAAAATGCTAGGAGGACAGGCGTGAGCCACTGTGCTCCCAGCCTGGCCTTAATCCTATACACCTTTGTAACTCGTCTTTTCTCAACTGTTTTGAGAGTTGACTGCATTCTTCATTCTTTCATATCCATCTTTGCACTCTAACTTCCTGCTTTCCCAGGACTGAGAATTCTCTTGCTAGTTTATCAGTGCCTGCTGTTATGTGCAGTAGACTTCGGACTGCCTCTCAGCCCCACATTACACTATCTGTCCTCTTGACTTCTTTTGACATTCCTTCACAATTCCCTTTCCTCTCCTTCTCTTTTGACTGTTCTCAGGCTCCTGTGCATTCATTTGCTTTTTTTTTTTTTTTTTATTTTTGACACAGAGTTTCACTGTCACCCAGCTGGAGTCCAGAAGTGTGATCTCGGCTCACTGCAACCTCCACCTCCCAGGTTCAAGCCATTCTCCTGCCTCAGCCTCCCGAGTAGCTGGGATTACAGACATGCACCACCATGCCCAGCTAATTTTTATATTTTTAGTAGAGACCGGGTTTCTCCAAGTTGGTCAGGCTGGTCTTGAGCTCCCGACGTCGGATGATCCACCCGCCTCGGCCTCCCAAAGTGCTGGGATTACAAGCGTGAGCCACCACACCCGGCACCATTTGCTTCTTAAGTGTTGGTGGGCCCTTTGCTATTGGCTGCATTTGGCAAGAAATGAGCTGTGTTCAAAGGCAAGAATGGGAGAGATTGAGTCTAGAAACGTGCAGATTTGCTGAGCTGGAAAAGTCAAGTTATTCGGGACCCCAACAGGACATAAAATAGAGAAAACGCCCATGAAAAGCCAATTAAAATTCAACCTCTTGGCAAAGCATGCTTGAATTCGAATTCTGGCTCTACCACCACTTGTGTGAACTTGAGCAAGATGCCTTTCTGTATCGCGGATTCCTCATATATAAGATATCTACGGACTGGGTTAATCATCAGGATTAAATTAGTAAACACAAGAAAAATACTTACACTGCCAGGCATAGTTCAAGGCTCAATTATAGTCAGTCACTATTTTTTTTTTTTTTTTTTTTTTCCCCAAAGGGGATTTTCGCTCTTGTTACCCAGGCTGGACTGCAATGGCGCGATCTCGGCTCACCGCAACCTCCGCCTCCTGGGTTCAGGCAATTCTCCTGCCTCAGCCTCCTGAGTAGCTGGGATTACAGGCACGCACCACCATGCCCAGCTAATTTTTTTGTTTTTTTTGTAGTTTTAGTAGAGACGGGGTTTCACCATGTTGACCAGGATGGTCTCGATCTCTTGACCTCGTGATCCACCCGCCTCGGCCTCCCAAAGTGCTGGGATTACAGGCTTGAGCCACCGCGCCCGGCTAGTCAGTCACTATTAAGCAAAAAAAAAAAAAAAAAAAAAAAAAAAAAAAAAAAAAGGGGGGGGTAGTGGTGGTAGGATGGCTTCATGAAAGTTCAGGGATTTTTGCTCATTTTTACCACTTTCACAACGGACTTTTCTTAATGGTTGGCGGGACACCTGAATGATGGATGTTTACACTTGACTGTGTCACAGACAACATGTCCAGAGCTCAGCCCATCATGTTCCCCCTCCCGTGTTCCCTCTTACCCCAGAAAAGGGCACTAACATCTTCCCCGTCACTTGGCTAATCCTTGCCTCCTTCCTGTCCCTCGTGGCCCCAATTCCTGCCTATTTTACGGCCTAAGCAGATCTTGAATTAATCTTTCCTGCGTTTCCACGCCCACTGCTTAGAGTCCCTCATCTGTTGCCCTATTTCATCAATGGCCTCCATCCTCGATGCGTGAGTCTAACTTCACGCCTTCCCCGTCCCTGGGGAGCTGCTCCGACTACAGACGCGCAGGCTCCCGCAGACCTGCTCATCGCTGTCCAGGGCGGCCTGCGGGATCTCCCAGGGGCCCTGCCGCCGCGATCGGGCACTTCCCTTCGAGCGTTCGCTGCGAACTAGGCCGCGCGGCCCCGGAGCGCACGGACCAGCGCGCGGGCGGCCAGAGGGAGGCACCCCGCAGGACTGCCCGCCGCCCTGGCTCCTCAGGTCCAGCTCGGGTCCCGCCGGCTCCCAAGCTGACTAGCTGGCCGCTGCCAGACAGCAGCCCTGCTCCGAAGAGCGAAGGTCACCGGGCTCCCCCGGAAGTGAAGGAGCGAGGATCCCCGGGCCCGGGAGACGCCTCTCCTGGCGCGCTGTTGGCAGGACGCTCTGTGACGCCCCAGGCCCCGCCCCCTCCAGTCACCTGACCCCGCGCAGCCCCGCCTCCCCCGGCTGTCCTGTGAACTGGGCGGATTGGCGATTGGCGGGTGATTCGCTCAGCCAATCCAAGCGCGCCCAGGCGTCGCGGCCCCGCCTCCTCCACTGCCCTCAGGTTTAGCTGGAAGAAAGCAGAAGCCTCTACCTCGGCGGGAGGGGATGGAGGCGGCGGCGGCGCCGGGGAGGGAAGCCCCGGCGAGGACGGCGAGTCAGCCCAGCGGCTGCGGAAAACACAACTCGCCGGAGAGGTGCGCGCCGTCAGCAGAGGGCGGGGGAGGCGGCCGGCGTCCGTCCCCGATTGTGCCGTGGGGGGACGGAGGGGGCGGCCGGCCGGTGGCCGCTCTCGCGTGGGGGCGTCCCGCGAGGTCCGCCTAAGTCAGGGATGCGAGCTTCGTGGAGGAGCCCGGGAAGTGACCCCCAGAGAGGTGACTTTGGGGCCGAAATTCGAGTGACTTCCAGGGGTGAGGTTTGCAGGTTCTGGGGAAGCGGAGCCTGCCGGCAAAAGGGCACAGCAGAAGGGAAGGGCAGAGGACTTGGAGGTGACCTGGCAGAGCCCCTGAGCCCGGGCAGAACTTCGGGGTTCATTCGGAGCCGTATCGGGCCTCGGAGGTCGATCAGGGAGCGAGGCAATGTGTTTTGAAGGAGTCCTTCTGGCTGCTTCCTGTAAAGTAGGGGCGCAGGTAGGCGTGGGACCGGGAAGGAAGCCGGGAAGCCAGGTGGGATCGTGTAACAATCTAGGAAGGAGCCGTGGTGGGCGCCGAGAAGGGGATGCGGTGGTGGGGAGCTGGCGCACTGGCGCAGGTGAAAGGAATAATTAAGAAGGATTCTCCCAGGCTCTGGCCCAGCTGCAGGAAACTGGGGATGGCCACACTTGTTAACGGCAGGAGGCAGGGGGTGTGCATTTTCTTGTTGGTGTGTCTTCTCTCTCCAGATCCCTCTTTTTCCTTTTTGTGAGCTCATTCGCTCCCATGCTTAGAATATGAGGGGTCTAGGCCTAAAGCACGCACGTTTGGCATTCTGCCTTGGTTGGAACAAAGTGAAGGGATCTGGGAAAATATTCCCGAGGGAATCAGTGGAGCGAGATTCCAAAGACTTTTTATTATTTAGTTATTTATTTTTATTTTTTGAGATTGGATCTTGCACTGTTGCCCAGCCTGGAGTGCAGTGGCGTGATCCCAGCTCACTGCAACCTCTGCCTCAGCCTCCTGAGTAGCTGGGATTATGGGCGCCCGCCAGCATGCCCGGCTAATTTTTGTATTTTTAGTAGAGACAGGGTTTCACCATCTTGGCCAGGCTGGTCTTGAACTCCTGACCTTCTGATCCACCCACCTGGGCCTCCCAAAATGCTGGGATTACAGGCGTTAGCCATCGCGCCCGGCGACTTTTTATTTTTTGGTTGTGAAGCTAATAAAATTGAGCCTGCTCATCCAATATTGGTAGCACCTTAAGGAAGCAGCAAATAATGAAGCAAAGGAATGTGTAAAATATTAATCTGAAATTCGAGGCATAGATTTGTTCAGCCCAGCAGCAGATTGAAGAGCTATAGTCACTCAACAAACACTAGCTAGCCTGAGTTATTTTGGATGCTTATTTATAGGAAGGAAAAACAGACTTAAGGGCACATGCAAAGTCAAGCCAGGCTGGGAGATTCCTGGGGCTATGAATACTAGTACCAGAGTGCTGGAGGATGGCAAGTCAAACCTGCCAAAGCCTTGTACCTATTGAGTGATTTTTTTTTTTTTTTTTTTTTTTTTCTAATTGAGACGGAGTCTCACTCTGTCACCCAGGCTGGAGTGCAGTGGCTCACTGCAACATCCACCGCCCTGGTTCAAGTAATTCTCGTGCCTCGGCTTCCCAAGTAGCTGGGATTATAGGCACGTGCCACCATGCCCAGCTAATTTTATTATATTTTTAGTAGAGATGGGGTTTCACCGTGTTGGCCAGGCTGATCTCAAACTCCTGACCTAAGGTGATCCACCCGCCTTGGCCTCCCAAATTGCTGGGATTACAGGCATGAGCCACTGCACCAGGTCCGTTGAGTGATTTTGAACAGAAAAGATGTTTCATTACAACTAATGCACATCTGTCCATACCCTGTGGCTTAACCACCACAGTCATTGTATCTGGGTTTTCATGTGGATTGGTATAAGCACTGTTTATTTAAAAATGAGGTCAATGAATATCAGGCAGGACTACTACATATTTTTCCAAAGGCTTCCAAAGGTTTTGGATATTAGTAAAAAGATATACAGGTAAATTTTACTAAGTGAGGGATCTTTCAGGGAATTTGTACTTCCTGTGGCATTTATTTAGTCATATAAAAATCGGGGCCCTGCTGTGTGGCAGCTATGGGCTTCAGCACTGGTGACAGGGCAGTGAGAAAAAGCCCACATCCCGATGGAGCCAGACTTCTGTCACTCTGTGAAGATGAACAGTAAGGGGACAAGTCCAGTGTGTCAGATGATGATGCTGCCTGAAAAGGAAGAAGGGAAGGGGACCTGGAGGCTGAGGAGGGAGGAGGGACATGGGTGGCTGCAGTTTTGTGGGGTTTTCATTTTTGTTTTTCTGATATGGAGTCTCACTTGGTCACCCAGACTGGAGTGCAGTGGAATGATCTTGGTTCACTACAACCTCCGCCTCCTGGGTTCAAGTGATTCTCCTGCCTCAGCCTCCCAAATAGGGCTCATTTTTGTATTTTTAGTAGAGATGGGGTTTCACCATGTTGGCCAGGCTGATCTCAAACTCCTGACCTCAAGTAATCCACCTGCCTTGACCTCCCAAAGTGCTGGGATTATAGACGTGAGCCACCACACCAGGCCAGCTGCAGTTTTAAACAGAGCTGCAGGGCAGGGGGTCTCACAAGAGGCCTAAGCTGGAATAAAGACCTAAAAAAGTAAGGTGGGGGCAGGGCACAGTCTTTCTGGGCAAAGAAACTGAAAGTGCAAGGTCTGGGGCCAAAGTTCATCTGCCCCAGGGAGAAGCGCAGGTCACCACAGGCCCCACAGAATATCGCAGAAATGGGTGTGGGGAAATAAGGCAAACCTCTGATGAAGTTAAAACAGCAGACAGGAAAATTCCCTTGGGAATCTGCAGCTGTTTCCCTTCGTCCATAAGGAAGAAGCCATCGATCCGCCCTTTACAGCCGCAAATGGGTAATATGGGCCCAGCACACCATTAATCCTACCAAGGGGTAGAAAGAATCATCATGGCCGATATGGTGAAACCCCGTCTCTACTAAAAATACAAAAAATTAGCTGGACGTGGTGGCACATGCCTGTAATCCCAGCTACGTGGGAGGCTGAGACAGGAGAATCGCTTGAACCCAGGAGGTGGAGGTTGTGGTGAGCCAAGAATGCACCATTGCACTTCAGCCTGGGCAATAAGAGCAAAACTGTGTCTCAAAAAAAAAAAAAAAGAATGTTTGTTATTGGAGATTAGGTCTGGCTGTGTTGCCCAGGCTGGAGTAAGTGGTGATTCATAGGTGCCATCATAGCTCACTGCAGCCTCAAACTTCTGGCCTCAAGTGGTCATTCTACCTCGGCCTCCCCAGTGACTGGGACTACAGGTACAATCCACTGTGCCCTGTTAGAAAGAAATTTTGAAAACCTAAATGAAAGGTTTAGGATTTGCCACATTGTTGAGTTTATGGTTCGTAATTTGTGGAAACCTACAGGCCACTGGCAGGGTTCACTCAGGTCCAGAACAGGATTTCTCCCGGAGAGCTATTCCCAAACTTTGCATGAGACAATGCCTGTCATTGGCATTTAATTATTCTCCACATTTGCAAGTTTAATACATCAGAAATTTCAGTTTTACTATAGGAGAGACTGGATACAAGGCAACGTGCAGAAGATTAGCCAGAACAGACCAACAAATCCTATCAATTATAAAAGAAATTGGCAAAAACTAGATCATTAGAAATGATGCATACGTTTTCCATAAGTAGTGCAGATCTGGAGATGCCTGAGTGCAGCTTGTGGATGCCTGCAGTGCTCGTTGCAGAGGACCGCCGTGCCCTTGACGCCATTTGCCCCTGCCAACAGCATAGACATAGAGCAGCCGTATTTCCCGTATGGCATCTCCTTTTCCTTAATGGGTGTCTTTCTTCCCTTCAGGAAGGTTTATATGGACTATAATGCAACCACTCCCCTGGAGCCAGAAGTCATCCAGGCCGTGACCGAGGCCATGTGGGAAGCCTGGGGAAATCCCAGCAGTCCTTATCCGGCAGGTAATTCTAGAAGATGCACATGTTCACAGATGGGAGATAAGGGGGCCAGGGCGCTCTTAGAGCAGTTGCATACCCACATGTGATGGCTTTGTTTTCAATAGATTTCTGTTGGCTGCAAATCTTGAGCTGTAATTTTTTGATAGTTTCTTTTCTGAGAAGTTCACATTTGTAACCTGAGCCTCGCTGATCCTGTACTCTTTAATCTTTAATGTTTAATCTTTAACATGCTGTCCTCACCCCTTCCCAGATGAGAAAGGTGTCTGTTGGGAGTTCCTTGTAGTAGCAGTCAGTACCTGCTGCACGCTTCACGGATCTAACTTAGTCAGTCCTTACAGAGTCTGCAAAATAGGTCTTTTAGGTCATCAGGATAACATACAATCCTGGCCCTTTTTAAAAATGAAAATTACTTATTAATTACTTTAGTTATAAATATTCTCATTTGTTTAATCTTGTAGAGCGTTAAATTGGAGGTTCTGGAGAATAATTTGCTTCAAGTCAGTTATATGGCAGAATTAAAATCTGTTTTTCAGGCAGATGAGCAAGCTAAAGTCTTACCTTTCTTATTTAATGTTTATTAGGAATAATTAAGATAAACTATGTTAACTGTGGATTATGATGAACTAAAATAAATTCAGACAGAATATTGCCAAGCCATACAATTTAGTAACATTTGTGTACATCTTACAGAGTTTAATATGTTCTCATATCCATTTGCTTATTCAAAGTTTCACAGCAACTTAATAACAAAGCCTTTCAGCTCAGATGCTAGTCACTCATTAACTTATCTGTTGGCTTATTTGTTGGTCTGTTCTTGCCAATCTTCTGCACGTTGCCTCGTATCCAGTCTCTCCTATAGTAAAAGGGAACTTTCTGATGTATTAAACTTGAAAATATGGAGAATAATTAAATGCTGACGACAGACGTTGCCTCATGAAAAGTTTGGGAATAGCTCTCAGGGAGAAATCCTGTTCTGGACCTGAGTGAAGCCTGGCGGTGGCTTGTAGGTTTCCACAAATTACAAACCATAAACTCCACAATGTGGCAATTCACTTTCTATCGCTACTCAGAAATGCAAAAGAAAATTAATTTCTCATAGAGTGGTTTAATTATTTTCACAATATTATTTAAACATTGTTTAATAATATTTAAATATTATTAAAGTCTTAGAGGGGAATTTATTTTAAGGAAAATGTTGAGGATGTGGGGAAAGATTTTACATACCTAAGATATTTTCACAGTCTTGCTTATAATAGCAAAAAGAAAAAAAAAACTGGAAATAAGCTCAGCATTTGTGAATTGAGGGTGGATAATAAAGTATGTTGGAGCCCCACAGGAAGCGCTGAACCCTGCCAAAGCAGTGGTGTGGACTCTAGCCATGACCTAGCCAGAAAATATTGGCATCTGGGTCAGGTAGAAAAAGCATGTTACTGTCAGGGTGTGGTGGCTCACACCTGTAATCCCAGCAATTGGGAGGCCAAGGCAGGCAGATCAACTGAGGTCAGGAGTTCAAGACCAGCCTGGCCAACATGGTGAAAACTCATCTCTACTAAGAGTACAAAAATTAACCAGGCATGGTGGCATGTACCTGTAATCCCAGCTACAGGTACATGGGGAGGCTGAGGCAGGAAAATCCCTTGAACCTGGGAGGTGGAGGTTGCAGGGAGCCGAGTCAGCACCACTGCACTCTGTCTCAAAAAAATTAAGAAAAAAAAGCATGTTATTAAAAGGGATGTGCAAAATGACTTTATTATTTCCCCTCCCACCTCCCCTGGTAGAGAAAACCTTGTGTATGGGCAAGCGTGGAAAATTATTAGATCGCTTTGCTGTGAGAGAACACCCAGAGTAACGGTGGC
This sequence comes from Sapajus apella, assembly GCF_009761245.1. NCBI lineage: Eukaryota > Metazoa > Chordata > Mammalia > Primates > Cebidae > Sapajus > Sapajus apella. The sequence goes on along the minus strand of NW_022436950.1, from coordinate 2,304,478 downwards.
TTAAGCAGCTTGCACTTTCTCTCACTCAGCCTGGGGCCGGCCATGTGGCTCCTCCAGTGCCTCACTGTGTTGCCCAGGCTGGTCTTGAACTCTTGGTCTCAAGTAATCCACCCACCTTGGCCTCCCAGAGTGCTGGAATTACAGGCGCCACCCACTGTACCTGTCCACTGTTCCGCTATTATCAGGGACTCCGACATCTGTCCTATTCCTCTTCCATCCTCTTGACACTCACCTTGACCCTCAAAGTCAAGATGGCTGCTCCAGCTCAAGCCATCATGTCCCAGTCCCGCGTGTCGGGAGGAGAGAGGAGGGCTTGAGTTCTTCAAGGTGCTTCTGGGAGTTGTGTGTAACTTGGCCTAGAAATTGGCCCTATGGCCATGTGTCATTGCAGTGTTGGGACATGGGGCCTTAATTCTGAACAGCTGGGACCAGTTGGAAACGAGGCCCTGCCACCATGGTAGGCAGGGAGACGGGCGGTGAGGACGACTGGCTGCCCAGCGCAGGTGACAGCACTCCAAATACACTCACGACAGTTATCTTTGAGGAGGGGAATCATGGGAGGTTTGGGGTATTTTCTTTTTGTTTCCTGTTTTTAAAATTTATCAATAATTGGCATGCATACTGTTATGAAAATAGATGTTTACCAAATCCAAGGTTTAGGAAGACATCTCTTTTAAACTATGAGGCAAATTTTAGCTGTGTGTTAATTGAAAACATTGGATTCCCTCCAGCTTCCTGTCAGGCCTCTCTTGTCCTCACGTTGAAATAGCAAGTGCACGCTGTCCTGAGGTGTGCCTTGGCACCCCTGTCCCAGTCATCTGTGCTTTTCCAGACTAGCGCCCTTTGACTGGGAGTCGGCTGGGACGTGCCATGGAATTCATGCCGTGGGTGAGCTCTGTGGTGCTTTCCCACGTGTGTTCTTAGTGAGTGCTGTGAGGCAGGCAGGCGGGGCTTTTGTTTAGGTTTGCAGGTGAGGCATCTGCTCTCAGGGCAGTTTAGGGGTCTGATCGCTGTGGGACCCAGCTCTTCAGCTGTGGCTTCTGGGCTTTCCCACCATGCCCTCGCTTCCTGCAGTCAGCAGTGCTCTAGGGCCTGTGCCAGTCGTGTCTTCCAACGCTCTCAGGTGGCAGCTCTGTGAGATCTTGTGAGACTTGGACTCTTGTGTCAGGGACTCAGGCCCTGCTTGGGGAGGTATGAGGTCGTACGCGCAGGCTCCAGCAGCACTGTATGCGCTACACTGTGGCTGAGAGCAGAGGGGACAGAAACAGATGCAGTACCTGTCCCTTAGAGCTTTCCTTCTAGCAGGGTGCAGGGGCAGGGAACAGGCAAAGAACAAATCAACGAATCTGAGTATGTGAGTAAAGAGCCGTCCTGGGGTGGGGGGAACAGTGGGGCAGTACCACGGAGGGGAGGGGCTGGAGCATGGGCTGGCCTGGGAGGCCCCTCCGGGACCTGGCCTTTGCCCAGTCGAGAAGCTCATCGTGTGGGTAGTGACAGGGGATGGGCCTGTGTGGCCACTGCAGAGTATTGTGGGGTGATAGGGATGGAGTCTGAGAGGTTTGGGGGCAGCACTGTGTAGGGCCGTGGAGGCATCTGTGCGGGCCCTTGTCCCTGGGAGTGAGAGGAGCGTACTTGGAGGAGAGCAAGGGGTGACAGGATTCCCGCAACCCCTTTACATGCAGAAATGATGAAGGGCCACAAGGAGCTTTTGTTTACTAGGCATTTAGCAATTCGTTTAAAATAGTAATACTTTGATTACATGTATACTTTTTTATGAAAAATAAGCTATCTTCAGCAAAACGTAAGAGACCTAGTGAGTGTGGCACTGTTGTTGTGTGGAAGTCTCCTTACTGCCTGTTGCTGGAAGACAGCCAGTGCTCAGACTTCCCGGTCCCACCCGCTGCAGTTGCCATGTCGTCATAGTGCCGGAAGCCTCTGGAAGCATCACCGTATCCCTGTGAGAAAAGGAGCATGCAAAAGGCAGGTGATGTCCTAGTAACATCATGAAAACAGTTTTGACTTTGTGGACCTCGTGAGAACGCCTTGGGGTTTTGGAAACCACTGACGTGAGCAGCACTGACGGAGCACTTTCTGTGTATTCAGCACCTGCCCAAGATGTATTTGGGTTTCTGAGACATTGCCTCGTCCACTCTGTGGAGAATGGACCCTAGTGGGGTCCATGGACTTTGGGGGGCCTGCTAGGAGAACATCGCAGCAGTGGCCTTGGCTTGGTTGGTGGCTGGGCGGTAGAGAGAAGTCAGGTTCAGAGCGTCTTTTGAACACAGCCTACAGCATTTGCTGGTGGATTCATGGCGGGGAATGAGAAGGGAAAGAGCCCACGGTTTTGCCCTGGGCTGCTGAGGCTTGGAGTTGCCATTTCCCAAGTGTATTAGTCTGTTCTCATGCTGCTAATAAAGACATACCTGAGACTGGGTGATGTATGAAGGAAAGAGGTATGATGGACTCACAGTTCACCATGACTGGGGAGGCCTCACAATCATGGCAGAAGGGGAAAGAGCAGCAAAGTCACGTCTTACATGGCAGCAGGCAAGAGGGCGTGTGCAGGGAAACTCCCATTTATAAAACCATCAGATCTCATGAGACTTACTGTCATGAGAACAGCAAGGTAAAGACCTGCCACCGTGATTCAGTTACCTCCCACCAGGTCCCTCTGATGACATGTGGGGATTATGGGAGCTAAAATTCAAGATGAGATTTGGGTGGGGACACAACCAAACCATTATCCTGAGAGAAGGACGGCTGAGAGAGGCGTGAGGGTGACAGTTTATTATGGTGACGTTTAGTGTCACCAAGTAAAACGATGGGGCTTTCCTAAACACCATAGGCCTTAGGTGTGTAGGAAACTGCTTTTAAAACTGAATCTACACAGTGGCATGAAGGGGCGAATCTACACAGTGGCACGAAGGGGCGGCAGGATCATTTCACGTTACTTTACCTGAACTTTTCGTATTTCTCTTTTTTAATGATGTTTTGTGATATATTAGTATATGTTTTGGTAGTGGCGGCTCAATTTTTTTTTTTTTTTTTTTTTTTTTTACAAAGAAGACTGAATGGTCAGAAAAGTTTGAGGACTCCTGGCATGTACACCAATAATGGCCACTGAAACTTTTGGAATTCCCATGCCAGGGTCTGTCTTTCTTTGCCCCATCAAGCTTGGCCCCTGTGTTTTCCTTGTAGCCAGTGAAACTGGGTGATGGCCAGATGCATGGCCCTGTGTGAAAGCAGGTGTGCCCCTGAGATATAGGTGTGCCTTGGGCAACATGCGGAATGAGATATGGCGTTGGACTTTGCTTTGAGGAGTCGTGAGTTCTGCTTCTGCTGATTTTTATTGTTTGCAACTCATTCCATCCTTTCATTCTCTGTCGTGATGACTGGGAAGCAAGGCAGATGGCCACAGCTTCCCTCCCTCTAGCATCCGGTAAGAAGGAAGCCGCATCCTGGGGGATGTGGGGGTCTTAGCCAGCCTCCTGTACTTGTTTGTGGGTCTCACAGAGTTGGTCACTGGTTCACTGCTCTGTCACAGCCACCCCTTTGCTGGGTTGCGTCTAGGTTGTGGTATTTTGCTGTGCTCACATTAAGGGGGCAGGTTTTGTGTTCGAACAGCCCACGCAGACCTCTCACTCCTTCGTATGAGGCTGTCCTTTCAGGTGTGTTGATTGGGCTTGGTGAAGCAATGCTAATGAATTTCCTTTTCGGTCCTTCAAGGAAGAAAGGCCAAAGATACTATAAAAGCAGCTCGGGAGAGCCTTGCGAAGATGATTGGTGGGAAACCTCAAGACATCATCTTCACTTCCGGGGGCACTGAGGTGAAGCTTCTAAACACGCTTACGTTCTTTCAGCTGTGAGTTGTAATAAAACACACAGAAAGTGCTTCCCTTCTGCTACATTTTCATTTAAAGAAAGAGTGGGCCAGGTGTGGTGGCTCATGCCTGTAATCCCAGTACTTTGGGAGGCCAAGGTAAGAGGGCTGGTTGAGCCCAGGAGTTTGAGACCTGCCTCGGCAACATAGGGAGACCTCATCTCTACAAAGAAAAAAAAAATGAGCTGGGTGTGGTGGTGACACCTGTAGTCCCAGCCACTAGGGAAGCTGGGGTGGGAGGATCATTTGATTCCAGGAATGCAAGGCTGCAGTGAGCTGTGATCACACTGCCGCACTCCATCCTGGGCAAGAGAGTGAGACCCTGTCTCAGAAAGAAAAGAGTAGTGTGTGGTCTTGCTGTACTGCATGTTAGCGTGAGATAATTCTTATGTATCCTTCAGGTAGCTGATAGGATTTTTGTAATGTAATATGTAATTTGTTATTTCCATAAGAAGGTTTCCCCATCATTTTTGCCCTGGAATCATTCCTTTTCATCCCTAATTGATAGGTGTTTAAGGGCTTTTCAAGGTTTTGCTGTAACAAACAGTGCTGCACTTAGTATTAATAAATACCCTTTAGACACACCATTTTGCTTCACTGTGGGCACAGCTTTGGGAAAAAGTCCAAGAACTAGAATTGCTGGGTCACAGGCCTCACTTGGTGGATGTGCCAAGTGGCCCCCGGTAGAGGTTGTACCAGTTTACACTCCCACCCATAGTGGGTGGCTGCACAAAATACTCTTTATGGCAGATTATAAAATTTAAAAATTCATAATGTGCTTTTTTGTTTGTTTTTGAGACAGAGTCTTGCTCTGTTGCCCCGGCTAGAGTGCAGTGGCGCCATCTTGGCTCCCCACAACCTCTGCCTCCCCACAACCTCCGCCTCCTGGGTTCAAGCAGTTCTCTGCCCCAGCCTCCCGAGTAACTGGGACTACAGGCACACACCACCATGCCCAGCTAATTTTTGTATTTTTAGTACAGATGAGGTTTCACCATGTTGGCCAGGCTGGTCTCCAACTCCTGACCTCATGGTCCACCCGCCTTAGCCTCCCAGAGTGCTGGGATTACAGGCGTGAGCCCCTGCGCCCGGCCTCAGATTCATAATATTCTATGCATGTAACAAAACTGCACTTATACCAACACATTTATATAAATTATTAAAAATCAATAATATTGCTTAACAATGAAACAGACATGATTGACTAGAAATGAATCTCAAGTTTTTAAATGTTGGAAAACCCCAGATCTTTCAAAAGGTACAGTTCAGGAAGTTGGATTTCTTTGAAGCTTTTTTGATGTTAGCCACAAAAGAAATTAGGTGACAGAAATTGTTATTCCAACCCTTACCTCAAGACAGTTTCTGTAAATGCTTTTTTTGCTGTATCTCTGCAGTCAAATAATTTAGTAATCCAATCTGTGGTGAAACATTTCCACGTAAACCAGACCTCAAAGGGAGACACGGGTGTGCACCACAGCCCAGTAGAGGGGGCCAAGCCTCATTTGATCACTTCCTCTGTGGAACACGACTCCATCCGACTACCCCTGGAGCACCTGGCAGAACAACAAGCGGCAGGTGAGTGAGTGTCGGGTGGGCCTGGGACCAGCCTGCTGAGCTCCAGCTGCCAGGTGGGGAGTGAGCTGCGGGCAGAGCCTGGGATCCGCTGCGGAGATGTCACTTCAGTGTGCCACTCACTGTGAGTCTGGTTCTGATGGGGAGCCAGGCCCTGGCACCTTGGTGAATAGTTGCCCATCACTGCCCTGGGCTCCCTAGCTGCCCCTCACTGCAGAGGCCAGCTGCCACAGGGGAGTTGGCAAGTGTGGCCAAACTCTCCCTTAGGAAAAACATTGAGAATCAATATGTAGAACTAGCCGTTTGTATAACTGAGTGATATTTGAAACTTGTATGTAATAAATATTTAACCTTTAAATAGTACACCTGCAAATTGACAAATGATGCTTGTCTTTATTTGGTTTTCATCATAAAATCTCAGCTCCCACTCTCCATGAAGGAAAGGATCAGATCGACCTAAACTTCAGGTGTGAAGCCTAGAATAAGTGAGCCGCCGCACCTGATCTTAGCGCTCATGGGGTGAGCCCCTCGCTGTGCGTGGAAAAGCGGAGTGAGGTGACGCCCCGGTGCAGCAGGGGCCTCGGGGAGGAGGAGGCTCGCTGCAGCAGCGGTGGCCTTGTGGCTGTCACACAGCACGGATAGAGCCATTTTTCAGTTTTCCTGTCATAGGAAGTCTCAAAAGGGAGTGACATGTTTACCAGGTGTAGACCATTAGCATGTAAAAGCAGGGCAGCCACTTAACCCACACTGTCCTTGAAACAGCTTCCTCTCAGCCTGAGGTTTCTTGTGTAATCTGTCTGGAAACCTGAAGATGAATAAAAAGAAAATATTTTTGTCTTAAAGATTAAGGGACTGTGGCCAAACTGCTTGGTTTGACTATGAAGCCTTTTTTGAAAAAATATTTTGGGCCGAGCACAGTGGCCCATGCCTGTAATCCTAGCACTTTGGGAGGCCAAAGTGGGCGGATCACTTGAGCTCAGGAGTGAGATCAGCCTGGCCAACATGGTGAAACCCTGTCTCTACTAAAAATACAAAAATCAGCTGGGCTTGGTGGCACATGCCTATAGTCTTAGCTACTGAGGAGGCTGAGGCAGGAGAATTGCTTGAACTCTGGAGGCGGAGGTTGCAGTGATCCAAGATCATGCCACTGCACTCCAGGCCTGAAGACAGAGCAAGACTCCATCTTGGGGGGGAAAAAAGAAAAATTTTATAACGTAACATTCTCTTTGTGGTCTTACTTGAATGCTTGCCCATATGTGAACATATTCACGTGAAAGATTTAGATGCTGCCCAGCGAAGTGGCTCAAGCCTGTAATCCCAGCACTTTGGGAGGCCAAGGCCGGCAGATTGCCTAAGGTCAGAAGTTCAAAACCAGCCTGGTCAGCATGATGAAACCCCATCTCTATTAAAAAAAATAAAAATAAAATAAAGATTTAGATGCCAATATTTAATTTTTTAACCACTTTTTAAAAATGATCTAATTTTTTCTTTTAAGTACTGCTAGTTTCTGGTACCTTTTTTTTTTTTTTTTCCTAGTACTTTTTTTTTTTTCTGGTACCTTTTATTCCCTGTCTTACCAGTACAGAGAAGGGCAACTTAGTATACATCATGATTAGTTACCGCTGTAATTAACCTTTTGTTTAATTGTGCAATAAAAAAAATAAACAGAATGCATGTGATGAAAATAGTTAAAATGTTATAGAAAAGTATAAAGTAAAAAGTCCGCTGGATGCGGTGGCTAACACCTGTAGTCCCAGCACTTTGGGAGGCCAAGGCAAGCAATCACTTGAGGTCAGGAGTTCAAGACCAGCCTTGCCAACATTGCAAAACCCTGTCTCTACTAAAAAAAAAAAAAAAAAAAAAAATTGGCCGATCGTGCTGGTGGGCACCTGTAATCCCAGCTACTTGGGAGGCTGAGGCAGGAGAATCACCTGAACCCGGGAGGCGGAGGTTGCAGTGAGCCAAGATCGCAACTCTGCATTCCAGCGTGGGTGACAGAGTAAGATTCTGTCTCAAAAAAAAAGTCAGTTTTTCCCGAGCTGCCCCTAATCCTCTGCAGAGGCAACCGCTGTTACAGTTTGCCTTGAGTTTTTATTGTGGATATTACCATTTTAACCCCTTCCAGTTTAAGCTAAATAACTTAAACACCTAACCCCCAGTTCTTGGTTTATCAACACAGGCATCCCCAATGTAAAAATGAGGACTTGGACCCTCATAAGCCTTCCTCACACTCCCTCTCCCTCCACACGTCCCAGTGTATTTCTTTGTAGATCAGCTTTAATGAGCTGTCATTTATCTACTTACAGTGTACAGTTCAGCAGTGTTTAGTGTCGTCACTGCGCTATGCCGCCATTGCCACTCTCAGTGATAGAAAATTCTCACCAGCCCCAAAAGAAACCTTGTACCAGTCAGCTGTAAATCTTCATTTCCTTCCACCCTATGCAACCTCTCAACTACTTTCTGTCTCTGTAGATTTCCCTATTCCAGACTCTCCTATGAATGGAATCTTATATCGTGGTCCTCGTGACGGCCTTCCTCCATTTCACATAATGTTTCAAGGTTCACCCATGTTGTCGCATGTAAAGCAGTTAATTCCTTTTTATGGATAAATAATATTTCATTGTATATCTGTACCACATTTTGTCTGTCAGTCAATAGACATTTAAGTGGTTTCCATTTGTTGGCGGTTATGACTGATGTGACATTTGTCTGTATGTTTTAGTGTATTGGTGTGTTTTTATTTCTTTTGGGTTTATACTTGAGTGGGATTGCTGGGTCATGTGGTAACTGTCTGACAACTTTTAAGGTAACTGTTTAACCTTAAGCTTTGCTTTCCAAAGTAGACTCGCCACTTGGTACTCCTATTTGCAGTGTGACAGGGTTCCCGTTCTGTCATGTCTTTGCTGACATTTGTTATCTGTCTTTTTGATTATAGCCATCGTAGTAGGTGTAAAGTGGTAACTCATTTTGGTTTTGATTGGCAATTCCCTGACAGCCATAGTGTTGAGCATCTTTCATGTACTCATTGGCCATTTGTATATGTCTTCTTTGGAAAAATGTCTATTATTAATTATCCCTACTTTAATTGGATTACTTGTCATTTTACTGAGTTGTAAGAGTTCTTTATATATGCATGATACAAGTCCCTTATCAGATGGATTGTTTGTAACTGTTTTCTCTCATTCTGTGGGTTTGCTTTTGCTCTTAATGGTATCCTTTGAAGAACAGAAGCTTTTCATTTTGATGAAGTCTATTTTTCTGTTGTTGTTGTTGTTCCCTGTGTTATATCTAAGAAGATTTTGTCCTACCCAAGGTCATGAAAATGCACTCTTTTTTTTGTTTGTTTGTTTTTGTTTTGAGACAGAGTCTTGCTCTCTTAGCCAGGCTGGAGTACAATGGCACAGTAAGGGCTCACTGCAACCTCTGTCTCCTGGGCTTAAGTGATTCTTCTGCCTCAGCCACCTAAGTAGCTGGGATTACAGGTGTGCACCACCATGCCTGGCTAATTTTTGTATTTTTAGTAGAGATGGTGTTTCACCATGTTGGCCAGGCTGGTCTTGAACTCCTGACCTTAGGTAATCCACCTGCCTCAGCCTCCCAAAGTGCTGGGATTATAGGCATGAGCCACCATGCCTGGCCTCCTATATTTTCTTCTAAGAGTTTTATAGTTTTAGCTCTTACATTTGAATCTGTGGTACATTTAAAGCTAATTTTGTGTGTGGTGTAAGGGAGGAGTCCACATTCACTTTTTTTGCCTGTGGACATCCGGTTGTTCCAGCACATTTGTTGAGAAAACTCTTCTTCCATGGGTGGTCTTGGTACCCTTTTGAAAATCAGTTGACCGCAAAATATGAGGGTTCATTTCTTGATTGTCAACTCTATTCCATTTACCCGTATTTCTATTCTTAGATTGGTACCAAACTGTTAACGATGACTATAGCTGTGTACTACGTTTTGAAGTAGGAAAGTAGGAGTTCTCCAGATTTGTTATTTTCAGTATTGTTTTGGCTATTCTGCTTCTGTTGAAATCTCAAAAGAATTTTAGGATCAGCTTGTTAATTTCTGCAAAAAAAAAATCTAGGAGCTTGATAGGGATTGAATTGAATCTGTAGTTCAATTTGGTCAATATTGGTACCGTAACAATATTGTTTTCCAATCCATGAACATGTGGTGTCTTTATATTTAATTTCTCCCAGCAGTTTTGTAGTTTTCAGGGTTAAGTTTTGCACTTTTGTTAAATTTATCCCTAAGTGTTTATTCTCTTGAACTATTGTAGATGGAATTGTTTTCTTATTTCATGTTTGGATTGTTCATTGCTAATGTATAGAAGTGTAGTTGACCCCTGAGCAACATAGGTTTGAACTCTGTGGGTCTACTCATATGTGGGTCTACTTATATCTGGATTTTCTCCTGTTTCTACTATCTCTATGACATCAAGATCAACCCCTCTTCTTCCTCCTCCTCAGCCCACTCAATGTGAAGATGATGAAGATGAAGACCTTTATGGTGATCTACTTCCACTTAATTAATAGTAAATATATTTTTTATTCCTTATGATTTTCTTAGTATTTTTTCTTTAGTTTATTGTGAGGATACAGCATATAATATATATAATATACAAAATTTATGTTAATCAACTGCTTACATTATCAGTAAGGCTTCTAGTCAACAGTAGGTTATTAGTTGTTTAAATCTGGGGGGAGCTGCCTGGGTGTGGTGGCTCATGCCTATAATCCCAGCCCTTTGGGAGGCCCACTGGGGGGTGGATCACTTGAGGTCAGGAGTTTGAGACCAGCCTGGCCAACATGGCAAAACCCCATCTTTACTAAAAATCCAAAATTAGCCAGGTGGTGGCACATAACTGTAATCCCAGCTACTTGGGAGGCTGAGACAGGAGAATTGCAGAACCTGGGATGCAGAGGCTATAGTGAGCTGAGATGGCACCACCACACTCCAGTCTGGGTGACAGAGCGAGACTCCATGTCAAAAAAAAAAAAAAAAGTTTTAGAGGAATCAAAAGTTATACACAGATTTTTGACTACATGAGGAGTCCGCACCTCTAACCTCCACATTGTTAAAGGAGTTCGCACCTCTAACCGCCACACTGTACAGTTGATTTTGTGTGTTATTCTTGTATACTGCAACTTTGCTGAATTTATTAGCTCTAATTGTGTTTTGTTTTTGTTTTTGTTTTTTTTGAGGCAGAGTTTCACTCTTGTTGCCCAGACTGGAGTGCAATGGAGTGATCTTGGCTCCCTGCAACCTCTGCCTCCCGGGTTCAAGCAATTCTCCTGCATCAGCCTCCCAAGTAGCTGGGATTACAGGCATGTGCCACCATGCCTGGCTAATTTGGTATTTTTAGTACAGGTGAGGTTTCACAGTGTTGGTCAGGGTGGTCATGAACTCCTGACCCCAGATGATTCCCCCGCCTCGGCCTCCCAAAGTGCTGGGGTTATAGGAATGAGCCACTGTACCCAGCCTAATTGTTAGTTTTAATTGTTTTTTTTAATGGATTCCTTAGGATTTTCTATATAGAAGGTCATGTCATCTACAAATAGAGATAGTTTTACTTCTTGTTGTCCAACTGTATTCCTTTAATTTTATTTTCTTGTCTAATTGCCTTGGCCAGGACCTCCAGTACAATGTTGAGTAGAAGTGGCCAAAGTGGATATCTTTATCTTGCTGCTGATTTTAAGGGAGGGCATTCATTCTTGCGTAATTTCATATAATGTTAGCTGTGGGTTTTTCATAGATGCCCTTTATCAGGGTGAGGAAGTTCCCTCCTGTGTTTGGTTTGTTGGGTGTTTTTATCATGAAAGCGGTGTTGGATTTTGTTAAATGATTTTTCTGCATTTATTGAGGTGATTGTGTGAGTTTTTATGCTTTATTCTGTTTGTAATGTTGTATTACCTTAACTGATTTTTGGATGTTACACCATTTAATCCTTTTCATATGTTTTTAGATTTGGTTCACTAATATTTTGCTGAAGACTTTTCTGTCAATATTCATAAGAGGTATTAGTCTGTAGTTCTCTTGTGATGTCTTTGTCTAGTTTAGTGTCTGGGTAAAATTTGGCTCATATAAATCATGGGAAGTGATCCCTCCTCTTCTGTTTTTTTGGAAGGGTTTGTGAAGACTTGGTATTAATTTTTCTTTAAATATCCAATAGAGTTTGCCAGTGGCAACATCTGGGCATGGGCTTCTCTGTGGAGAATTTCTACGTTCCTGATTCAGTCTCTTTACTTTTTATAGGTCTGTTCAGGCTCTTTGTCTCTTTTGAGTCATTTTTGGTTGTTGGTGTCCTTCTAGGAATTTGTGCATTTCATTCATTTTCTAATTTTATTGGCATACCATTGTTTATTGTAGACTCTAGTCATCCTTTTTTATTTCTGTAAGATGTATATATTCCTTTCATTCATGATTTTAGTAATTTTATTCTTTTTTTCCTCTTGGTCAATTTAACTGAAGATTTACCTTTTTTAAAACTCTTTTTAAAGAACTAACTTTTGATTTTTCTGTTATTTTTGTAGTCTATTTTATTAACTTCTACTCTAATCTTCATTAACCCATTTATGCCAGAGGTTAATAGTAGAGGTTATACTTTTGTGTGTGTGAAAAATTTGGCAATAACCTTGAGCAGTAGGATATAAATAATTCCCACAAGCTTAGTGTTCCAATAATGGAACACTAGGCATAAATAGGTTATTCTTTCCTTCTACTTGTTTTAGGTTTGGTTTGTTCCTTTTTTTCCAGTGTCTTAAGGTGAAAGATTAGTTATGGTGTTATGACTTGAAATCTTTTGTTTGTTTTGAGACAGAGTCTTGTCGCCCAGGCTGAAATGCAGTGACACAATCTCAGCTTACTGCAACCTCTGCCTCCCAGGCTTGAGCAATTCTTGTGCCTCAGCCTCCCAAGTAACTGGGATCACAGATGTGCACTTCCATGTCCTGCTAACTTTTGTATTTTTAGTAGAGACAGGGTTTCTCCATGTTGGGCAGGCTGGTCTTGAACTCCTGGCCTCAAGTGATCTGCCCATCTCGGCCTTTCAAAATGCTGGGATTACAGGCATGAGCCACTGTACCCAGCCACAAATATCATTTTAGTTAGTTTCATGTCTGGTTTTTTTTCTTTTCTTTTCTTTTCTTTTTGAGACAAGAGTAGTAGTCCAAGCCCTAGTAGCTTGGACTACAGGCACATTTCAATGTACCTGCTAATTTTTTATTTTTTGTGCAGCCAGGGTGTCCTTATGTTGCCCAGGCTGGTCTTGAACTCCTGGGCTCAAGGGATCCTTCTGCCTTAGCCTTCCAAAATGCTTACAGGCATGAGCCACTGCACTTGGCCACTTTTTTTGTCTTTTAAAGAAGCTAAGGGAAGAAAGAGCAAGCATATATTTATACATCGTGTTCGAGGAGCCTTCTTAGCTGCCTTTTCACATGATCTTCATTTGTTCCATGGATCTGAATTAGCATCTGGTGTCCTTTCCTTAATCCAAGACGGTTCTGCTCCCTCCCACCTCCATTGTGCTATTATCAAATACTGTGTGTTATTGCCCTAACAGCATAATTATATACGTGTTATTTTATACAGTTGCTTTTAAATCAGTTAAGAGAAACAATATACAGTTACACTACTGTTTTTTTCCTTTATGTGTTTTGAGATGGAATCTCTGTCACCCAGGCTGGAGTACAGTGGCGCAATCTCAGCTCATGCAATCGCTACCTCCCGGGTTCAAGCAATTCTCCTGCCTCAGCCCCCCACGTAGCTGGGACTACAGGCGCCTGCCACCACGCCTGGCTATATACTGCCTTTTATAATTAAATAATTCCCTTTGCTGTCCTCCTTGTTTTTGTTCATGTGGATTCACATTCCTGCCTGGCGTTACTTGCTTTTGGCCCGAGGAGCTTCCTTTTGTATTATAAGGCAGGCAGGCTACTAGCAATGTCTTTTCTCCATTTTTGTTTATCTTGGAATCTCTATTTTGCCACCATTTTTGAAAGAGTTTTTTTAGATATAAGATTCTTGGTTGACTCTTTTTCTTTCAGCACTTGAATATCAGCATACCGGCCGTCTAAACATTGTTTCTGTTGAGAATTCAACTGTTAATCTTGCTGGAGTTCACTTAGATATGACAAGTGATTTTTCTCTTGCTAATTTCAGTATACTTCCTTTGTCTTTGTCTTTCAACATTTTCATTATCATGTGTCTGGGAGTGAATGTCTTTGTGTTTTATCCTACCTGGAATTCATTGAGCCTTTTGGGTATGTAGATTAATGTTTTCCATCGATTTGGGACATTTTCAGCCATTATTCTTCAGAGACGTTTTCTGCCCCTTTCTCTTGCTCCTGCCCTTCTGCTATTCCTGTTTTCCATATTTGGTGCCTTATGGTATCTCACATTTCTCTGAGGCTCTGTTTGTCCTTCTCATGTTTTTCCTCTCTTGTATTTGGATTGCATAATCTCTGTAAATCTACCTTAATGTCGACTGAATGTATTTTCTGTCAGTTCCAATATATTGTTGAGCCCCTCCAGTGAATTCTTCATATCAATTGTACTTTCCAACTCCAGAATTTCCTTTTGGTTCTTTTTCATAATTTCTCTCGTTTATCTTGAGGAGACTCTATTTGATGAGCCATTGTCATCATACTTTTCTTTATCTCTTTAAGCATGGTCGCAGGCAGTTTCTGTCACATGCCTTTTTTCCTGCTTTTTCACACTTTCCAGTTTCTTTGCACATCTTGTTACTTTTTGTTGAAAACTGTACTTGTGGGCCGGGCGCGGTGGCTCAAGCCTGTAATCCCAGCACTTTGGGAGGCCGAGGCGGGTGGATCACGAGGTCAAGAGATCGAGACCATCCTGGTCAACATGGTGAAACCCCGTCTCTACTAAAGCTACAAAAAATTAGCTGGGCATGGTGGCATGTGTCTGTAATCCCAGCTACTCAGGAGGCTGAGGCAGGAGAATTGCCTGAACCCAAGAGGCGGAGGTTGCGGTGAGCCGAGATCGCGCCATTGCACTCCAGCCTGGGCAACAAGAGCGAAACTCCGTCTCAAAAAGAAAAGAAAACTGTACTTGTCAGGTCATATATTTTTAAAACCCTAGATATGGATTCCCCTCTTCCTCCCTGTCCTAGTGGTTTTTGTTGCTTGCTTGTCTGTCTAGTGGCCTGGCTGAGCTGTTTTAATGAGATCTGTTTCCCCAGCATTGTGAAGCTTCTGACTTCACAAGCCTCAGGGTGCAGCCTTGGCAAGTGCATGCTCACTTGAGGTGACAATGGGCAAGAGGGTCTCTCTTGGTTGTTCCTGTCCCTGGTTTCTCTGTTCAGCTGTCTGCCTGGCTGTTAGGCTCCTGTAATTGTGAACTGATTGCTCTGTTATTTTTGACAATGCTCTGGGGCATAAATTCCTCCAGAGTCTAATCTGGTTACATGTGGGGCCCTTTGCAGTATCATCTTTGTGAAGTCTTGGGAGTTTGTTGTCCTGCAGTTTAGCTTTTTGCTGCCATGGAACTACCAGCTTCTCAGTTGCCGTCTGGGTCTCCGCCCTTGGGCTTGAACTTCCCCACACTGTTCTGAATGAAGTCACTTCTTTTGCAGAGAGCTTTAGAACTCCTTGTTCTATCTCACCCTTGGCAAAATCTCTCAGTCGCTTCCCTGGAGAGTGGGGCAGTGACTGTGGCCCGCTTGTCTCTGAGTGTCCCTGCTCCACACACACACTTTACAGGCAGAGCTCTGTGTAAAGGCGATAGCTGTGGGCTTCTCAGCTTATCTCTTCTGGAGTGAGGGCAGTCAGGGCACCAGCCCTGGCCACGTGGGCTGCGACCCCTGTGCCTCTTCCCTGTGGTGGGTGCTGGAGGAAGGGAGAGAGCCCCACCTCCTGGCCTCACCCTCCTGGGGCTTAGACCCTGCAACTTGGACCTGGGAGGTGGGGTGAGAGGTGCCGGCCGCTGCCCCTCTGTGCCGTAGCCCTTGACCGGTGCCCAGGTAGAGAGAATCCCTTGGCAGGCAGTGCCCAGCTGAGTGGAGCTTGCATCACACTGAGCTGGATGGGCTCAGGTGCCATAGACTCACTGTTCTCATCTAGATTTCCTTGATTTTCTTGAATAGTTACTTCTTCACTTGCTGTGTGCCCTGAGGCTGTAATTTCCAGAGACTGTAAGCGGTTGATTGTTTCAGGTTGATTGTTTTACCAGTCACGGCTGCCGTGCTGGAGACGGAGGAGGTGGAGTGCCTTGACCATTCTGGAAACCATCCCTCCCCTGTTACTTTTTAAATACTGTATTTTAACCTGGATTTCCTAAATTATCAACTTGAGAGATATGAGTCACTAACAGAGGAGGAAATGAGTGCACCCGTCCGTTATCCCCTCGCCTCCTCCTTTCAGTCTGTTTTGGCCAAATATGTTTTTGTGGTTAAGCTTTATGATGGTTAAATTTAAAAATAATTACATTTTATTTTGTAACTATGTTTTAATGATCTTTTTTTTATAGTTGAATAAATGAAAGGCTGATAATGGACATTTATTTCATGAACGTAATTATTTCTCTGCAGAACCTAAGTCATCTTGAACATCTTGAATATCTGTGAAGATATCAGTTGGAATTTTTTTTAGTTTTCCTGTCCCTGGGATTGCTCCTGTGTGATCTACAATCAGTCATTTACCTGTTCATCCTGGTTCTTCTTTGGGCTTGGGGATCCTGGATTGTCCCTGTGGATGGGTGACGCATTTCATTGTTTGATGTAGGGGCCAAGGAGGGTTCCTCTCCAATTCTCAGTGCATTTCCCGAGGAGGTGTCTCGCAGGAAGGGAGGGCCCACGATGGGCGATGCATAAGGTGGTGGCAGCAGAGCCTGGAAAGCCTGGAGGACCCCGCCCACTTTTCTCTGTGACTTCCCTGGATGGAGCTGCCTTTGCTTTGCTCCTCTAAGTCCCCTAGCAGATACCTCAATCTCCTTCCCCCTTTCTAGCCCGTTCCCCCATCCTGGGAGCCCGTCTTGTGCCTGCCGTTCCTCTCTGGGCATGCCGTGCTGTCTCAGTCTGAGGCTTGCACGTTGGGACCTCTGCTGGCCTTGGTAGCTGGCCCCTGCCCTGTGCTTCCCACTGTCCACCCTGAACTTGGGTGGCCACTGGATCCTTTCAGATTTGCCTTTAAGTGTTTTAAGTGATTTTTCCCTGTTAATCTAATGCCATCATCTTTCTGCATTTTAGGGACTCCTCCAAATTGCTAGTCTATATACCACCACCCCCCCTTTTTTTTAGACGGTGTGTTACTCTGTCACCCAGGCTGGAGTGCAGTGGCATAATCTCAGTGGTCTCTCTATGTTGCCTAGGCTGGTCTTGAACCCCTGGGCTCAAGCAGTCTGCCCACCTCGGCCTCCCAAACTACTCCCAAAGTGAGCCACTGTGCCTGGCCAAATACCCTTTGTTGATGTTGTTTTGATTTGATTCTTAGTCCGAGAAGTAGTAGTTTACTCTTTCGTTTCAGTAGGACCCTGAGCAGGCAGTGGATACATTTGTTTTTCACCATTTTAAACTGAAAGGACTAGAGCTAAACAATGTAGTCACCTCTGCCCATTTTCCATCTGCAGTAGGAGATGAAACATCTGGTGCATAGGAGCGGCTTCATCAGCACTGGCTCGGTGCCGAGCGCTTGGCAGGGAGGTGCAGTGCGCTAGGACTCTCCCCTAAAGCAAGAGCCTGTGTCCCTGTTGCCAGTTCCCCTTTGGTCCCCATAGAAGCAGAAAGACATGTAGGTTCCACCACACAGATTCACCGCAGCTACGTTAGATGCGTTCACACTGAAACACCCGACAGCGATGACGGGCGACTTACATTCTTCTTTATCGTCTTCTGAACGTGGACAGGAAATGGCTTTGATAGTTGTGGAAAACAGTTGTGTTAAGCTCTGTTGGAATGAAGTTTCAAGAGGAATCCGTTTGTGCAGCTCACTTCAGCACTTGTGTTTGTTTCCCAGAGGTCACCTTTGTCCCGGTGTCCAAGGCGAGCGGGCGGGCAGAGGTGGACGACATCCTTGCAGCCGTCCGCCCAACCACACGCCTCGTGAGCATCATGCTGGCCAACAATGAGACTGGTGTCATCATGGTGAGTCGGCCTCTGTTTCCCTGTAAGGAGAGCTCATGGGGAAGAACAGGGGCTTCGAATCTCGTGGTGTTTCAGGTTTCCCAGCTCTGGCCTCTGCCATTTGTCTGTTCGGTTTGATAACATTTGGCCTGTGCTCCCTACTCCTGATTTCTGTCATTCAGTTTTCATCAAATTGGAGCAACATACTCAACTGTTTCCTTTCCCCGTCAGCCTGTCCCTGAAATCAGCCAGCGCATTAAAGCCCTGAACCAGGAACGGGCAGCAGCCGGGCTGCCTCCCATCCTTGTGCACACGGATGCCGCACAGGCCTTGGGGAAGCGGCGCGTGGATGTGGAGGACCTGGGTGTGGACTTCCTTACAATCGTGGGGCACAAGGTACATCTGCAGAGGCTTCTTCCCTCTGGGCAGAGCCTGCTGCACACGTGGCTATTCAGACCTCGGTCCCGTAAGCCTCACTGCCCACTGTCAGCCAGGCGCTGGGGGCACTATGAGGAGCAACACGGGATCCCTGTCCTCAGGAGCTTTAAGAGGGGAGCCCCACATGGCCAGCATGCCAGGGCGAATGCCGTGACAGGGATGATGGGGTAGGGTTGGGGCAGTAGGCGAAGCTAAGGGAGGAGACATTGAGGCAGGGAGAGTAAGAGGGTCTGGCCAGGCAGCAGGTGTCTCTGCAGGGGGCATGGGGCCGAAGGTATGGGTTCAGGAAATGGTTGTTTTCTCCACCTCAATTCAGATGCGGCTCCTCAGCAACCATCTTTAAGGTGGGGTGTGGGGAAAACAGTTAACAGTAAAAACCCTTGGGAGAAGTTTGCACATCTTCTGGCTGCTGACCAGGGCCTGAAATATTTTTAGTACTCAATTTTGAAGCACAGTCTTAAGCTGGTTTCCAAAGGCATGTCTATGCTGGCCTGACAGTGTGGCACTTGAGTTTTGCATCGTGTCAATTGGAAGCATGGAATCATTTGCAGGAAAAGCCCTGGGCAGGCACTGGCTCCAGCCCCCTCTATGTATGCATTCTCTTTTTCTTTTTACCTGTGATTCTTATGATTTGAGATCCGTTTACAAGTCGTGTCACGTGATGTGTGGGGGAGATCTGCCTGCCGCAGAGCTGGGAACGAGTCCGCACCTGTGCTGCCTCCTAGGCTGGGGTTCCACCCTGCCCCTTAAGGCTTTTCTGACTCTCTGTCAAAAGGGGTGGCCCGTAGAGGCGCCACAAGGAAGCAGCAGGACTGTGCATTGCAGAGTATATATATCTCCTGTGTGCCCTAAGCACTTAGCACGTATACAGAGTCGGTCGTTGGAAAGTTCTGGTTGAATAAATGGCCAACTCTTCCTCCCAGTTTTATGGTCCCAGGATTGGCGCACTGTATGCACGAGGACTTGGTGGCTGTACCCTTCTCTATCCCATGCTGTTTGGAGGTGGACAAGAACAGAATTTCAGACCAGGGTAAGGAAGAAAGTTAAAGTCTCTGACCTACTGGCCGTGTCATCTGTCTGTAGAGCAGTGACATTGTAAAGAACCATGGCACCGTTTCTTTGTCTCGTGGGGGCTCTGTAGCAGAGTCCATGCTGCTGCTTTGCCACGACTGGCTCCACTGACTGATTTTACGCTGAGGACTCACGGGACCTGCAGTCTCTCTGGGAATGATTGAAAGCAATGAAGGAAATCTCCGTTTCTTTTAACTGCTTCAAAGCATCCAATTCCCTTTGTGGTTTTGGCCCGGCCCACTGGAGAGAGAACTGTTGGACCCTTCGTAGCTGAGGCCTGCTGCTGTTTTAACTTTGGGGATCAGCAGGGCCACACGGAAGCACCCTGGTCTTCTTTCTGATAGCTCCTGTGTCCCCTCTGTGTACAGTGACATGTTAACTGGGAAATTACTTGTTGCCCCCACTACACTTTTTGTTAGAAACTTCTTACCAAGAGAGAGGAGCAGGAGCAGCGTGGCATGAGTTCCCTGGGTTTTCTTTTCGCTTTGTGTATCCCACACAGTGCTGAGGAAGCTGGCAAACCTGAAATGCCAGGAAGGGCACACACAAAAATGCCCAACCAAAGCCTGTCCTTTCCAGCCAGCGGACCAGGAAAGGAGTGGCCTAGCAAGACAGAAGACCTTCAGTCAACAGCAGCTTTACTCCAGCCAGGCACTACAGAGTAGTCGTGCTGCCGCGCCTATCGACGCTGGCAAAGATTCAGCGGGAAACCCAGACTTCCACCAATACAGGCTGTCACGAGGCACTCCACACCCTTGCCGGGTGTGTCAAGTAGGCCAGGTAGAGAACCAGGACTTCCACCCCCACCAGCCGGGGTAAGACACCGCCCCATGGTGTCAGCAGAGACCATATATAGGGATCTTGGACCCACACATGTCGGTCACAAGGAGCATCCTCCCGTAAGCCAAGTAAGAAATCTAGACGTTGGGGCGCAGTGGCTCATGCCTGTAATCCCAGCACTTTGGGAGGCCTAGACGGGCGGATTGCTTGAGGTCAGGAGTTTGAGACCATCCTGGCCAACATGGTGAAACCTTGTCTCTACTAAAAATATAAAAATTAGCCAGGTGTGGCGGCGCATACCTGTTATCCCAGCTACCCGGGAGGCTGATGCAGGAAAATTGCTTGAACCCAGGAGGTAGAGGCTGCAGTGAGCCAAGATGGCACCACTTCACTCCAGCCTGGTGACAGAATAAGACTCTGTCTCAAAAAATAAAAAGAAACCTGGGCTTCTGCTTCACTTGGCAGGAATGAGTGGCATACTCCTCCTGCCAGTGCAGTGTCAGAAAAAGCCAGCAAAACCAGAAAGCTTGAATGAGATCTAGACTTTCATAACGTAAGGAAAAAATGTCCAGGTTTCAAGTGAAAATCATTCATCCTACCAAGAGCTAGAAAGATCTCAAACTGAATGAAAAATAATAATCAATATATGCCTGCACTGAGATGATGATATTAAAATGATTAACAAATATTTCACAGCAGACACAGTAGAAATGCTTCAGTGAGAAATTGTGAACATACTTGAAACAAGTGAAAGTGTCAGCAAAGAGAGAGACAATGTGAAAGAAGAACCAAATGGCGACTGGAAATTGTAGCACTAACAACTGCAGTAGCCAAAATATAAAGCCCAGTGGATGGGCTTAGTAGAAGAAGAGGGAGGACGAGGAAAGAAATCTATGCGCCGAAAGACAGAATAGAAATCCAGACCACAGAGAACTAGAATGGGGTTTAAAGTAGAGCTTCAGGGACCAATGAGATGATAACACATGATATAACATTCGTTTCACTGAAATCCCTGGAAGAGAGAAGATAACAGGCTGCAAAAGTCCTTGAAGAAATAATGACTTAAAAATTTTCCTGAATTTGGCCGGATGTGGTGGCTCACACCTGTAATCCCAGCACTTTGGGAAGCTGAGGTGGGCGGATCACGAGGTCAGGAATTCAAGACCAGCCTGACCAACATGGTGAAACCCTTTCTCTACTAAAAATACAAAAATTAGCTGGGCATAATGGCACTTGCCAGTAATCCCAGCTACTTGGGTGACTGAGACAGGAAAATCGCTTGAACCCGGGAGTCAGAAGTGGCAGTGAGCCAAGATCGTACCACTGCACTCCAGCCTGGGCCACAGAGCAAGACTCAAAAAAAAAAAAAAAAAAAAAAAAAAATACAATTTGGCAAGAAACATAAACATACAGAATCAAGAAACTGAGCAAACCCCAAATAGGATAAACCCAAAGAAATCCCTGCCAAAGACACATCATTAGACTTCTAAAAATGAGATAAAATTATTGAAAGCAGTCAGAGAAAGATGACACTTGACCAGTAAGGGAAAAAGAATTTGAATGACAGTGAATTTCTCAGCAGACACCAGAAAGACCGGAATAAAGGGACACAATATTTTTCAAGTACTCAAAGAAAAGTGGCAAGCCAGAATCCTATACCCAGTGAATATATCTTTCAGGAATGAAGAAGTAATCAAATCATTCTCAGATGAAGGAAAACTTAAGGATTTGTCACCAAATACAATAGGCTTTCCTCCTCCTCTAGAGTTTTCTGAATTATGTTTGATAGCATAATCAAAAATCATAGCAATACCTGATGTGGCTCAAAATGTACATAAAGGAAGTATTTAAGATAGTTGGGCGAGTCATGGTGGCACGCGCCTGTAATCCCAGCTACTTAGGAGGCTGAGGCAGGAGAAGCACTTGAACCCGGGAGGTGGACGTTGTAGTGAGCCGAGATGGCACCACTGCACTCTAGCCTGGGTGACAGAGCAAGACTCCATCTCAAAACAAAAAGATAATTATAGAAAGGCAAAGGTAAAGGAACATAAAAGGAGGTGAGGCCTGTGCTTCACTGGAACTGGCAAAATTACAACACAGGCTGGCACAGTGGCTCACACCTATAATCCCAGTGCTTTGGGAGACCAAGGCAGGAGGATTTCTGGAGGTCAGGAGTTCAGGACCAGCCTAGGCAACATAGCAAGATCTCATCTCTAAAATAATTTTTTTAATTAGCTGGGCATGGCGTGCATGCCTGTAGTCCCAGCTACTCAGGAGGCTGAGGGGGAAGGATCACTTGAGCCCAGAAGTTCGAGGCTGAAGTGAGCTGTGAGCACGTCACTGCACTCCAGGCTGGACAACAGAGCAAGACCTTGTCTCTTTTTTAAAAAGACAACATTAACTGGGTGTGGTGGCTCACATTTCTAATCCCAGCACTTTGGGAGGCCAAGGCAAGTGGATTGCTTGAGGCCAGGAGTTCAAGACCAGTCTGAGCAACATGGTGAAATCCTGTCTCTACAAACAATAAAAAAAAAAAATTAGCTGGGTGTGGTGGTCTCGGCTACGTGGGAGGCTGAGATACATAGTGGCATTGCTTGAGCCCAGGACAGACCTCTAGCAAGATGGACCAAAAAAACAGAGAAGCTATAACATCAGGAATGAAACAAGGAGTATCACTCCAGGCCCTGCAGCCATCAAAAGGATAATAAGGCAATGCTACAAATAGCTCTACACATATGAAGTTGACAGACTTAGATGAAACTGACCACTTCCTCGAAAAACACAAACTACCACAACTCACTTGAAATAAAAGAGATCATTTGAATAACTAACCAATAGGAAATAGGTTTAAAACTCCCTAAAGAGAAGTCTTCAGGCCCAATGGCTTCACTAGAGAATTCTACCAAATAATTCTTTGTTTAAAGAAGAGTTGCCAGGCGCGGTGGCTCAAGCCTGTAATCCCAGCACTTTGGGAGGCCGAGGCAGGTGGATCACGAGGTCAAGAGATCGAGACCATCCTGGTCAACATGGTGAAACCCCGTCTCTACTAAAAATACAAAAAATTAGCTGGGCATGGTGGTGCTTGCCTGTAATCCCAGCTACTCAGGAGGCTGAGGCAGGAGAATTGCCTGAACCCAGGAGGCGGAGGTTGCGGTGAGCCGAGATCACGCCATTGCACTCCAGCCTAGGTAACAAGAGTGAAACTCTGTCTCAAAAAAAAAAAAAAAAAAAAAAAAGAAAAGAAAAGAAGAGTTAACATTTCTACACAGTTTCTTACAGAAAATAAAGAGGAAGGACAATTTCCCAGTTCATTTTAAGAAACTAGTATTATCCTGATACTAAAACCAGATAAAGACAGTACAAAAAAAAAACCTGCAGACCAACATCCTCATGAATTTCCTGGTTTTTTTTTTCTTTATTTTTGCCCCCACTCACTCCCCATCCTCATGAATTTCGTTGCAAAAAATGTTTAACAAAATGTTTACAAATAGAATTCAGCAATACATAAGAAGTATACACAGCTGGGTGTGGTGGCTCATGCCTGTATTTGGGAGGCTGAGCCAGGGGAATGGGGATTACTTGAGCCCAGGAGTTCAAGACCAGGCTGAGTAACATAGCGAGACCCCTCTACAAAAAATTTAAAAATTGGTCAAGCATGGTGGCACAGGCCTATAGTCCCTGCTATTTGAGAGGCTGAAATAGGAGGATTGCTTGATCCTGGAAGGTCGAGGCTGCGATAAGCTATGATTATACCACTGCACTCCAGTCTGGGTGACAAAGTGAGACTCTGTCTCAAAAAAAAAAAAAAAAAAAAAGAATGATACACTGACCAAGTGGCATTTATTCCACAGATGCAAGACTGGTTCAATATTCAAAATGCAGTCTAGATTCAGGCATGGTGGCTCACGCCTGTATTCACAGAACTTTGGGAGACCAAAGCGGGCAGATCACTTGAAGTCAGAAGTTCAAGCCCAGCCTGGCCAACATGGTAAAACCTTGTCTCTACTAAAAATACAAAAATTAGCCAGGTATGGTGGCAACTGCCTGTAATCCCAGCTATTTGGGAAGCCGAGGCACAAGAATCACTTGAACCAGGGAAACAGAGATTGCCGTGAGCTGAGATGTCTCAAAAAAGAAAAAAATGCAATCAAGGCATGCAATCAAGACAGGGTATGGTGGCTCATGCCTGTAATCTCCCAGTACTTTGGGATGCCAAAGCAAGAGGCTCACTTGAGCCCAGGAGTTCAAGGCCAGCCTAGGTAAACTGCAAGACCATCTCTACAAAAATAAAAAAATTCAATTAATGGACCGGGCTTGGTAGCTCATGCCTGTAATCCCAGGACTCTGGGAGGCTGAGGCAGCAGATCACCTGAGGTTGGGAATTCTAGACCAGCCTGACCAACATGGAGAAACCCTGTCTCTACTAAAAATACAAAATTAGCCAGGCATGTGATCCCAGCTACTTGGAAGGCTGAGGCAGGAGAACCTGGGAGGCAGAGGCTGTGGTGAGCCAAGATCATGCCACTGCACTCCAGCCTGGGCAATAAGAGCAAAACTCCACCTTAAAAAAAAAAAAAAAAAAAAATTCAATCACTGTAATCCACCATATTAACAAGCTAATGAATAAAGAAGATAACATGATCATATTTGATGCAGCAGAAGCCTTTGACAAAATTCAGCCGTTCATGTTAAACAACTCAGAATCATAGGATTCGTGGGGAACTTTCTCAACTTGAACATCTGCATAAAACCTACAGCTAACATCATACTCAGTGGCGAAAGCTTGAATGTTTTACTCCTGTGGTTGGGAGAACAAAGCAGGGATGTCCACTGTTACCACGCTTATCCAACATGATGCTGGAAGTTCCAGGCAGTGCAGTAAGGCAAGAAAAGGAAGCACAAGGCATATAGATCAGAATGGAAGAGGTGAAATTGTTGCTAATCCAATCACACGACTATCTATAAATATCCCAAGGAATGGACAAGAAAACTCCTAGAACTAATAAGTGAGTATAGCAAGGTTGCAGGACACAAACATACAAAAATCTGTCTTATTTTTACATAATGGTAATGAACACGTGGACAGTAATATTAAAAATATACCATTTACACCAAAACACAATTACTCAGATACAAACTAACAAAATATAAGGGTCTTATATGCTGAAAATAATATAATGTGGATGACAGAAATCAAAGAAGATTTAAGCAGAGACACATACTATGTTCATGGATTGGAAGATTCTACATTCCAAAGATGTCAGTTCTCTCCAAATTGATATACAACTTCTATCAAAATCCCAGCATGTAGATCAATGAAGGAAAATAGACCCAACCAGAAATACGCTCACATGTGTTACAGGTGCAGATACAACTGCGGGAGATGCAGATCAATTCAGCAGGTGAAAGGCTTTCCGCAGATGGCGCCAAGGCAGTTAGACATCCGTAAGCAAAAAAATGAAGCTTGACCCAAGTGTTACACAAAGCTTGTCCAACCTGCCGCCTGTGGGCTGCATGCGGCCCACGACAGCTTTGAATATATGGCCCAACACAAATTCATGAACTTTCTTAAAACATTGTGGGTTTTTTTTGTTTGTTTGTTTTTGGTGATTCTTTTTTTAAGCTCATCAGCTATCATTAGTGTATTTTATATGTGGCCCTAGACAATTCTTCCAGTGTGGCCTAGGGAAGCCAAAGGATTAGACACCCCTGTCTCATACCTTAGAAAATATTAACTCAAAATAGATTATGAAATTAAATGTAAAACATAAAGCGATAAAACCATTTAAAAATAGGAGAAAATCTTCAAGTTCTAGGACTAGGCAGAGAGTTCTTAGAGGTGACACCAAAAGCATCCATAAAAGGAAAAATTGATAAATTAGACTACATCAGAATTTAAAGCTTTTGCTTTGGGAAAGACCATATTAAGAAGATGAGAAGATAAGCTACATACTAGGAAAAAAATATTTTCAAATGACGTGACAACGGAATAGTGTCTAGAATATATCAAGAACTCACAAAACTCAACAGCAAAAATAATATAAAAAATTCAATCAGAAAATAGGCAAAAAAAGTAGAAACAGACATTTCACCAAATAGGAGACCCAGGTAACAAGCATAGGAAAAGATGTTCAACAGCACTAGTTATTGGGGAAATGCAAATTAAAACCAGCAGACACCACCTAACAGCACCTATCAGAATGGCTACGATTATTCAAGAATGGAGACAGCAGCAACTGCTGGTGAGGGCACAGAGGAAATGTCTGCCAGTAAACGAGCAATAGCCGGGTCCAGAGGGTTAAGAAAACTTTGTTCAGCCAAACTTAAGAAACTATTGGTCTGGGCGTGGTGGCTCATGCCCGTAATCCCAGCATTTTGGGAGGCCAAGGCAGGCAGATCACGAGGTCAGGAGTTTGAGACCATCCTGGCCAACATGGTGAAACCCCATCTCTACTGAAAATACAAAAATCCTGGCGTGGTGGCGCACGCCTGTAATCCCAGCTACTCGGGAGGCTGGGGTAAGAGAACTACATGAACCCAAGAGGCGGAGGTTGCAGTGAGCTCAGATTGCGCCACTGCACTCCAGCCTAGGTGACAAAGTGAGACTCCATCTCAAAAAAAAAAAAAAGAGAGAAATTATTAATTTTTTTTTTTTTTTTTTTTTTTTTTTTTTTTTTCTAGAAATAGGGTAATAAGTTCTGTTCAGTTTTTAGGTCAGAGTATACGAGGCATTTTCTTTAGGGTCCGTTGCACATCTCCTGTGAGTGTGCGTGCACGTACACACACACCCCCCCCCCCACTCATTTGCTGAGGCCTGAAATCTGAAAACAAAGGGTTCTCCCCTGTCCCATATCATCCCTGTTTGGCAGTGAGAACCAAAGAGAGCTGTGCCTTGGGCCTGCAGGAAGAAGAGTGCTTTCTTTAGGAACAGGATCCAGATAGAATTGTCAAAGTGAACACCTGACACGTCACCCACAGTGGGCCTTGTTGATCTTCACTGGGCCAGGACAAGTGAAAACTCGGCAGGGGAGGTTTCTGGGGCCTGCAGCTGCCATTGAGATAAGCCACAGGGCACATGCTCAGGAGGGATGGAGTGTGAGTGTTTTTATTTCAGCACAATGACTTTCATGTAGATAGGAGTCCTTCCTGAGACATTGGTTTATTCTTGCTTAATTCCTTGTTTCTTACAGGACAGAGAACACCCCAATGATTGCTGGCCTTGGGAAGGTGAGCCCTGCCTGGTGACTGAGAGGATGAGTTGATTGCTTTGGTTCAGTTTCCCCAGCAGCTCTAGTAGGAATCTGGGACTTCAGGGAGATCATGTTCATGATCTCATAAGCGGACTGACAAGAAAAAGCCTAGAATCTTATTTATCAGCCTGGAGAGCTGTACTTTTTCAGATCTGTGGAGTGGCGGCACTGGCGTAGCATCTAAAACGAAAAGATTCCTTGTCTCTGTCTCTTCTGACACGAGAAACTGGTATCGTTACAGCAGAGGTGAAGCATCAGGCCATAGGTTCACACATTCCCAAAGGTGTCGGCAGCCCCTGTACCATCAACTCTCAGTCCCCGATAGGTCTGTGGGGTGTGAGGCATCATGGCCAGTGAAGCACCTGCCGCCAGCCCTGCACCGGGCCCTGTCCTGCTTCTGTGACAGTAACCAGGCTCAGGTTTTGCCATGCGAAGGCAGGGTTCCTGGTTGCGTCTCGGACTGCTCCCCCTCTGTGCAGGAGGCCTCTGCTCAAAGCCCACTTTCTTCAAGCAGCCCTCCATGAACCACAGCTACACTGGTCCCCCTGCCCCCTGCTGCCACTCTGTGTCCCCCATCTGATGTTTCTCTGCAGTGTGTATGATGGATGCCCCACCTCCTGCTTCCCCTTTGAAGGGGCTCGTGGCCATGTCTGCCTTAGCATCCCCAGTACAGAAGAAAGGGCTTGGGCCCCTGAGGCCGGGCCTTGGGAAGAGTGTGAATGGATTCCCTGTTAGAGTATTCAAAATTATATTCTTAACAGTGATAACTAAGGCTACGTTTACTAGAAGGAAGAGTGTGTGTGTTATGGAGTCACACTCTGTCACCCAGGCTGGAATGCAGTGGTGCAATCTCAGCTCACTGCAACCTTTGCCTCCTGGGTTCAAGAGATTCTCCCACTTCAGCCTCTGAGTAGCTAGGACTATAGGCGTGCGCCACCACGCCTGGCTAATTTTTGTATTTTTAGTAGAGACAGGGTTTCATGATATTGACCAGGCTGGTCTCGAACTCCTGACCTCAAGTGATCCACCTGCCTTGGCCTCCCAAAGTGATGGGACTACAGGAGTGAGCCACCGTGCCCAGCCAAAGAGTGCATTTTAAGTGGGGTCCAGTACCTGCTCATATTAACCTGAATGATGAAGCAGTGATGTGGTCCACAGGCTTTGAAATATCCAGGGTTCAAATCCTGGCTTGAAAGTTCACTTGCCGTGTGCCTTGGGTCAGGTTGCTTAAACTCCCTGAGTCATGGCTATCCCCCGCCAGAAGGGAATATGTAGCAGCTTCCTAACTAGAGCCTCAGCTCACAATGCTCGAAGCCCCCCAGCCCCTGACCTCCGTGCTTCTGGGGTTGCATCTGCACCCATAACAGCAGAAGTGCCAAGGCTCGGTCTCAGCCCCAGCACCACAGCCCCAGTGGTTCTCAGCTTCACCCAGCGCCGAGACCCTGACCCCACCAGCGCTCTAGATAGCCTCCCTCCGCCACCCAGCCTGGACTCCATCCTGCACACACCTACCCTGCATGCTTTCCCCCACCCATTCCTTTCTGCCTTGATTGTGTGCTGGCGGCCTTCCCTGCACCCTCGTGGTTCCGTCTGTCCTGTCACTGTGATGCTAGCCTGTGCTCCTGCCTTTGAACTTGACATCTTGGGCAGGCCCTGGCCCATCTCCTGGGAGGCCCATTCCTCTGAGATCAAAACATGTCCCACCCTCTCTCCACCCTCTTCCCACCCTGGGCACCTCCTGGTATCCAGGTTCTCAGGTCTGAAGTCCAGGAGGTGCCCT
The DNA here is from genome assembly GCF_009761245.1 of Sapajus apella. Taxonomy (NCBI): domain Eukaryota; kingdom Metazoa; phylum Chordata; class Mammalia; order Primates; family Cebidae; genus Sapajus; species Sapajus apella. The sequence continues at coordinate 2,275,634 of NW_022436950.1, read as the reverse complement.
CAGTCCTTCGTTGTCATCGTCCCCTGCCTCTCATGCCACACCAGTCTTGTCTGTCTGGACTCCAAAATACACCCAGGACCTGCCTCATGTCTGTTTTCATGGCCACCAACCCTAGACCAAGGGCCCTGGATGCTGCCATGGCCTCCCGGGGGCCTGCTGCTGTCACTGCCCACAGGGCCGCAGGATGGCCATTCCACAGGCCGGTCAGACCATCACCCCTCCCTCAGAGCTTCACTGCATCTGCCCCGTGGCCAGGCCTGCAGGGCTGCCAATCTGTCCCTGCACTCTACACCCGCCACACCAGGCCCCTCTGTTCTGGAGACAGAATGGCTGGCTGGCCCCTGCAGAGCCTTTGCTGGGACGTTGTTCCCTGCCCTCGAGCAGCCATCTCTGTCACCAGCCCACCTCGGGCCTATGGGGTCCCTCACAGCGCTGACTGGTGGGTGGGGGTCTTCCCCTCTTCTCCTGCTTTTGTCCATCCACCTTTCTGGGACATGGGCTCCTCCAGGGCTGGGATCCCCCTTAGGGCTGTCTTGTTGGGGCATTTCAAGTGCCTGGCGCAGTCAGGAAGTGCACGCTGTCGGGAAGTGCCTGGCGCTGTCGGGAAGTGCCTGGTAAAGTTGATTTCGGTGGCACTTCCACATCCTGCAAATGGCAGCACCCAAAAAATGCATTCTGTCTATGACTCAAGAGAATGAGCAGTTTCAGGAAGTGTCACCTGTGCTGTTTAAAGCTTTTTTTCACTCCTTTGTTTTGCAAATAAATGTGCTTCCCCCAGGCTGCAGAGCTGGTGACCCAGAACTGGGAGGCTTATGAGGCCCACATGAGGGACATCCGGGATTACCTGGAGGAGAGGCTGGAGGTGAGTACAGCGTGGGGTGGGTGCATGGGGTAGGTGCTTGGAGACAGGGTGTGGGGTGCTGGCGGACCCCAGGGCCTGTGGGGATTGCAGCGGAGCCTGGAGCTCATCAGGATGCAGTGAGGGAAGAATGGAGCGAAGTGCATTGGGATGAGAAACCCTAGACCAGGGGGACGATCTTTTTCAGAGACACATGATAAAACATGCAGAGGTGGTATTCATTATGATCTGTGTGGAAGGTTCATGTTTCAGAATATTCAGGTTTTCTCCTCATTAACTTTGCCTCCCATAGTCCGTTTCCCTAACTATTCTAGGTAGATGCTGGTTGAAAAGTATTTACCTGCCAAGGCTGTGTTTCTGGAAAAGTCTAAATTTCAAGCAGTTGCTGGTCGGGGAGCGGTCTTTGAGGCTGTCACCAGCTATTTCAGCTTATTTTTTTCAGGCTGAATTTGGTCAGAAGAGAATCCATCTGAATAGTCAGTTTCCAGGGACCGAGCGGCTTCCCAACACCTGCAACTTCTCCATCCGGGGACCCCGGCTTCAAGGTGACAGCCCCTCACCCTGGTCTTTCCACAGTGTGAGCACAGCTCCTGCGCTGCCTGGATTCCGGGCTGAGCCAGCGCCTCCCACTCACCCTGCCCTGGGCATGACACAGCTTGTGTGGTCATGGGGCCTTGCTAGGGCTGCTGAGGGCAGGCTTGGGTGGCTATGCTGTGGCTCATGGGGCTCTTGCCACCAGCCCCTCCTCTCCCTGACTTGGCTCATTTTGCTGCTGCTGGGTTGTGGACTGTGGCGCATTCTCATGTCTGACATTAGCACCGCCCCAAAAGCTGTCAGGGAAGGAAGGAACATTAACTGAATGTTAGACATGTGTCTATTCTGTTAGCAATTTTTTTTTTTTTTTTTTTTGAGACAGTCTTTTTCTATCGCCAGGTGCCAGGCTGGAGTGCAGTGGTATGATCTCAGCTCACTGCAACCTCTGCCTCCCCGGATCAAGCAATTCTCCTGCCTCAGCCTCCCGAGTAGCTGGGACTACAGGCACGTGCCACCACCTCCAACTAATTTTTATATTTTAGTAGAGATGGGGTTTCACTATGTTTGCCAACATGATCTCTTGACCTTGTGATCTGCCCGCCTCGGCCTCCTGAAGTGCTAGGATTACAGGTGTGAACCACCAAGCCCGACCTCTGTTAGCAAGTTTTATTAAATATTTCATCAGAGTAGGCAAAAGGGGAGGTGATCAGTTTTAAAAACCAGCAGATGCTGGGCACGGTGGCGCACACCTGTAATCCCAGCACTTTGGGAGGAGGCCGAGGTGGGTGGATCACTTGCGACCAGTTCGAGACCAGCCTGGACAACACGGTGAAACCCTGTCTCTACCAAAAACTACAGAAAATTAGCCGGGCATGGTGGTGTGTGCCTGCAGTCCCAGCTACTCATGAGGCTGAGGCAGAAGAATTGCTGGAACCCAGAGGTTGCAGTGAGACAAGATTGAGCCGCTGCACTCCAGCCTGGGCTGCACAACAGTGAGGGAGACTGTGGTCACAAACAAAAAACTAACCGGCAGAGTAAGGATCAAGTGCAAATCTGGATGTCTCGTGACATTTGCCTCGGCCGGAACAGTTAGGATCACCCCTATCCCAGATGCGCCTAAGACCTGGTCTGCCCCAGCACCCTGAGAGTGGAAGTCCGGGTCGTCGACCAGCCGCTTGTCATTCGGGAGGAAGTTATAGTGGCCCAAGAGCACGATGAGCTGCATCTGTAGATGAGTTTTTGGCTTCTGAGAAGATGAAGGTGTTGCGTCATTCTTCTTCCTGGATCATGCAGGGAGACCCGGCAGACGTGTCTGGCTCATGAAGAAGAGCCTGTGGGTACCCGTCATGGTGGCTGCGTTCATGAGAACCCGGCTGAAACACGTTCTTGTGGGCAAGGAGGCATGGGTCTCCTTGATCATCTCAGATTCCTCACCATGGAAAGGGGAGTTCTCTGGCAACGTTCCCTTTGTTCTGGGGTCAGACTTTGTATTCAGTGACGACCTGTGCTACTTTAAATGAGACGGTGATTCTCATTTTATTCTATTTATTTTTTGATTCGGGGTCTCACTCTGTTGCCCAGGCGCGATCACAGCTCATTGTTGCCTTGACCTCCTGGGTTCAAGTGATCCTCCTGCCTCAGCCTCCCTGGTAGCTGGGACTACAGGTTACAGGTGTGCACCACCACACCTGGCTAATTTTTTTTGGGGGGAGGGACTAAGTTTCACTCTGTCGCCCAGGCTGGAGTGCGGTGGCTTGATCTTGGCTCACTGCACGCTCTGCCCCCTGGGTTCAAGGGGTTCTCCTGCCTCAGCCTCATGACACACTGGCATTACAGGCACGCACCACCATGCCTGGCTAATTTTGTATTTTTAGTAGAGGTGGGGTTTCTCCATGTTGACCAGGCTGGTCTCAAACTCCAGACCTCAGGTGACCTGTCTGCCTCACCCTCCCAGAGTGCTGGGGTCACAGGCGTGAGCCACTGCACCTGGCCATGGCCAATTTTTTTAAAAAAATGTGTGGTGATGGGGTTTCCCTGTGTTGCCCAGGCTGGTCTCCAACTCCTGGGCTCAAGCAATCCTACCTAAAGTGCTGGAATTACAGGTGTAAGCCACTGCACCTGGCCAAAATTCTCATTTTAATTACGTCGCAGTTATTAATCTCTGTGCTTGTGAAAGAAGGGGGAAATGCCTTCCAGCTTCATAGAACTCTGACGTGTCTTCCAGAGCACAGGTGTCGATGTGACATTGCCAGGCCTGCAAGCTCGTAAGGAAGGAGCGGGTCAGGACTCCAGGTGTCTTTGCAGGCAGTTGATTACAGGCGCCGTTTTCAAGGCCAGCTTTGTGAGGCAGAATAGTGTCTGTGTGTGTCTGTCTGCGGCCAGGGGAGAAAGGAAGAGGAAGCATTTTCGTCGGTTCCTGCTGTGAGCTCTCTCCCCAGCTCTGGGCAACGCTGGAATTTCACCAGATGGCCTGGAGGGAGGGAAGCAGCCTGCGCCCAGCAGGACCCTGGGAAGGGAGAGAAGGGTGGCCTTGCAGGAGCCCCATCTCAGGGGCATGTGCTCTGTCTCCACAGGACGCATGGTGCTCGCACAGTGCCAAGTGCTGATGGCCAGTGTGGGGGCCGCGTGCCACTCGGACCACGGGGACCAGTAAGTGCTCTTCACAAACCCAGTCCAGGGCACAGCAGTGCTTCGGGCACTGGGTGTGGTGGGCAGGCATCAGGATATGGCCACTGGGCCGCACTCTGGCTGGTGAAGCCAGCCCTACCTGGACCCTAGCAGGGCAGAGGGAGGGCTTCGTAGAAGAAGTGACCTCCAAGTTGCCGTCTGAAGGACTAGAACTTATGAAGGAGAAGGGGGCTTCTCTTGCTCAGTTCTGAAGGCAGGGGCAGCAGGGCCTGGAGGGGCAGTGTGGCAGGGGCTGGGGAGGACTGGGGTGGGCTGGAAAGGATGGGGACAGGCTGGAGAGGACTGGGGCAGGGATGGCCCAACTGTCAGTGCTCACTGAAACCTCCAGGAAGTGGGAGCCCTGAGGGCCATGATGTGAGACTCAAGTGTCAGATCAGCCATCTGCAAGATAGAGCAGAAATTCTGGGATGGTGGTGACCAGATGAGCGGGTGGCCTGGGCCAGGCAGAGGCCGTGGGGTGCCCAAGCAGCGGCCTGCTGGCAGCAGGGGAGAAGCAGTTCTGGGTCTGGCCTGCTAAAAATGTGAGGCCCCTGTGGGAGGTTGAAGTGGACGTGGGAGGAACACTCGAGGCTCCGGGAAGAGAGCAGAACTGCGGCCAGCAGCACGTGGTCATCAGGGTCAGGGTGGCAGGATTGTGCAGGAGCACCTGGAGTGAGACGGCGGAGGGCCCAGCTCTGGGGAAAAAGGGGCAAGATGGGGCCCTGGGCAGTGTCTGTGCCCTGCGGCAGTAGGGGCAATGCAGGGCAGGGGAGGCAGGGGCCCGGGTGTGATGAGGGCAGGCCCCTCAACAGAGCCCACACCTCGAGCCTCGGACAGCCCTGCTTCAGGACACCCCAATGCGGTTATCTGTTCCGTGGCTAGATACTGGCTGGGTCCCTAGTGTCTGCAAAGCCCCGTGCCAGATGCCGTGAAGTTACCAAGTGGCTCAGGCGGGCCCCACGGGTGAGGCACTGTCTGTGTCAGCATGAGTGTTCTCCAAGAACACTGTCTGAGACCCCTCAAGGACAGGAGCTCTCCTGGGCCCCGGTGCTCAGTGCAGGAGGGGTAGCGTTGCTTGGGGGCGTCGAGTGCAAGAGAACTCCACGGGGAGGGCGGGGGTAGGGGCGACTTTGAGCCGGACCTTGATGCGGGTGGCCTTAGGGGTGTGTTTGGTCTGGGTAGTTCAGCAGGAGGGGGGCGCCGGCGGGGAGGTGGGCACCTGGGTGGGGACAGCCCACTGGGAAGTGGCCCAGAGCAGCAGGAGCTGTGCCTCTTCCCTGTGCCCTCAGCGGCAGCGCGGTTTCTCCCATCCCAGGCCATCCCCAGTGCTGCTGAACTCTGGCGTCCCCTTCGATGTGGCCAGGAACGCGCTCCGGCTCAGCGTGGGCCGAAGCACCACCAGGGCCGAGGTGGACCTCGTCGTGCAGGACCTGAAGCAGGCGGTGGCGCAGCTGGAGGACCAGGCCTAGCGCCGGTGCCCTCCCTGCCTGCTCCTAGGAAGCCCATCACAGGGCACAGGGTTGTCCCTTCAGTTCCCTCCTACGGGCTGTGCCAGGATGACTGTCTCATGCCCCCTTCTGCATTTGGTCCTGGAGCGCCTGCAGGGGAGTGTGCACTTCCCCCCCCCAACCCTACCCAGCTTCCTTCCCTGGACCCCTGCGGAGCTCACAGGGCCCAGGACACCAGCATGGGACCACCCACAGCATAGGACCGCCCACAGCATAGGACCACCCACAGCATAGGACCGCCCACTGCAGAACTCACACAGGCCCATCCTCCAATGGTGATGTGGAAACACCAGCTTTATCCACCCTCCTGGGAATGGGGCAAGCCTATCGTGAGTGCACTTTCCTGGAACGTCGTGTTTTTATCTAGAAGGTAGAATCCAAGTATTTATAACTCATCGTCAGGCAAATGCTATCATGAAAATAGGAAACTGATTGTTTTGCTTTGATCGTGGCTTCCCACGTGCGCCTTTCCAGAGCAATCACTTCTCAGGCGCTTTCCAGAGGCTGCCTCCACCAGCCCTGCTCCTCTGGCCTCGGCCACAGTGGACCCAGCTGTAGGGTCATGCCCTACAGGGTCACGGGGTGTCCCCTGTCACTGTGCTGAGGCGCAGGATCCAAGAAATAAAGAGACAGGACACAGAAGGACAAAGAAAGTGCAGCTGGGCTTGCTGGGGGGTGCGCACGCCACCTATAAGCGGAGACAGACGAGGCCCCGAACACCCGGAAGCATCTATTTATTGGGTATAGTTTGGGGGCAGGGTAGTGAGTGAAGTGACCTGAAGGATAGTGATAGGGTCAAGACAGTCAAGTGAGCGGTAAGCAAGGGGCCCACCCCCATCAGGTCACCGAGGAGGCGGGCGGCACGCAGTAAGGAGGGGGCAGTGTGCATCATCTCATCTATGGGCAGGCTGCTTCTAAGGATGTCTGTAGGAGGATGCTTTGAGCCAGCACGGCAACAACAGAGCTGACAATGTTCACAGCCACCAAGGCACAGTTATACCGGAGGGGTTTTAAGCCCTTGGACACTGGCAGGATTGCCTGCCAGGGGCCAGCTTTCCACAAGAACTGGACGCAAGGTACTGGAACTCCTTTTCAGGAGGAGTGACTCTTGCTCCAAGCCTGCCATACAGCGGGTGTCTTTACCATACTGAACACTGCCGCCTAGGCCAGCCTGCCATGTAGTGCGTGCCCTTTCAGGCAGAGGCACTACCTTTTGGGCCATAAATTATTGTCCTGATATAATTGTTTTTCCTTTAAATCATGCTCAGCACCGTGTCTGCTCTAGACATTCCTCCGACTATAAAATATATATATAAAAAGAAATGACTGAGTAGTAAGATACTCTTCAGGCGCTAATTGTCCTGACTGTAAACCAATAGAAGGATTATACAAAGGAACTAACTGGGTAGTAACACTATAAACTAAGACATTCTTCAGGCACTCATTGTGCCAGGGATCTACTGAGCTCTCCTTCCTCGGTGCCCAGATGGGGGGACCGCCGACACCCCGCCTCGGCCAGGCCTGTTCCGCTCGGCACCCACCACCCTCCTGCGTCCCCAGCCTGACTCTGTTGCACCCACCAGCACTCAAGGTTGCATGCTTTCCCGGCCTCAGTCCCCAGGCCCTCTCTTGTCCCTTGTGGTCACGGACTCAGGGTTCACCTCCAGCCTCGCTGAGCTGGTGCTTGTACAGCCCCAGGTCATTCCTGAGGTGTAGAATCGGGTCATCCCTGACTCAGCTTTTACCTCGATTTTATTTGCAAAGGATTCTTTTCTCAAATGCTCTGTGGCATTTGGACACACATCCCAAGTTGGTATTTGCATAGGAGTCACTTTCAGTGAAATAACATTTTTAATGTGTGGTTTTATGGTTCAAGAAACTACATGATGATTTTGAGGAAACACTTGCCAGAAACTAAATGAACAAATAAAGGATTTCAGTGCTCGGCTCGGACCGCCTGCCGTTTCTCCAGTGGGCGCTGCGCTTGCGGTATGAAGATCCTGACTGAGCCTGTGGTGGTGGGAGGGGCTGCAGCCGCTCCCCGGTCACTGTGGTGTGATGATGACGCGTTAGCCCAGAAACCCCACTTGAGGTAGCGTCTCCAGGAGCCTCTATAAATGTACAGATGTAGTGGGTCCCCCGTCTGCAGCTTCCCACTGCTATCAGGAAGAGGCTGTGGTGGTTCTAATATCCCCAAACCAAAACTACGGATTGTCTAGAACAATCTGGAAAGGGGTTAAATGCACCTGGGCCTCTTGGGCTGCAGCCCGGAGGCTGGGTCATGTGGTTGGAGAGGGGGCTGAGGCGGGGGCTGAGACAGGGGCTGAGACCGCCCGGGTGGCCTGGACACGCCCACGTCAAGGTTCTGAGCCTATCACAGGCCCTGTGGAACCACCGTGTCCCCAGAGGTTTATGGGAGCCTCCAGGGCGGAGGGCTGGGATCCAGAGGTGGGGTGCTCAGCTCTGGGTGTCAACCCGGCCAAACGTAGACCTACTGGGCACCCTTCAGACATGCTGGTGGTGGCTGGGGGTCTGTGCTTCTATGAGGATTGGGGAAACTGTCTCCCAGGCCACTCAGGACTCCTGTGAGAAGCTTGGTGGCACGTGTCCTCAGCCCTGGCTTCGTAGATGAAGAGGTGGGTTCCAGCCATCTGGACAGGTTGGGGTAGCCTTGGTGCTGTCCTCCTTTCTCTGCTGGCCATGCCCAGCCCTGGCCTGTCTCGGTCCAGGCCTTCCCCTGTGCCCTGCACTCTATCTTCCCAGCTCCAGGCACCTGGCGCTCTCACACTGTGGGAGTGGCTTGGGCAGGTCCCCAAGGCCTGTCCCACCCACCCTGCCCTGCCGCCTCCCATCTGCCCTGTGGCGGCTATCGGGTAACCAGAGCCGGCAAGCTTCATCCACGTCTGAAACAGGAAGCCCCGGCCTGTGCATGAGTCACCGCCGAGAGCCCAGGCCAGAGGATGGAGGAGCAGCAGGCACTTGTGGCCGCCAAGGACGGGGATGTGGCAGCACTGGAGCGGCTGCTGGAGGCTGGCGCCCTGGGCCCAGGCATCACTGATGCTCTGGGGGCCGGCCTGGTTCACCACGCCACCCGGGCTGGCCACCTGGACTGCGTCAAGTTTCTGGTGCAGCGGGCCCAGCTGCCTGGCAACCAGCGGGCCCACAACGGCGCCACCCCAGCGCATGATGCCGCCGCCACGGGCAGCCTGGCTGAGCTGTGCTGGCTGGTCCGAGAGGGGGGCTGTGGTCTGCAGGTGAGCGGGGACGGGGCAGCCTGGCCTCCACAAACCTGGCTGGCGTGGAACCAGGGAGGCATGCAGCAAGGAGGCTCAGAGCACTGGCCCCCGGCCTCCGTGGCCCTGGCCCTTTGTTTCTCTTGGGGACTCAGTCCCTGTCCCACACCTCCCGAAGCACAAAGCCTTGAGTGGCAAGGCCACCTCCTCAATGTTCTTATCACCTCCTCTGCCAGGAGCGCTTCGTTGCCAGTGGGGTGTCTTGCTGAGGTCAGGACACCTGTCTCTCCTCAGGCCTGGCCCACGGGGCTGCTCCCCAAAGGGTCTAGAAAAAAGTCCTTAGAGCAGCACTGTGGGACTTCAGGCTTGCGAGCTGGGAGCCCGGCCCCGGGGGATGGGAGTGAGGGGCCGCTGATGGTGGCCATCTTGTCCAGAGTGTTTCTACTGTGGCCCCCTCCCCTCTCCTGCCTGCCCAGTGCCCTTCGTGCAGGCGAGGGCCTCAGAGCTGTCACTCAGCCCTGTGGAGCTCTCAGGAGTACGGTGAGCAGGCCTGACCGGCCTTAGAACGCCACCCCTAGGTTAGAGTTGGGGTGGGGGCAGCGGGACCTGCTGAGACAAGGGAGTGGAAGGTCCCCCCACCTGGCTCTCCAGAGCACCTGAGGGTCCCAGCCCAGCCTCCTGTTCTGGGCAGCCCGTCCGCCAAGTTCAAGGGCAGCAGGCGGGAGCTGTGCTTCTCTGGGGATCCATTCTGACCACAGGGCCCTCAGAGAAGGCCCAGGTCTGCCGGACCCATGACACCTGTGATGGGATGCTCCCTGGCCCTGAGGCTCTGTGGCCAGCGGGAGGGCACTGGGACAGGGGACCAGCCAGAGGCAGGTATCCTGGGAAGCCTTTCTGACCATAAGCAGTGGGCGGGGGCTGCAGGCACCTAGCTGAGTGGGAAAGGGCCGTTTTCATACTGGGGACAGGACGGCCAGAGGTGACCTCCCAAGTCCTGCCCCTGAGTCCTGGCCCTCCTCTCACTTCAGTCCCAACAGGGAGGGCCTCCCTCCATGTTGTAGGCAGAGACAGGGAAGGAGGGAGAAGCTGGAAGGCCCTTCGCTGGGTTGCAGGCAGTGTGAGCCCTCGCCCGGGCCCACCTTGGGGAGCGGCTCTGCCACACGGGCTGCCCAGCAGGGGAGGGTTGGGGCCTGTCCCCCACTTCCTGACCTGCCTGGGCCTCGGTAGGACCAAGATGCCTCGGGTGTCTCCCCGCTGCACCTGGCCGCCCGCTTTGGACACCCAGTGCTGGTGGAGTGGCTGCTCCACGAGGGCCACTCAGCCACGCTGGAGACCCGGGAGGGGGCCCTGCCCCTGCACCACGCTGCCGTCAGTGGGGACCTGACCTGCCTGAAGCTCCTGACGGCGGCACACGGCAGGTAAGAAGCCTGGAGCCCTGCCTGGGGGGGGGCAGCCTGGGGCCAGCTGGCCAAGGGGAAGCTTCACTGAGCGGGTCCGAGAGGACAGGCTGGTGGCCTTTGTGGTGAGTCCTGCAGGCAGGCACACTGTCATGGTGGGGGCGAGCTGGCAGGAGCTGAGGGCAGTGAGGCCTGTACCCACCGGCTGGGCCATGCTGTGTGCCCGAGGGGATACAGGACAGCGCTTCACCTTAGAGAATGGCTGGGGGTGGTAAGAACACGAAGATGTGGCTGTGATGCCCGGGGCAGATCCAGCCCCACCTGGGGGCATCTCGGGACCTGAAACAGCTGGGGACGTGGGCAGCAACCCGGGAGGGCACCCTCCCAACAGCTGACAGGAGTGGGGACAGTCTAGTGGCCTTGGGGACATGGAGGCTGGAGTTGCCTCTGCACTGCCCTGTCCCTGTACTAGGACCCATCGAGCCGGACACAGGCGTCATCGTCTCCAGGGCCCTGTGTCCCCTGCTGGAGTTGGTGGATGGGCGAGGAGCAAGGACCAGGGTCAGGACAGCCAGGGAGGTAGAGGGCTTCCCTCCCACCTGGATGCCTTCCAGTTCTCACCTTGCACAGAGGTCACCGTTGTCACAGAAACAGACCCTCTGCCTCCTGCTATCTTGGCTGAGGGTCCCCCAGGGACCCACCCACCTCTGACCACAGCTCTTCTCTTTTCAAGGGAGCATCTCATTTGCCTGTCGCCGTCCCAGCGGCCCCACTCCCCCACAGCCCTTTAGTTCCAGGATGGACCCTAACAGCTGGCTTGTGAATCGGGTTCTCATTCCCAGGTGTGCCCGTCCTGGGCCGCTTGGCAAAGGCCTTTGAGATTCACTTCTGTGGCTTTTCCCCAGAGCGTCCACACCACCCCCAGACTTGGTGGCCACAGTGTCTCCCAGACCCACACGGCTTTTAGAGACGTCTCCACCATTGAAAACTGGGAGATGGGCTGGGCGCAGTGGCTCATGCCTGTAATCCCAGCATTTTGGGAGGCTGGGCAGGAGAACTGCTTGAGCCCAGGAGTTCAAGACCAGCCTGGACAACATAGTGAGACCCCCAGCTCTACAAAACATTTATTTAAAATTAGCCTGGCATGGTGGTGAGTGCCTGTAGTCCCAGCTACTCAGGAGGCTGAGGCTAGAGGATCACTTGAGTCTGGGAGGCAGAGGTTACAGTGAGCTGAGATTGTGCCACCACACTCTAGCCTGGGTGACACAGCAAGACCCTGCCTTAAAAAAAAGAAAACCAGAAAACTTCATGTTAATATGTAAGCACACATATACCACATGCACACCACACACGCACACATCACACACACCACACACACCACATATCACACACACCACATCCCCCCCACATACCACACACACACATCACACACACACCACACACATCACACACACACCACACACATCACACGACATCTCACATGACATCTCACACACACATCACATCACACACCACACACACACATCACACACACACCACACACACCACCACACCACACACATCACACACACACCACACACACCACCACACCACACACACACATCACACACACCACACACACATCACACCACACACACATCACACATACACTACACACACCATGCACACCACACACACACGCATACCACACATCACACACACCACACACCCTCCACATACTACACACACACATCACACACACACCACACACATCACACACACCACATCACATCACACACCATACACACACCTCAGACACACACCACATCACACACACCACACACACCACCAACACACCACACACACCACACACATCACACACACACCACACACACACACCATACACATCACACCACACACATCACATACCACACACACCACTGACACACCACACACACACCACACACACCCCACACACAAACACCCCACACACATCACACACACACACCCCCCACATCACACACACACATCACACACACCACACACTACACACACCTCATCACACACACAACACACAACACACACACTGCATCACACACACTACACACACACACCACACACCACACACACCACACACATACCACACACACCATACACCATACACCACACACACACCACACACCACGCATACACCACACTCACATCACATATACATCACACACCACATACAACCCACATCACACACACCACACCCATACGACAAACACCACACACCCACCACACACCATTCACACAGGATGATCCCTGCGTGGTCTGAGCCCAGGGCACAGCCAGGGTCCTGTTTCACCCTTGCGAGAAGCTGCTAGGGGGCAGGCAACGGCAGGGACTTTGTGAGGGAGGGGGGGTTCAAACCCAGGTGCAGGCCCCTGGGCAAATCAGCTCCCAGCCTCAGTCTACCCTCTGCCAGCTGAAGCCTTTGGACTCACCTCTGGGGTGGACCCCAAGTTGCTCGGATTCATCCATCGGAAATGGGGAACAGGTGTGGGGGTACTCATGAGAGCCCTCATTACTCCCCAGCCTCCCCTCCTGAGAGGAGAAGGGCTGGGAGGTAGAGGATCTGAGACAGGGTGTCGTGGTCAGCAGGCTTGGCAGGACAGCAGGCACGAGCCGGGAGAGTTGACGCTGCCCGGTGACGCCGGCCCTGCCTCCACCCTGCTGCTGTGACCCCAGCCCAGTCAGTGCAGCCCGTAGCTCACTGCAGGCCGCCATGGCCACCAGGCACCCTGCACTGCCTGCCGCAGGGCACAGGAGTCGGGGGTCAATCCTGAGCTTCCACCAGGACAGCTGAGAACCTGGAAGCCAAGACTGTGACCCCCCAGGTCTAAGAAGATGCATGTTTCTGACCTGGACCCAGGATCCCCAGAAAAGGACAGAAGGATAGGGCAGTGGGGCTACACGGCTGCCTGGGGGAGGAGACCCCACAGCCGCAGCTGGAAAGAACATGGGAAACTTGGCTGTCACGGGCAGGGACAGAGGTCGTGGTGACATCCACGCAGCGAGTGCTGAGCTCAGCCACCAGCAGGGACTGGCCCTCCAAACCCTCCCTTCCCTGCAGCGGTGTGAACCGGCGGACGCTCAGCGGCGCCTCTCCTCTCTACCTGGCCTGCCAGGAGGGCCACCTGCACCTGGCGCAGTTCCTGGTGAAGGACTGTGGCGCCGACGTGCACCTTCGAGCTCTCGACGGCATGAGCGCCCTGCACGCTGCTGCTGCCCGCGGCCACTACTCTCTCGTCGTCTGGCTGGTAAGTAGGTGCCAGAGGTGGGAAGGGGACGTCCAGGGAGCGTGGGCCTGCGGCAAGCAGAGCCTGGATCCTGGGGGGGTGCATCAGAGGGAATGGGGACACACAGGGATGTGGGCGCATCCGGAGAGCTGGTCCATTGCTCCCGAGACCCTGCACACCAAGCCAGGCCGGGCCCTGAAGTCTTGACCTCCTGCAGTACACTCTGCCTCGGCATCCCCCTGGAAGTCCTGGTGGGCCTCCCGGGCACGCTCACAGTTGGTGGTGGCCCAGGTGCTCAGTCTGCGCCCACACTGGCAGTGCCTCCGGCGGCTTGTTCAGGCCCTGCTGCCCCAGATCCCTGGGTCAGTCCCCACCTTTCTCCACTTCTGGTCTCTTTGGGGAAGGAAGACCTGAGACCCCAGAGCAGAGTGGCTGAGGTTGGGGAGGTGCCTTCTTCAAGGATGGGCTGGGGACATCCTGCCTCTACAGCAGAAAAGCAGCGGAGGCGGGGTTTGTGGAGCTCTGCCTGGCTGCCAGAGACCCACGGAGCTTAAGAGCAGGAGAGGCCCGCCCTGAGGAGGACGGGCAGGAGGTGGCTGGACAAGGGGCAGGGCCCAAAGCCACTTCCTGAGGAGGGCACAGCTCATTCAGAGGCCGGGAGAGCCTGGCCCTCGGGGCCTGGGGGTGGGCAGGAAAGGCAGGCAGTGGCGCTGGGGGGACCGGGGCTCTTTCCTGAGGGTCCTGGGGAGCCACGGAAGGCTCCGAGCCAGGAGCGGCAGGATCTGCCTGGTGTATTGGAAGGTCACTGTGGTTGCTGAGTGGAGGCCACTGAGGTCCTCTGAGAAGGGAGAGCTGTCCCCACCCAGGCCGCCCACGCTTGCCTGGGGCTTCCTGTCTCCCAGCTCCCACCCTCTCAACCCCAGTTCCTTCTCCTGCGGGCTGGGCTGGCTCTGCCCCCGGGCCTCTGCATGCGCTATACCTGTGCCTGGCACACAGCTCCCCAAGTGTCCCTGGGACCTTCCCTGCCCAGCTGGTTTCCCAGGGGAGCCGCCTGTCCAGATCACCCTCACTCCTGCCTTCCTCCCCCCAAGCACCAGCACAGGACACACGGCGCGTCCAACTCCTGGCCTTGGTGGTGGTTTCCACCTACCAGGGTGTAAGTGCCAGGAGCTCCGTGGGTGCAGGACTTCGCCACCTGCTGCGTTCCCCACACCTGCCATGTGGTCAGGCTCGGGTGATGTTTACTGAACCAATGGGCAAGTGAAGGAACAGAGGGCCCTGGCCCCTCAGGATGGCACCCGCTGCTTACCACGGCCTTGAGGCCCTTGGGACGGTCCCGCCTGCTCACCGTGTCCCTGGACGCTCAGGCTGGCGCTGGCCTGCTCCCCGTGGCCCCAGGGTCCTCAGGATGATACCTGCCTGCCCACTGTGGCCCAAAGCCACCTTAATTGGCCTCCAGCCTCCCTTAGTGGTAACTGCAGCCCCTCCCGGTGCCTGTGAGTGCACCTTCCCTACCCCACGATGCCTTTCCAGCTCCTCCTGCTGGAGGGGCCTCTCCCGAAGGAAGCTCCCTGGACCTGGGTCCCACCCTGGCTGGCTTCCCCTCCCGATCCAGCAGCTCTGACCCATTCACTCCAGACCTCCGCCTCCCAAATTATCCCTGGCTCCTGTGCCTGGGCTCCGGGCTCCTGGGGTGAGCGGGGGCTGCACACACAGGGTAGAGCGTCAGCTCACAGCTGGGGCCCCGGGGGAAGGGAAGCAGGGTGTCCACAGAGCCCCTGGGACCGTGCAGAGGCAGGAGCGGCTCATCCTGGGGAGAAGCAGCCAGGCCTTGGGGTCTCAGGGCCAGAGGCCACACCAGATGCGGAGGAGCCCTGAGGCAGCCCTGGCCCTGTGTGTTTCCAGCTCACAGTGCTTTCCCAACAGACACTTCTGAGTGCTGATCAGTCAGGAGCACCCTGGGCCGCGCTGGGAGGCACTCACACAGAAGGCGGCAGTGCTGTGACCTCTCTACTGTTCTCACAGCCTCCCCGTGGGGAAAGCAGGCACATTCAAGGCAGGAAGGAGGCATAGGCAGAGGGCTGGCACATCATGACCCTCTACCAGGAAGGCAGGCTGTCCTAGAAGCCCCCATCCCACTGGCAGGCCCAGGCCCCGTGGCTGTCCCAGCTGCACGGGTGTCAGCAAGTCAGTGTGAGAGACTGTCATCTGGCTGGTGCTGTGGACCAGAGCACAGGGCCCTAGAGGGCAGATGAGGCCCCAGAGGTGGGCTGGCCTCAAGTCGCTCCAGCGGTGGCCGGTGGCACGCAGGTCAGGGTCCCAAACCTCACTGCCTGGCTCAAACCCAGGCCCTGGAGGGAGGTGCCAGACCCACTGCTCCGGCAAAGAGGCCGAGTGCAAATGGCCAGCAAGGCAGTGCCACCCTCGGGCCACAGGAAGTCCTTTCCTCCCTGCCCCGCTCCCTTCCTTCTTTCCTTCTCTCCCTCCTTCAGAGCAAACACTTGCTTACAGTGCTCTAGGCATTTCATTTATTGTGCTATTTACTTTAAGATCTGAGACCATGGTGTCTCCAAATAGAGCTACTGCGCTCACTTCACCCCCACCTGGACCCCGAAGGTCCGGCTGCCCCAGGGTGATGGGGATGCACGTGCTGAGCCAGCCCTGTCCAGGGTTTCCTGAGGTTGTGCCCTGTGCTTTGTGCCCTGAGAGGCACAGCCAGAGTCTGCTTGCACTTCTGCCCCTCTGTGTGCCCCCTCCCTGAGAGGGTGACTGCTCCCTCCACACCTCCTTCCCCAGGTCACATTCACTGACATCGGACTCACAGCACGGGACAACGAGGGGGCCACGGCCCTGCATTTTGCAGCCCGAGGCGGCCACACGCCCATTCTAGACCGCCTCCTGCTGATGGGCACCCCTGTCCTGAGAGACTCCTGGGGCGGGACCCCCCTCCACGACGCAGCAGAGAATGGGCAGATGGAGGTAAGGTGGGCGTGATGGAGACAGGGTGAGCAGTCACGAGTGCCAGCCATGCCCAGCGCTGTGTCACTGACCCTCACAGCAACTCTGTAGGAGCAATGACTCCCCTTTTACAGATGGGTAAACTGAGGCTCAGAGTGGCAAAGTCACTTGGCCAAGGTCAAGAGCCCAGGGTCAAGTGGCAAGATCCAAGCTCTGTGCTCTCGTCCTGCATGCCACCCTCCTTCCTTCGCACAGCAACTCCCTGCTGTCTGTTCAGGGTTTGGTCTTGGTGACAGGACAGCCCTTGGGGACGGTTGGTCTTGGTGGCAGTCTTCTCAGGACAGCCCTTGGGGACAGACCCGCTGCCGTGAGCCGCCTGCAAGCACAGCTGTGCCAGGCATGTGATGCCAGCCCTTTTGCTATTACCAGATAAATCTTGGGGGCTCACATGGCCCAGGCTCAAGAACAGGACATCCAGAAGCGCCAGGTAGGCAGGGATAGTGTTCGAATATTCAGCATCAGAACCACACTCAGCCTTGTAGGGTGGGTGCAGCCATAGGCCGCTGGCCCTGCACAGGTGCCCACACGATGTCGACCTCATCTAAAGGCAAGACCCCATCTCAGGGGAACGCACACAGTTCACTTCTCCCCAGCCCCATCCAGTCCCAGGCAGTGTCACGTCCAATCACCTCCATGAAGCCTCCTGGTTCCCCGTGTTCTTCCAGAGCCTCCCTGGCTCAGGTGCGCAGTCCGGAGCCAGGACACGCGAGCTCCAGGCCTCCGAGAGGCTACCCTGGGGGGATTGTAAGTGGAGGTGCAACCGAGCATCCCATCCTGGGTCTGTGAGTCCAGACAACTGCTCCCAGCTGAAGCCCAAGGTCTTCCTGTGGCCCCGGGTCACCCAGTCTCAGCAGTGCCACTGAAACAGTCATGCAGGGTGCCGCAGCAGAGCCATCCGGAGGCGTGCATTTCAGTGCAGCTGAGCCTTTGGTGGAATGTGGAGGAAACCCAGTCCCTGCTCCCAGCAGCGCCGCCGAAGGCATCTTTCTCTGAGGCTCCTCAGCTGCTGCGCTTCCTCTCACCAACCCCCTCCCCGCCCCTCCACTCAGCTCTGCCCAACTCACACCCCAGCTCTGTCTCCCCAGTCTCTGTCCCCCACCTAGGTAGATACACGAAGTGGTGGGAGACGGGGTAAACCACAGGCCTGGGAGGTGTGTCCCCGACAGGTAGCTGGTGGCAGGAGGAGCTCTGCTCCAGCTGAGTGGCTCAGGCAGGCCCCCAGGAGACCTCGGCTCAAAAGGGGGTAAGTGGTCCCTGGCCAGTGGCTTTTGAACTTTTTTAAAGCAGCAAAATCTTCTTTCAAATGAAATATTCCATAGGAGCCCAAGAAGTTTGATAAACAGCCGAGGACCCAGGCTCCTCACCTTCCCTCTGTGAAAAAGAAAATTATTCAACCTCAAAGTAGAGACTTCTTCCCTTTCAAATTTCTTACTGTGGGTGTCAAAACACACAACAGCATGTTATCACCATTTGCAACCTCAAATTCCTAGGCTGAAGCAATCCTACCTCAGCCTCCTGAGTAGCTGGGACTATAGGCGCATGCCACCATGGCCGGCTAATTTTTTTAATTCTGTAGAGATGGGAGTCTCACTATGCTGCCCAGGCAGGCCTCAACCTTCTGGGTTCAAGCAGTCTTCCCAGCTCAGCCTTCCAAAGTGCTGGGATTACAGGTGTGAGCCACTATCCCCGGCCTTTCCCCCACACTCAACAACTTACGTTACAGTACATTCGTCGCCATTAGTGAACCCACACTAACACGGTGTTGTTAACTAGAGCCCATACTTCATTCAGATGCCCTTAGCTTTTACCAAATGGCCTTCTTATGTCCCAGAATCCCGTGCAGGGTGCTGTATTCTATTTAGTCATCATGCCTCCTTAGATGCCTCTCAGCTATGACAGCTTTTTCCCAGTTAAAAATCATCAAAACAATTATTTGATGCTCTAGCAATCTCTAAAGAGGAATGATGGTTATTTTTAATAGGTTTCATGTTTCACTATATCACATTGGTTTTTTTTTTTTAGATGGAGTTTCACTCTGTCACCCAGGGTGGAGTGCAGTGGCTCAGTCTTGGCTTACTGCAGCCTCTGCCTCAGCCTCCCAAGTAGCTGGGATTACAGGCACACACCACCATGCCCAGCTAATTTTTGTATTTTTAGTAGAGATGAGGTTTCACCACATTGGCCAGGCTGGTCTCAAACTCCTGACCTCAGATAATCCGCCTACCTCTGCCTCTCAAAGTGTTGGGATGACAGGCGCGAACCACTGTGCCCGGCCTAGTTATTCTTTGAATGATGTGACAAATTATTCTTTTTTTTGTTTTGAGACAGTCTTGCTCTGT
Source organism: Sapajus apella (assembly GCF_009761245.1). Taxonomy (NCBI): domain Eukaryota; kingdom Metazoa; phylum Chordata; class Mammalia; order Primates; family Cebidae; genus Sapajus; species Sapajus apella. Next base: position 2,256,819 of record NW_022436950.1, on the reverse strand, counting down.
CGCCAGGTACCAGGCTGGAGTACAGTGGCACGATCTCGGCTCACTGCAACCTCCGCCTCCCAGGTTCAAGGGATTCTCCTGCCTCAGCCTCCCAAGTAGCTGGGACTACAGGCACAGTCCACCACGCCTAGCTATTTTTTTTTTTTTTTTGTATTTTTATTTGAGACTGGGTTTCACTGTGTTAGCCAGGATGGTCTTGATCTCCTGACCTCGTGAACCACCCGCCTTGGGCTCCCAAAGTGCTGGGATTACAGGCGTGAGCCACAGTGCCCAGCCCTGATTATTCCTTAAAAATTTTAAATTGTGATTAAAAAATACATAACATAAAATTTACCATCTTAGATATTTTCGAGTGTACAGTTCAGCAGCATTGAGTCTGTTCACATTGCTGTGCAGGTGAATCTCCAGAACTTTTTCATTTTGCAAAACTGAGACTCTGTGGCCATTAAACAGCAATTCTCCATCTCCCTTTTCTCCTAGCCCCTGGCAACCAACATTCTATGTTCTGTTTTTTATGAACTCGATGACTTAGGATACCTCATATAAGTGGAATTGTACAGTATTATCCGTTTGTCTCTGGCTTAGTTCACTTAGCATAATGTCCTCAAGGTTCACCCCTATTGTAATGTGTCAGAATTTCCTTCCTTTTATGGCTAAATAATATTCCATTGTATGTATATATCACATTTTCTTTCTCAATTTATCTGTTAATTGACATTTGGGTTCTTCTGCCTTTTGACTGTAGTGAATCATGCTACTATGAACATGCGTGTGCAAATATGTCTGAGATCCAGCCTTCAAATCTTTTGGCTGTGTATACCCAGCAGTAGAATACCTGAATCTACCCTGATTAGTTTAAAGTGTTACACCAACCTTGCATTCCTGGAATAAGTTCAACATGACATATTTTTCCTTTTAAATGTAGCGGAATTCAATTTGCTAACATTTTGTGGAGGATTTTTGGCCTCATATTCTTGAGTAAAATTGGCATGGAATGTCCTTTTTTCATTCTCTCCTTGCTAGATTTTGGTATCAAAATATGCCAAGAATTAGGAGTGTTTCCTCTTTTTCTATGTTTTGAGACATTTTGGTTATATTAGACTTATTTGTTTCTTTTAAGGTTTTGTGGAATTCACTAGTGAAATCCTCTGGATCTGGCTGTTTCTTTGAGGGAAGGGTTTTTTTTGTTTTGTTTTGTTTTGTTTTGTTTTTTGAGATGGAGTTTTTTTGCTCTTGTTACCCAGGCTGGCGTGCAATGGCGCGATCTCGGCTCATTGCAACCTCCGCCTCCTGGGTTCAGGCAATTCTCCTGCCTCAACCTCCTGAGTAGCTGAGATTACAGGCACACGCCACCATGCCCAACTGAATTTTTGTATTTTTAGTAGAGATGGGGTTTCACCATGTTGACCAGGATGGTCTCGATCTCTTGACCTCGTGATCCACCCGCCTCGGCCTCCCAAAGTGCTGGGATTACAGGCGTGAGCCACCGTGCCTGGCCTGAGGGAAGGTTTTTAATTACTAATTCAATTTATTTAATTATAGAACTAGGGTTTTATTTTTTTTATGTGTTTGTTTTGGTAAATTATATTTTTCGAGGATTTATTTTCTAGAAATATTCTAGGAATCAAATTTATCTAAGTTATTAAATATATTAGCATAAAGTTATTTTTAATGTCCTCATGATCCTTTATTGCCTATATGTAGTAATTTCCCCATTTTTAATTCCTGATATTGGTTATTTTTGTCTTTCTTTTTTGTCTCAGTCAGTCTCACTAGAGGTTAGTCACTAGTTTTTCAAACAACCAGGTTTTAACTTGTTCGAGGTCCTCCAAAAAACATTTAATTCTCTCCAATGTATGTTTTTTATTTCATTAATTTCTGCATTTATCTTTGTTACTACGTTCTTTCCTAAATTACTGAAATGGATGCCTACTTCACTTACTTTTCAACCTTTTTTCTTTTCTAATGTATTTATTGAAGGCTATAAATTTTCCTCCAAGTACTGCTTTAGCTGTATCCCACTGTTGGCTAATTGTTCAGTTAAAAAATATTTTCTAATTCCCATTTTGATTCTTATTTGCCCTAGGTATTCCTTGGAATTATATTTCTTTTTTTTTTTTGAGACGGAGTTTCGCTCTTGTTACCCAGGCTGGAGTGCAATGGCGCGATCTCGGCTCACCGCAACCTCCGCCTCCTGGGTTCAGGCAATTCTCCTGCCTCAGCCTCCTGAGTAGCTGGGATTACAGGCACACGCCACCATGCCCAGCTAATTTTTTGTATTTTTAGTAGAGACAGGGTTTCACCGTGTTGACTAGGATGGTCTCGATCTCTTGACCTCGTGATCCACCCGCCTCGGCCTCCCAAAGTGCTGGGATTACAGGCTTGAGCCACCGCGCCCAGCCTGGAATTATATTTCTTAATTTCTAAATATAAAGGTGTTCCTTCCGGTTATCTATTTGTTATTAATTTCTCTCCAGATTGCACTGTGGTCAGGAAATACACTGGTGATTTCAAGCCTTTGATTTTTTGATAACTTACTTTATTGACCTGTGTCTGGTGAACTTTTATAAATATTGTGTTTGTTCTTGGAACAAAGACTTGTAAAGTCTGCTGACTATTCTCTTCGTGTCCATTATGTCATTGTATTCTTCAGATCGATATAGATACACATGCTAGTTTACTCGATTTTACATTGCTTGAGAGAAATGTGTGAACATTCCTGGCTATTGTTCTGGATTTGTCTGTATTTCCCTGTAATCCTGTCACCATTTGTTTTATATATTTTGAACCCCTGTCTAGTCTGTTTGATATAGGTACACACATGACTTTTCTATTACTTATTTGATGGTAAAGCTTGTTCTTACTTCACTTTCAGCCTTCTGAATCCTTATGTTTGCCAGTACCTCTGGCTGACCACATGCAGTCATATTTAGTTTTTTCATCAGTCTGACAATCTTTATCTATTGGTGCATTTAGACCATCTACAGTCAGCATAATTACTAATGTTTAGGGGTTTATTTTTACCCTTTTATTTTGAAGAGGTGTGATCTGCCTGCCTGGGTTTTTCTTTATTTGAAAGTCATGAGCACAGTTGTGTTGTAGTGTTAGTTCTCTGAGCTTTATTCCTATTTCTTTGCGGGCTGGTCTTCTGGTTCTCATTCATGGTATCTCATCTCCTTGTATTTCTGATTTTTGTTGGCGTATGCTGGCATTAAACTTGAAAAATGAAGTGCAGGCATAACTGGAGGCCTTGGCAATATCTTATTTGCCTTTGGTGGGCCCAGGATCATCTTTTTTTATTTTTTTGAGATAGAGTTTCGCTCTTGTTACCCAGGCTGGAGTGCAATGGCGCGATCTCGGCTCACCACAATCTCCGCCTCCTGGGTTCAGGCAATTCTCCTGCCTCAGCCTCCTGAGTAGCTGGGATTACAGGCACGTACCACCATGCCCAGCTAATTTTTTGTATTTTTAGTAGAGACAGGGTTTCACCATGTTGACCAGGATGGTCTCGATCTCTTGACCTCGTGATCCACCCGCCTCGGCCTCCCACAGTGCTGGGATTACAGGCTTAAGCCACCGCGCCCGGCCTGGCCCAGGATCATCTTAATCCACGTTCCAGGCAGGAAGTTCCCGGGACCACCTCCGTGACAGGCACCAGGGGCCTGGCTGGCATCTGGTTTCTGTTTTCTCTGAGGGTGGAGCCTTTGCCCTACATCGGGAGGTGGTCAACCAGAGCCAGAGGTGGTCAACCAGAGGCCCACCTTTGGCAGACCTCGCACTCTTCCTGGCCTCCCTGGTCCCTTGAGGCTGCTGGAGGACAGTGCATTGTATAACTGTTCTTCCGGCATCAGCCCTGTCTCAGGGCGAGGGCAGTTCTGGGTGCTCGGCTCCCCCCCCACCCCCCCCCCGCTTTCCTTTCTCTTGAGTTTCACTCTCACTTCTATGTTACCTCACTGATGCTGTTGGCAAGTGACTTTTACAGTGAATCCACGTTTCACGTCCTTGGGCAGTGGATTGGTCTGACCCACTTGGGTCTCTCCTCCCTGGAGTGGCTCCATCTGTACACCTGCTTCTCTGCTGGGGTGGCTTCTACACAGACTTCCAGATGGAGTTCAATCTGTCACGACCCACCCTCTGCTGACAGTCCCAGCAGCCATGCAGTCCGTCACCCTGTGGGGAGGTTCTCTTGTTCCTCCTCCCCACGGCTCTGTTTCTGTCAGGGCTGTGCCCTCTCTCCCCAGCACCATCTGGGGCCAGGTCTGACACTTGTCCCCCTTCCTCTGCTGTGACGCCCCTCATACTCCTGCAGACCCTATTAACTCCCCTCTGCCCCGTCCTGGCCTCGTCTCCTGAGTGACAGTGCCTCGAGGACGCTCCACCTCCACCCACCCACACCCATCTCATCCTGGAAAACTCTTGCCATGCCCCCAGCCCAGAGCCTCGGGAGCGGTGCCTCTCCCAGGGGCTGGCTTCAGCCATCTGCCCCAGCCTCCCCAGCCCCAGCCTCCCAGCCCAGATGGCATATCTGACAAATGCTTGCTGCTTCCTCAGCCACACCAGCCACTGGTTCAGCCCTTCTGGGCCTCCAAGAACCTTCAGGCGTTATCTGGTTCAAGCCTCCCAGCAGCCCTCCGGACAGGGGTGGGCACATGCCTGATTCTGTATGATCCCACAAGCTCAAAATAGTTCTCCCCTTTTTAAATGGGGAAAAAGAAAAAGAATCACATCTCATGACACATGAAACTCATATGAAGTTACAATGTCAGTGTCCACAAATAAACCTCGTGGGCACCTGGCCACGCTATGTGTGGCTGCTTTCGCGCCATGACCAGGGTTGGGTATTTGTGCCAGAGCCGGCAGCCTCCGGCCTGAGCTGCTTCCTCTCTGGAAGGCAGCATGGCACCTAGGAAGGCAGGCAGTGCACAAGCAAACTCTGAGTCCAAGGCTTAGAGGCGCGGGGTCATCATCCTCATGCAGCGACAAGCCCTTCCGCTCTGCGGTTCTGGTGCTGGCCTTGTGGGCCTGCAGGGCTGCCAGGGAGTGGGGCTCTTTCCATCTTTTTGTCCACCTTCTTCTGGTGGTGACCTTCAGAGTACTCCTCAGGACAAGGCACTCACCCTTGAGGTCTCGATCTGACCTGCTAGCTGCACAGCTGGGTGTTGTTAGGGGCAGGGGTGAGGGAGGCTGAGGGAGGTGGTGTCAGCCATAGGTCAGTGCAGCTGTCCCTACTTTACAGACGGGCCCAGTTAGCTGGCCAAGTTCTCTGACCAGCAAGTCACAGAACCAGATGAGCTCCAGGCCACTGGACTTTGCTGCCCGGTCCCCAGCCATGCACGACAGCGTCGGGTCACGTTTACTCGTGGCGTGGCATACCCGCCGTCCACATGTGCGCTGAACCTGTATTTATCTCTGTATCTGTAGAGGGTGAACACTAATTGCACCTTTTACAGGTGAGGCACCTGCAGTCCAGAGAGGAGGTGAGATTTCCTCTAGGGTCTTACAACTTCTTCTTTTTTTTTTTTTTTTTTTTTTTGAGATGAAGTTTCGCTCTTGCCCAGGCTGGAGTGCAATGGTGCAACCTTGGCTCACTGCAAACTTCATCTCCCAGGTTCAAGCAATTCTACCTCGGCCTCCTGAGTAGCTAGGATTACAGGTACCTGCCACCATGCCTGGCTATTTATTTGTATTTAGTAGAGACAGGGTTTCACCATGTTGGTCAGGCTGGTCTCAAATTCCTGACCCTGGTGGTGCACCCGTCTTGGCCTCCCAAAGTGCTGGGATTACAGGCGTGAGCCACTGCGCCCAGCCGGGGGTCTCACAACTTCTTTTTTTTTTTTGAGGCGGAGTTTCGCTCTTGTCACCCAGGCTGGAATGCAATGGCATGATCTCAGTTCACCGCAACCTCCACCTCCCAGGTTCAAGTGATTCTCCTGCCTCAGCTTCCTGAGTAACTGGGATGACAGGTGTGCGCCACCACGCCTGGCTAATTTTGTATTTTTAGTAGAGACGGAGTTTCTCCATGTTGGTCAGGCTGGTCTCAAACTCCCAACCCACCTGCCTTGGCCTCCTAAAGTGCTGGGATTAAGGCGTGAGCCACTGCGCCTGGCCCCACTTCTTAGTTCACTTCAGTTTCACCCAAAGATGCTGAGGCCCAGCTGGTCTATCTCAGGGATGGAGTCAGAGGCACAGTGTCATGAACACGACATTCACCTCACTCAAGTTTGTTTTTGTGTTTCCCTGGTACCATAAAAGAAACACAGAAATATTTACAGAATAAATACCTACAGAATAAAGTGCAGAAATCATTCTTGAAGTCCCCCGTCCCTCACCTGTGTGACTCCTTCAGCAGCTCAGATGCCCCCCAGACTCCCAGTCCTGCAGACTCCCTCCGCAGCTTCCTCCCCGCTCCTCTTCCTCCCTGTTCCCATCTCAAGAGCCCATCAGGTAGAGGGAGACAGGAGGGCACTGGCCCCAGGTTGGTGGGGTAGGAGCATGCAGTGTGGCTGGCAAAGGTGGTGAGTAGCCTTGGTCAGGCCTGAGCTGGTGCTCTGGGCACCAGGGGGGAACCTCATGGAGCCAGGAGGATGGTCCCATGGAGAGTGGGGCTGTGGCGGGAGGTGGGGAGGTCACAGGCCCTGAGTCGGGGGGCCGGGGGCCAATTGCCTGTCTCTCTGAGCCTGGTTTCTTCACCTGCATTGGTCCACACCTCCAAGGGTTGCAAACATGGAAACGGGTTATGCATTTAACGCCTGGGGCACGGCAGCTGTGAGGGGTCTGGACAGGGCGCTCTGATCCTGTTGGCTCATCACTGCTTCATAGGCGGTACCTGGTACTGTCTGTGCCAGGACAGGGGTCTGTGAGATGAGGCTCAGGGGCTCCTAGGCAGGTCTCTGGAATCTTACGGCCCAGACTCAAGTCCTGCCCCTGCTGGGAAGGGTACCAGGACAGCCTGGGGAGGAGCCTGCATAGGGCCAGCCCCATGGGCACCTGGTGAGTGTTGTGGTGGGTCACACTTGTGCCCTCCTCATTGCAGTGCTGCCAGACCCTGGTTTCCCACCATGTGGACCCCTCCCTGCGGGATGAAGATGGTTACACAGCAGCGGACCTGGCAGAGTACCACGGACACCGGGACTGTGCCCAGTACCTGCGGGAGATGGCCCAGCCGGTAAGGCTCAGGGTCCCCAGCCACCCTGGAGGCGTGGGGGTGGGCCCAGATCCCAGCCAGGGCCCCACTGCTGAACCTGCAGCATAGTCAGCTGGGAAGCTCACTGCGTCCAACTCACACACGGTGTTGGGGCCAGGAACAAGGGCCTGAGGAGGACTGAGGTGCCACAGGGCAGCCAGTGCCAGAGCCAGGCTGTGACAGGGGCAGGACAGGGGCTGTGACAAGGACGGGGACTGTAACAGGAGTGAGAACAGAGAGCATGTGACAGGGCCAAGCCTGGGCTTGTGGCTGGAACCTGCCATCCACCTGTGTCACGGAGACCACACCTGTGACTTGAGAACCTCTGTGGCCAGGGTTTCTCGTGGGCGATGTATGTCAGACTGAGGAGCCCAGGAGTGGGGGCAGAGCCTCCCACAGGTGACCACAAGGCAGCTGGCAGCCTTGCAGCAGCCAGAAGGCACCAGATGCCAGCCCTGGCTTTTGCCTCTCAGCCTGGGACCTCACAGTCTCTCATTTCCCCATTTATAAGGACAGGGGTCTTGTCTGTCCCACTGGTCCCCAGCCCCTAGCACATGACAGGGCTCAACAAGTGTTTGCTGAATGAAAAGTAAGCAAAGGGACAGAAAAGCAGGCGGATGCGTCTGGGTGAACCGAGGAGGGGATGGATGGGGAGAGAACAGACAGGAGGAATGATGGGGCAGGGAGGCCAAAGGAGGGAGGGATGGGGGAGGGAGAGTGCAGGAGAGTGGAGAGAGGGGAGATGGACAGAGGAGGAATGGAAAGGGGGATGGAGGAGGGAGGATGGAGGAGGTGGATGGAGGAGGGTGGATGGAGGAGGTGGATGGAGGAGGATGGAGGAGGGAGGATGGGGGAGGTGGATGGAGGAGGTGGATGGAGGAGGTGGATGGAGGAGG